>NW_005187498.1:1434599-1435879 GCF_000239375.1 Pundamilia nyererei
CTCCGCAGTCTCCTCAGGTAGTAGAGGCGCTGTTGGGCCTTCCGTGCAACTGAGGTGATATGGTTGCCCCAGGACAGGTCCTCGGTCACAGTTACCCCCAAGAATATAAAAACTTGAGGTTACATTTTTTTATGTTTCACAAAACCAGAATCTTCAGCTATAAAATAAAACAGTTTTGCATCATATCTGTGATTCGCTACAAAGTGAACGTCCTCCAAGAATCAACATTCCAAACTTGTGTCTATAAACAGCTTTTTGCCAGATAGTTGCAAAAATTGGTGATGTAAAAACTATAACTATAATGATAATAATAATAAAATTATTACCAATAATACAGATAGTTCTGTAGTTTCAGTCACAGTTCTTTTTCAACGTAGTGATTTAAATCATACTATAAACTTTTTTTACATTTCAAATACTCAGCTACATCATTTATATACAGATTCAGATACCTTTACATTGGTAATGGCATTTTTATTTATATAACACATTTTATTATATATAAAGGGCCACTGAGTGTGGGTAGTTTTGGCCTTGAATTCTGAAGCTGTGCAAGTCATTCTTCAGTTTCGCTCTCAGATGTACGGTACACGTCATGTGCTGAAATGAAAGGTATGACTTCTGTCATTATAACATATGAGTGGCTTAATTTATACGTGTGCATAACCTTCACATGTGTATTGTAACGGTGTCACTGTGCTCCTCGGGAGAGTGGATAGGTTTGCTGTGCACCTAATGGCTGAGTCATTAAAAGCCACAAAATGTGTGAGTCATCTGTGTAATGTATGCAAAGTCAGTACATCTTGTGCTACAGAGACTGGAGTCACGAATGTGGATGCGCTGGAGTCCTTGTCCAGACTGCTGTTTGACTGGTGGCTTCAGGTCATTTGCTTCACTGCTGGACGTTTCTTCGGGCTGACAGAACTGACAGGAAGGTGTTTGGCTTTTATCCTCAGGCTGAGACAGTCTGTCATCGAAGCCTGCCAGGTGAAAAGCGAACTAAAACTGGCCTGGGATCATCTGTCGAGAGCAAGCAGGTGAGACTGGGTGTCCAGGTTTAGGTTCCTTCTTCCTTTGATCCTCTTTTAGTAGCTCTCTGCAGTGACAAGGTTTTTATAATCACCCTCCATCTTTCCATAGAAAATAGGCCTGATTTGTCAGCCTGTCTAACTGTTCTTCACAAGTACAGCTGAAGTTTAGTCTTTAAACTATATATCCCATCCCTGTAAATTCAATTCAATTCCGTTTTATTTATACAGCATCAAATCACAACAACAGTT
>NW_005187498.1:1437309-1447011 GCF_000239375.1 Pundamilia nyererei
TTAACTAAGAGCTTCATAACCGGAGGCAGTGTTTCATCAGCTGAAACGTTTTCAGATGTATGCAGCTCTTCTTTAAAACGTAGAATTTTCTCCACCCATATTTCCTCGAGAGGTTTTGTCTTTTCCCCTGCCACCACTGTAATTAAGAACACGTTCTCGAGGATTTGCCTGGTTAAATGGCAGTTACATTGACTCAGTGCATGCAGTCCACCTTGTGGTACAAATTTGCATGTTATGAAATACTTTTATATTCTCTCTCCTATGAGTTTGTGTGTGCCGGAGAAAATTAAATATATCACAGAAGATTCAATAGTAATGTGAAATATAGTTCTCTGTCATGATTTTGGAGTAACAGAAGACAAGAGTACTGAGGCATTGTTGTATTTGAGAACAACTTTTTTTTTTACTGGCAAATATAAAAGACAGACATGTAGATGCTGAATCGGCTTCCTGTAGCTAATAAAAGTCTCCTCCTATGGGCATGTTTCCACATCTATGTGGCCTTCCTCTGTTACTTGGGTATGACTCCTTTTTTAGAGCCTTCTAGGTGCCATAATATGGAATCAGACTGGCACATGGAAACCAAAAGATGTTGACCATTACAGTTGGGAACAATACTATTTATGTGACATGACCCCTGTCTGACTTGTTAGGATGCTTATTCGAGCACAAAGATAATATTCATCTCATTGACAGGCTTTTGTTCAGTTAATTCAGACACAGACACGGAGCATTCTGGATATGTTGAATAGATGTATTGGTGTCTGCCTGGTTATGTGGCATTTTAAAAGTCTGAACGAGGTTTATATTGGAATATCGATTCTTTTAATATGGTGCTGCAGGTTTATTCAACCAGCGAAACACTTATCAGCTAAGCTATAGTGTCATCCTTACACCATCACGGAGCATCACGGCGAATCCTGTGTCCTATTTTCTCATGCTTTGGGGTTGGACATTTCCGACAGCCGGTGAAGGCAGCACAGAGAAAGCGCCGCTCCTCCGCTCCAGCCAGTATCGCTCCACTCCGAGGTGTGCACGCGGAGGAGAGGGTTTCTTTTTGTACAAGTTTTCTTCTGGAAATACCGTCCTGTGACTGGAGGGAATGGGGAATTGACCATACTCGGGCTTCCAGCGGGAATGAAAACTGTGAGGAAGATAGCGGTGATCGTTTTTTTCCCTCCAGAGGAGAAACAGTAAGTGACAGACTGAAAGGGCTCGTGCGCCTTGCTGTCCCGGGGGAGTCTTTTTTTGTTTAGTGTTAACCCAACTAACTGTGATCACGGCCACTGGCGCGCTCTCCTCGAGGCCGGGGACTCGCTCAATGATATCCTCCAAATACTTAGTGTCTGACGTGTATGAGTGTGTCCGGTTAAGCTGCGATGAGGAGGGAATTTAACAGCGGTGAAGCTCCAGACGTAGACGGCGAGAGCTAAGCTCCCCTCGCCAGCCAGTCAGCGGTGGTCAGGGACCGCAGACCACAACCACAAAACCAGGTACTTTTAGTACATTCATGCTACATGCTCGCACTACGTGCTTTGCTCGCCTTTTTACCCCTCTAGATAACGTTATTTAGAGCCGCAGTGCTGATGAGACGGTGGCGATGGTGGTGTCTGAAGGGGGGATTCGGGCACAGCGCGAATAATGTCTCGCCAGCTAAGCGAGGCTTGCGTGGAGTTGCTAAGTCCCCCTAGTTGTACAAATTATATTGAAAATCTAGTTGGAAAAAGGGGCAGATTAACAGCGCTTTGCTTTAATTGTGTGCTCCACGCTCAGGATGTTAAGAACAAGAGAATTTCGGGTGTATTTGTGATATTTTGTTCTGTTCGGCTCTACAATTTCCGAACTTAAAAAGAGTTAATCACTTTCACCGGTATGAGAGTTGGATTAAACACAGACTGTGTGGCGTTTTCTGAACCAGGTGATGCCGCATTCACCTGGACCTGTGTCTGTTTGTGTATGCTAACATTAAACTGCTCTTTTTTTTTTGTATAGAGATATATCTGATATTTCACGTTTACTACCGTACAGTACTGCAGTTCATTGCAATCTCTTTTTGGGTGTTTTATTGCCCGTACAAATGCACTGCTTCTATCAGTAAGAAGGAGTTGGCCCTGTTTCTTTGCATTTGGTATTCTCTTTTAAAATGATTTCGTTTCAAATGTTGAATCTTAAATTAGATGTCATCCATATGGGAGTGTCTGAAAGCTTCCTATTCCCTCACATGTTATTTGATCCACAGTTCCCATGGTCTTCTGATGCTTCATGCCTTGTATTAGATTACAGTTTAATCAGACATGTATTGAAGCCTTCGCTTTTTTTTAAAATCAGGCAAACCAATTTAAAACACAGAGGACTGTACACATAACATCATCTCATTCATCACAGCTGTACATCGCTGCCACATTCAGGAACTAAATGCCTTGCTGAAGGGCACTTGGAGTTAAGTTTCTGGGGAAGATTTTGTTTTGTAATTGTCTCCCTTGTGCAACATTTCTCAGTTTGCATGGATGATTAGTGGGAGCAGCATGCCTGTGAAACCTATCACGTTTGAGCCTGCACCGTGATTGGGCTGGAACAGTTTACAAGCTATGGTTTGTTAAGTATTTTGCTGTCAGGGTCACGGTTCAGTGCAGCGAGAAAACATGACTGCAGCAGTTCCATTCCCCCCCCCCCTCGGTGTGTATTTATGAGAACAAACACTGAGTTCTTAAATACATTTCGGTGACGACTGGCATTTCCAGCATGTCGGTGCTTGATGTCTTTTCTGGTCTAACCCTTTGCTCTAGTTCAGTATCTTTTATATCAAGAAATAACCCCACTTGTCTCACGGTGGCTCCTTACATTTTTGCAACTTTACCCTCAGCTGCAGTCAATTTCCTTTTACTGCAGGAGCAGCTGACCAAATAAACCCATTGTAAGGTTGACTAACCTTTTTCTTTATTATATACATGTTCTGTTCAATTCATTTTTAAAAAATCTAGTAATGTAAAGACCCTGCAATAATACAAAGAAAATGACAACAACCAGGTGACCCTCTATAAGCAAACACTTGGCGACAGTGTTGGGACATGTAGCTGTGATAAAATAATGTTAATTGTTGGGAACAAACTTGTGTTTAACAGAAATATGAGACATAGATAGAATTAGTTCCATCTATGTTATGAAAGAATAGAAAAGGTTCGTGATGATGAGTAGTGCTGCATCTCGACAGTCATTTGGTTAGAACAGAATTAGACATGTTAGTTAGGTTGATGCAGAGTGTAGGAGGAGTAGCTGTAGTTTTTGTTTTTTAAATATAGAATATCATTGGTTATTGATACTTGGGATGCAGCGAACAGGATTTATGAAGGACTTGTATTTTTACATTAAAGAATTGCCCTGTTGTGCAGCTATCCTTATGACTCTGCGTTATTGCACCTGCTCTGTGTTCTACATTGTAATCAGTCCAGTTCTGGCCTCCTAAAATATCCTGTCCTCCTAAAACACATTTGAATTTCAGTGGCCAGTTTTTACCTGGACAATTGAAGGATATATAAAAGTCACTTGGCTGAAAAATGTTTGCCGATTCTAACAGAAATATTCTTGCTAGCTCAAAATGAGTTATGCGTGACAGATTATAGGCTAACAAGTAATTTGCAACAGTTTAAATGCAAACAATCATTTATTTTTTGTTTTTTTGGCAAATACTGGAAATCAGTTTTTGGCACATCATCTGACAGCAGTACACATCAGAATATTAGGAGTAGGAAATGTTAATGGAAACTTAAGCAACAGTGTTTCCAAACACGAACTGGACACAGTTGAAGGCTCAAAAACACGAGCGCATTGGTGAAACGACGGGTCTGAGAAATTTGTCAGGGTGGAGATATTTTTGGCTATTTAAAGTCCAACAAAGAAGCAGGGAAGCATTCACTGCAAACACTATGAAAAGGATGTTTCCACGACAGCAGTAATACTAAAAATCATTTTTTAAAATCATTTGAAGTGTTGCCATCATCAACAGTGCATATTTAACCGTTCATCTGCAAAACGCAAGACTTTAATGTCCCAGACTCTTTCTCTGTACGACAAAAAAATGAACAGACAGTGACGTCACAAATTGCGTTATTGTAAAAGACACCAGGCCAGAAAGATAAGTTGCCTGATTAAAGTAACCAACTTGTTACGAACTCCCTGGTCATGAACCTTTCCCTCAGCCAACTCTTTTCCAGCAGTACAAAGTGTAGAGAGATGGCTGAATAGCTGTGTCGTACTTCGGTTTTGTGGTCAAGTCGCACATCTGATCCAAATATGACTCTCGCTGCCCTTTCATTGAGACAGCACTGCTCTTCTTGTGGCTTAAAAAAAAAAAAAGACAGATCTGTTCCTTTATCTTGTGGCATAAGTGGACCATAACTAAAGAAGTTTAGTATAGATTTTTTTTTGTACTTCTATTTTATTTATTTACAACTGACAACAAAAAAGACAACCCTGCATCACTTTCTTCTTTCATCACGTCACAGGACTGTTGTTAACTGAACCCAGTAGGAAGCGGTGTTACTTTTGTTTGCTGCACCCTTTAAAAGATAAATGTTATAATTATTGAGCTGTGACTGTGCAAAAACGACTCTAGAAGAGTTAAAGAATAACAATATGGAGCTGGAAATTAACATATTAAGTCTGGTTTTATAGAATAGTTCTGGATCAGTTTAGTGAGCCTGCACAGGTATTCAGCGTTAAGACAACAGTTTTAATATCCAATAGCGATTGGCTGAAATGTACACACAGTGTGGAAACAGAGTGGACAGAGGCTTGCTTGTAACTTAGGCATGCAAAACTCACCATGCAATGAGTCTGGTGTCATTCTTTTGCAATAAAGTGCAGCTGTCAAAAAGCATGGGTGGATGCATAGTTTTCATGTCATAGGGTCATTATGACACGGCAGAAGTGGGATAATCATAGTAAATCATGTCATCATTTGTGAGTAATTTAGGGTTAAAGATTTGGGTTTTGCTCTATTCAATGAATTGTTTTACTTCACTTTTGGAATGATAGCTGTGATATTGAGATTTGGAACAGGATTCCTGTACAGCAATGTTATCATTGTAGCTTGAATAAGTGTTGTGTTCACAGCTGACAGGATTAAAGCCAGATTCAAGCTCATGAGAAAATCTACAGCCATACCCCCAAAAAAGGAAGAGATCATATGTTACTCATCAAATGACTCTTAGGTTTTATTCAGACAAAGCTATCTATAGACTCCATGAATATACCACAGTTATTTCTGTGTAACCCTCTTCAAGTGAAGCTCTTCCACTCTGGGATGCGTTTTTCTTGGTTATTACTGCAAACGGTCTCATTTCAGTTTGGTGTCACAGGGAGTTGTTTGTTGATGAATTCCTAAGCTTTTTATCAGGCCGTATTAGGATGAGGAGGGGTTGGATTAGTCCTTTGTGAAATGGTGAAATGTCAGGCTTCAGAACTGTTTCGGCTTTGTGTCATTTTTTATAACAAGACTGTTCACATGACCAAGATGAAATACTAGATAAGTAATTGCTCTCCAAACCAAACATGACTTGGAACTGTGGTGTTTCAGTTAGTTTCTGTTTTAAATAAGATCTTAATGAAACTGTGTCGTCAGCTTTTTTTTATTTACTGCGTGTTTGTTGGTGAAGCACTCTGTTATGTCACACCAGGTATCATGGTGGGTGAGATGGCTGTACCAGCCATTTTACAGGTGGATTGTCAGACTATCCCAAATATCTTCAATCAAATTCTTATAGCGCTGTGCAGTATGACGTAGCACTTGTATCATGATTTTTTTTTAAGGTTCTATTAGGAGTAAATAAAAATAAATTCAGTGTCTTTTATGTACCGTATTTTCTGCACTATAAGGCGCATTTAAAATCCTTTAATTTTCTCAAAAATCGACGGTGCACCTTATAATCTTCCTTATAAGCCTTATGTTTGTATTCTGGTTGTGCTAACTGACCTCGAACCGATTTTATGTGCTACACGGCGCTCAAGAATCTGTCAAAAATGTTTTAGTACGACTTTGGTAAGCTACGAAGCCGCACCGCTTGATGGATTGTTGGAGCATTACGACTACCATAGACAGGAGCCTCACGGACTCGGAGTAATCTGGGTCCTACACTCCGCCCACTTCATGTCCCAAAAACAAACAAACACTGCAGCATCACTGAGAGTTAAAAACTGTCTAAATTCTTTCATATTTAATAAAATGACCAGCTTTGCTGCTTTGCCAGGTGTAACGATTACGTTTAACATCCAGGCATCCATGAAAACAGAATTTAGTAAATTTAACGGAGTTAGAAGTTAGCAGGAAGTTAGCTCGCTAGCTTCCACCTAAACATGATATAGCATGTTCTGACTGAGAGATTTCTGAAAAAATTCAAACATACAGCTCTGCTATCACTCCCAACATAAATGAAGACAGAAAACTAAACAGCAGTGACGTTTGTAGAGTTACTGAAGTTGGGCTAGCTGGTATATAATGATGTGCTACGTGATCGCTAGCGACACAGCTATGTTAGCATAACATAAACACAGTGAAGCTGGAGGATGAACGCTAACTTCTCGATGGTTAGAGACAAATGCAATCGCATGGCAGGATGCTGTAAACGGACCAAACTTCAGCCAGGAGAACAACTGAGATAATCCATCCACAATATGAGGTTAGTCATTAATATACTGCAACAACATGGGAATAGAGCAGCTGCGAGAGAATTGAACATTAATGAATCAATGGTACAGAAGTGGAGGAAGGAAGAAGAATGAGTTGAGTATAGTTTGACTTATCTGACTGCTTGTTGCGCCTAATAATCCGGTGCACCTTATGGTCTGAAAAATACCTTGGCTAAATCTTATTTTGAAAGATTTTCATCACGTATTGTATACAGAAAGGAAATGGTAAAGCAATGTGAAGTTTATCCAAACAGTAAATGCATGTTAAAACGATCAAGTCTTAAACAAAGTCGACCTGTATGCAGTGCCGTCTGGTTTGAGACACAATAGTTAAAGAAACGAACCAAAACTCAAAGGACACTGACTGTCCTCGTCCTCCTGTTATGCAACCAGCTGCTTTCTTTTGTTGTCTTCCCGAGTACGTGAAACCTCCTTCACCCTGAAAGGTCTCCTTGTTTGTCTCAGTCCTCGACAGCCACGCACAAACACAAAGCCAGACGTGGCCTCTGACCCCAGGCACAGATACTGACGCACTGTGCGGGGCTGTGTCCATTATTATTCCTTTCTGTATGTTCATTAATGATGCAATATGCATACACTGCTGTCCTTGGGCCCTGTCCCACAAATACATGGGGCCGCAGGCTCTCTTGTTCTTAGTGTGGATAAAGCATCTTGCGCCAAGCTCGCTGCACACTCACAGTCCTCTGAGGATGCTGTGACATTCCCAGAGGAGATTCCATTCCCCCGTAAACAATCCTGGCATTGACACAGGCGCTGATTAGCAAGTTGCCAGGGTGTTTCCACAATGGCCCAGCAGAAGATAATGAGATCGGATCTGGAAACTAAAGTTCTCATTCAGGAGTTTGTTGGCAACCAGTTGTGTGAAGCAACAGTCTTAGGAAAAGTGTAGAAACTCAGCAGATCGTTCTGGGAAGCACTGGAAGCTGTCAGCGATTTGACTCGGATATTTTTCTGTCAGCAGTTGGTGTCAGTTGCTGGGGAAAGGTGGTGGTGAAAGTAGAGTGCCACTGTTCTGTGAGCAGGATAAAAACCTGTACCTTCTATTTCTGAATTACTCTTGAAGGAAAGATTGCAGCAAAAAACTGAGCCCGTAGAACAATGTTTTACAATTTGTGTATATATAATGATCGTAGTGTATGTATACATGTCTTGTCTGTACCCTGAGTGCCACCCATTGTGTCAGATACATTGTAACTAATAAATGTTATTCTTGACTAGCAGCCCAGAAAAACGTCCTCCTGAATATTTTCTGTAAGCTTGTGTTTTCGCATATTCAAGGTGAGGAAGATTGTTCCTGCATTAAACTATTTTTTTCTATGTTTTAATCACATTTTATTTAGAGGAATGAACTTTAAATCTAACGGCAGTTTTTCGTGTCACAAAGTTATTCCAGTTTCTTTGTCATAACGTAGCCTCGTGTCTATATGTGCTTGGCTCTTCTTGTTTTGTTCATACTGAAGTGTGGATAATAACCAGAGTTCAGCAGAGTTAACCTCGGCCCTTAAAATCAACCTCCCCCAAACTTTTAAGGTCATGTATCACAGCACTTAGGGTCAGTACTTCATTTGTATAAACAAGGAGCCCTCATAAACACTTAAACTACTAACTTTTGATTGGATGAAAGAAACCAGTTCTCCGTTTTTAGATTTGACATTTGATGAGCTCTATAATAATGATGCAGTATGGTAAAAGCACAAAAACAGCCAGGCAACGATGCAATGGAAACAAACAGCAAGACTTAGTGAGATTCAGAGTGTTTGTTTTAATTCCAGGCTGCAAATATCTCTCAAAACTATGAAATGTTGTTGATTGAGCATTTTCTGATGCATAAACGGTAAGAAGTTTAATAATAATTTACCAATGTGTTACAAGTGAGTAAAAACTTCTTACTCAACCACAATAAAATTCACTGAAAATATTGTTAGATAGAAAAATATCATTTTGCATGTTAATATAAAAGTTTTTAGGAAAAATGAAAATTTGTTTCACAGTCACTTTCATACGTCACCACAGTAATTTTAGGTCTTCATACTGTCTGTGTGCAGCCGCTGTGCACGGCTCTGCGTTCTATTTTGTCTACTTTACTGGCAGATCGTGCAAAAAGCATGGTGGTGTGAATGTAAAACCTTTGTCACTGTCTGACATCTCATTAACGGGAGCAGAACAAGACTTTTCACAGAAAGTTTCTGACATATCTGGAGTTGTATAACTTCAAATCCACCCTTTGAGTTTTCACAGTACATTATAACTACAAGAACATGTTAAGCCCTAGCTCTATAACTGCTGACAGCTAACAAAAATTAGCTGTCAGTAGTTTGGTGATTTCATTCAGCGTGGAGGGCACGTTTGTTACTTGCCATTCTAACTCTGCCGTGCCGTCAGAGGCGAAGCATTTCAATGAGAGCTCAGCTGTACGCTAACTTTGTAAAACAATTCAACAACCCCGCTCTCTATGCAGCGACTGGTCAGGTGTGCAGTGCTGTGAAACCAGACAGGGTGTGAATTTCATCAGGGCGACGATTCTTTGATGAGACGGTGTCAAGTGTGCACCGTTGTCACTCAGTTCAGTTCGGTCTTATTTACACAGCACCAAATTACAACAGTTTCCTCGAGGTGCTTTGTGTTGTAAAGTGAAGAAACTGTAATAATATAGTAATTGAGATCCCTAAAATTTATAAGACTGTTGAGCCTATCCCCTAAGATCTTTCAGTGCCATTAGACGTGCTGGAGGAAGTTAAAGGCAGAAAAATAACTTTATATTAGCTGTAAGGTAAGAACTCTAAAAACTGATGAGTATTGCAGGTTGTTCAACTGTGCTGTTTAAAAAGGTTTAGTCTGTTATGATTGTTGGAGTAGAAGAGAAGAAATTAAAGAGACACATTCCTTCCTTGTTGCACTTGTAGGCAACAAGTTGCTAAGCACTTACAGTGACTGCACTCTGAGATCCTGAAATTAAAAATGTCAGTGTTTGTTTTTAATGGAAGACTTGTGTCTAGG
>NW_005187498.1:1449295-1459773 GCF_000239375.1 Pundamilia nyererei
AGATATATATCTTATATCGCCATCCAGCTAAAAAATATCGAGATATGAATTTTGGGTCATATCGCCCAGCCCTAATCCCACGATACGATATTATCACAATACTTAACCCACGATACGATATTATTGCAAGTTTTAAAAATATTTTGCGATATTCAGATTCTGTACATAAAGGTAAACTTTATCAATATTCATTTTATCTAATATCAAAGTCTCACACTCAGTCTTTCTCTCATTTCAGTCAGTTTTATTGTTGACAAACTGAACGGTTTGTATTACAGTCTAGTCCAACTTAAATGAATGCAACCATCTGGTACAATTACAGCTACTCTGAACTATGCAATTTATGAAAACTATGCAGCCCATTCAGCAACTGAAGAATTTGAAAGTAAATTAAAACAAAATATAATTTTACATTAAATAAAAAAGTTTTAAACTTAATTAAAATAAAACATGTCTTAAATTAAAATAAGTAAACTGTCATGTTTATTCCTGCCAAAAAAAAAGTTAAACACATTTGGACAGTGAAGGAATGTCAGGATTCTTGCTCAGAAAAAGGAGCTGATCAACATGCTCTGAAGTCAGAGCATGTTCCAGTCCACAAAAACTTATTTTGTAACAAAATATCGATTTGTGCTGTCCCTGTATCGATACATTATTAGCAAACAAAATATCACGATACTACACAGTATCGATGTTTTTCCCCCACCCCTAAACATTTGTCAAAATAAGGACTTATGATTACATTTTAAGGCGTTTTATTAGTGTTACAAAGAATTTGGATTTTTTTCTTACTTCATTATAAAAAGAGTTGTGCAAAATACAATAATGTAAACAAGCAAAATACAAGAATGGCTACATCTGAAACTAATAAATATATGTACAATATATAATAGTATATGCATTTCGAATATATTGAATATATTTCCCCTAAAGATACCAAGGTTCAACATCTCAACATGAACATCCCAGCCCCCAAAAACCCTCCTTAAATAGCTACCGATCATACCACCAATAAAATTTAAGAGATCCTCCCTGATGCACTACCAAGAAACGCATACAGTGAAATACTGGACTCATTTTAACATGCCCCACATACATCTGACTACAAAACAAACCCCATTTAAATAATATACAAACAAACGGAATCAAATCAAACTGTAGATTCAGCCCACTCTCATCTAATGGTTAACCCCACTGACGGTGGATAATTAGGGAATTCCTTTCAGATGAAGGAAGCTGACCTCAAAAGAAAGCGTGGTTAGTGGACTTCAAAATAAAAGCATAACAAAACCAAAACTTCCTGTCAGACATTGCGTGTGCTTCACTTTAGTGAGGGAGGAGCTTCCCCCGCACCCACACAGTTACTAAAATAAAAACACAGCACTCGGTGTGAAACACATTGAACATTTAGACCTCACAGTTAAGGAGGAATAACAGAATAAGAAACACATTTTTAATAAATTCTTGTAAAAGTAGAACGGTGAAGGTTTTTCACGTTGTCCACCGCTCTCCTTCATCAACTGTCCACACCACTCCACCTCACCTTGTCACCTCTTTTCTTCAGGCCTGAAACCTTTCCAGTTCAGATTCTCTCCTCAGGATTTCATCCTTGCCTAGCTTAGCTCTCCACACAAGCCCCACGTTGCTCTGCTTTGCCCAGGCTCACTATCCCATCGGCGACTCATTCAGCACTGCAATAATTATTCATCTTTATCTAACTGCAGTCCCAGTTGCACTGGATCGTGATGTAGCAACCTTCATATTAAATGTGTGTAAACAACATGTGTTAAGTAACAAAGCCTGCAACAATTGTTGTTCTACACTGATTTCTACGGGGTTAAAAAGGACTCTCTTGGGGGTTGTTGGCCTGTTTTTTGCTTTTTAGCCCACACCCCCCAAAATTCACTATATGATGAATAAATCATTTTCAGGAAAAGTCATAAAATAAGAGAGAATGAGGTTTTATTTGAAGAGTTGCATGACTTCAGAATAAACACTGGCAGATCTCTTTGCCTTTTGTTCACTTAAGCCTGCACAATATTGCCACCTGATAAAATTGAAAAATATATATAGCTGGGATTTTGTGCCTTGGATTGAGGATTTTAACCAGTGTCTTACGGCCCTGCTTTTCCATCATGTGAACACATGAGTAATTTCCATCCATCGTTTTTCCCCCCTTTCATATGAAGTACATGTAGTGCGTGCTTTAGGGGCACTCGGTGAAGTCGTAGGTTTACTTTGGGTTGCTCATCACCAACTGCTAGTATCTGCTCCTTCGTAGCCTTGCTGTACTCTGCTGTGTTTGGGGTGAAGTACCGTGCTTCGTTGAAGATTGTTAGTTTTTAGTTACTGAATCGTCATCGCAGGCAGACACCTCTTCCTCTCAGAGATGCCCAGGCTTATCTAATTGTTGTGCACAGTAAGGAACGTAAACACCCGCTGCTGCTATAGCAGTAATGTGACAAGGTAGTGGCACATTGTTCCTATTGTAGAATCTCCATCCTAAATTGTATGTGTGTAATGTTCAGAGATTGTGCAGCTGGGACTGAAAGCACTTATTTTCTTTGTGACAGCAGTATCTGGTAGAAGTCAGAGCTATTTACTTGCTTATCATGAGGCAGACAACATTTAATGTCTGGTGAGTGAAGCACATTGTTTCCATCCCCTTGTTTTTTTGCACCCAGTTATCCTATTGAATGAGACGCCTGTTATCTGTTGTGTTACAGGCCCTGAACTTTTTATTTTAAGCTCATTCAAGATGATGTGCAATAAATAGATTGAGTTCATTTCTCAGTGTGCAGATTAGTGACCCCTAGTTTTGCATCTGTGTAAGTTTCCTTTTGAATATCACAGTCCCTATATTTTCTTTCATAATGCGTAAGGTTTTACGCGCTATCACACAGTCAGGATGTTTTCTTAAAAAAGTCAAATCATTGTTATATTATGGTTGAATGACTTGGAATAGGTAACAGACATGTTTAAATTGTAAGCTGTTCTGTTGTTGTCTTTTAAATCCATTTGATATTTTTATTTTATGTGTCTCTTCATAACTAAATGCTTTCTTGTTGTTTTCTGTAAAACGAGGTTTGGTTACAGGTTTGGTTGGACTTGATGCTGTTATATTCTAAGCTGCCAAACACACCTTGAAAGACTTGGTGACTCTTTAATCATGTTTGATGTCAGTGGGGAAAGCACACAGCACCAAAAAACAACGTCACCTCACAGAAAACTTGTTCGTGTGATTTTTGCATTTTAACCGTTCTGTTCTTTATGTATATACGACTTTTTGTACCACTTGGCAGCTCAAAATGCTTTATGGAAAACGACATACGCCAAAAAGCCCAAGCATAGTCTCTTGCTCTCAGATACACACAGACTTGCACAGAAGCCTCTGTGTAGATGACTGGACAAAGAGCAGTAGCTTTACTTTAAATAAAGTTGATTCATGGTATAACTCCAGGGAATCATTAAATACATTTGCCTACATCATGCCCAGAGTAGCATTTGGCAATTTGCTAGTTTACAAATCAGTCAAAGAAACTTCAGCTACAAGATAAATGTCTCCATACATTCATACAACACTTTATTCTATGCTCTTTGTCCACCTCACATCCATGGCTAATCTGGAATCACCAGTATACCAGATATAGATGTTCTTAGACTGTGGGAGGAAACCCCACAGTACCCCTGTGGACACAGGAATTGCACATTTAAAACTAAATGTGGAACATTTAAAAACTACACATAGTTGCATAACATGTTGTGTTATTTTGTGTTTGTAATAACAATACCATAATGCTTTTCAGACCAAAAGAGCAAACTATTTAAATTAAGTGCAGCATTTACAAAACTATTATTGAGATCTGTTCAAAGAGTTAATGCTAACAACATCCAAAGTTTTATTCTCATGTTATCCTGAAATGCACGTTACCATTTTGTTTCAGTCAGCTGCATTGTGGTTGTAGAGTCTGTTATGGTCCAAAATGTTTGTAATGGCTAATGTTGGACGAATGCTTACCTAATGTTACTAACGTTATACCTCACAGTAAAGTTAGCAGGCTATTTAGCAACCATCCTAACATTTTGTTTTTGAGATTCACTGTACAGTTTAGTGCAACTACAAGTGCATTTTAAAGTGCATATTAAATACTGAGTGAACGTGTGTAAATGGATATTTAAATATAATTTTAGCACTTAATCAGTCTAATGTGTGTATTTCCTCTAGATCTCTAGGTTTCCAGTTACATCCTTCATTCTCACTCCTTCAGGTGAATCTGTTGATAATCATTTAGCTAACAGTTACATCCTTGTGTGTTTGACATTCGATTAGGGGTGGCTTTCAGTATGGATGTGATGAATAGCTGTACAAGTTGCCAGCTTGGATATCAGCACATTGTGTTGGAAAAAGTTAACTGCTCCTAGCAACTACAGGGTGGACTGAACATGCTCTCTGTGCTGTCTGCTCATTGGCCAAGGTAACAGTGTCAGGTTGAATGAATCAGCTGAAATGATGTGGCAATTCTGTTAAAATATCAGGTGATTGCAATGGCTCGGGAAAATATATGGGCTCATTTCGACAGTCATGGTGTTTTTGTGCAATATAGTAGACACAACATTTCTGTGTATCCAGTGTGAGCTAATGACCCAGAGTGGCTGAAACTGGTTGGGTGCTGCAAAGAGTTAGAGATCAGTTATATTACAAGCTCTAACATTTTCTTGGTGAAATCAGTGATTCAAGTTTAATTTAAAATGTTTTGAGGAGCTTTAATGACTGAATAAGTTGCAGTGGGGGGGAAAAAACCTGCTCATGTTTCACACTCCATCAAAGATGTGTAGAGCAGAAGCGCTCTCTGTAAAGTGCCTGCTTGTGATATTTAACACCGTCCCTTGGCAGACAGACTTTGTATTCATCGTCTAAAGGTGAATTGAATTAACAAGGTCATTCTCTTGACATCCAGTCTCCAGAGGCTGAAGACAGTAGACTTTAAACAAGGCATCAAATATCAAGCATAAGAGGGCAGATAAAAACACATAGTTGCATCACACATCAGATTTCATCTGGAGTTTATTCTGGAATGGCAAACTGTCGGCTAGCGGGCATACGGGCATCATTGTGAGACTGAATTGTAAAGACCACATTTGAAGTCCCATTTTTACAACTTTGGCAGAGGAGTTGACAGAGAAATCCTCTAATAGTGAACAGTGACGTTACCTTTGTCTTTTAAATTCTGCACCTTTTCCGAGAGTGATGTCTTGCAAGGATGTTGAGCAAACCTGCCTTGTCATGCCCTAATTCCTGCAAAGCTTCAAATAACCTCATGAATATGCACTACTGAAGGTCAATGTCATACTGAAATGTGCAAAATAGCAGCAGGAAATGAACCGCGCTGCAGGGTTTCTCTCCATTTTAGGCATGAAGCTTATATTCTCTTGAGATATTTACCATCTTACTTTAAGTTCAGTAAACCTTCATTCATTTTCTACATTACACAAGGTAAAGCTACCAGTAATAAGAGTTGCAATCTTGATTAAGATCCACATTTATGTGTAAAAATCAGATGAATGCACAGAGCGATGTGCTGCGTTTTAGCGTCTTCCAGTTTGTTTTGATTTTGCATCTCACAGCAAGTTCAAGTCCATCCTCAATCCTTTCATGAGCCTCGTTTTCAAAAGTAACAGGCAGCCGGTTTCAGCAGGTTCAGTGCCCCAAAAATCAAACCTCTTAAACAAATGAAACTGCACGCTTGTTTCTATTGCAACATCCCGAAGCTCCCGAAGTTTCCATAAGAACGGTAAATTTCACCGTTCCTTGAATTGTTTAGCCTAATGTGATGGCCTGTTTGTTTTGCCTGTTTCACAGTGCGCTCTAATTTGAAATTGCTGCTCGTCTTGAATGGAAAGTCACAACTCCTGCAGCTTCATGCTTTAGTGTGCTGGCATTTTGTGTGTCTGTAGGGGAAACACTGTTTTGATCAGTGGCTTTTCATACTAATTTCTCAAAGAAGAACTGTATATCTTTATGAAGAGACTTTTTTCATTTTCATAGGTCTGAACTGTAGGTGGTCACATTCAGCAGCACTTTGATAAATAGAGCGTGTCCTTCAACAGGACATGTTTCAGATACGATTATAGAGATATGTGCCTTAATGTTGTAATTGTACTGGGGAAAACGACTTCAGAACATTTATTATTAGGAGTTTTAGAGTCTTAGTGTGGCCTTTTGAAGGACACCATCAGAAACCTGCTATGGTTGAATGCAATTAGACCTGTTTCACGTTTTAGTTTATAACAGAATCTTAAAATGGTAAAACAGCACTTTATCTTTGGAGTGCTGCATCAACCAGCTCTCCACTGGCTGGAGGTTCTGAGTCAGAGTAACCCTGCAGCTCACGGAGTCCATTAGGGGGAAAAACTGCAGAGAATTGAGAATTCCTCTCAAAGTGTTGCATAATTAAGTAGGCGGCTCTTGTGAGTGACAGTTGTTTTCTCTTGTTAATCGTTAGCTTACAATTACAGAATAAGTCAATGTAAAGAGCAGATTACTCAGTGTCTCTAAGTCATTTTTTGATAAACCTGTTCGTGCTCGATAAACAATAAAAACAAAAATCTGCTTTGTTTTTATTGTTTAGCCAGCCAGTCATTTAAAAACAATCTTTTCTGTTCAGTGTCAAAAAAAACGTTCATGTCTAAATTATGGGTACACTATACTCCTAAAGAGCCCCAACACCTAAGTTTTCAGCGTCGTGCATCTGCCCCACACAATCGGCAAAACCAGAGATGAATGGAAACTGTCCAAAGCTGTTGTGGAGAACTTGTTTCAAAGGAGACGAACGATTAAACAGGTGCGGTACAGAAACAAACAAAGAAAAGCCTCTCCGCGCTAGCGTCACAGACTAAGATGGAGCACAAGATGGCTTTCAGTAAACAGAAAGGTTGTCATTTTCACCGGAGACGAGGCTTTACTAAACAGCTGTGCAAGTGCAAGTGAAAGCAGCACCAACCAGAGTTCAGACCTCAGAGAAGGATGACCTCTCTGACCTGGCAGATAAGAGGGCAACTGTTAGATTTGTATTGTTGATTGTCATTTATGCTTAGAAATATTTAACCATATATGCTTAGGGAGTGTGATCCATGCCAGGACACTCTGAGTAGAGGAATGTATGCACCCCCCTCTACACAGAGTTAATAGGATGAGACATCCTTTCTATCTACAAATGATTATACACCTCTAAGCATATATGGTTAAATATTTCTAAGCATAAATGACAATCAACAATACAAATCTAACAGCAACCTTTTCAGTCCAAATATCCCCATGCAGACATGTGCATCTTTTAAAGTATTTCCTTTTTTACTCTAGTTCACTCCAGTTTTGTTTGTTTTTTACAATTGAATTTTCTGGCAATTATTTCAAAGCTTTAAATTATTTAGCCTACTTTGTTTCTCTTCATGAAAAATAAATTCATGATTTTTTTGTGCAGGTCACACTGTGTGAAATATTGATGATGGTTTACTTGATAGCTGGACAATGGAGAGCACTGAGTGCACATATGAGCACTGTCATGCTAGCTGGGTAGAAACCAGCATTTGCCTAATTTTATATTCTGAACTTGTATTCTGTGTATTTGTTTACATTACCACATTCATCTGCAAGCCAAACGTGGGTCTCAGTCCACAAATGTCTGCTTAAAGTTCTTTGTGGATTTAAAAACTTTGATTTGGAAAGCCTGTAGGTCTCACACAGTTTCTTAGGATGCACATAAATGTATATATTGTTGTTCGGGTGCTTTTGTTGGCTATTCATTATTTGGTTGAAATACTGTCTGAAGTCATTCACTCGCTTGCTCTGAATTTTCTGGATTATTGGCTGTACTGTTCTCACTTTGATGTAAATTGGTCAAACTGGACATTACACAGACATCATACAGACTTGATATTACAGAGGGGATGGTGTTAAGATGTTTTATTTTATTTCACATTGTTTCTCACCATTAGCCTTAGCTCGTTTGTCAAAGTTAGCAACACAGTCCAAATTTATTTCACCATCTAACACGCTCCTCATAGTTGACCTTTTAAAATCAGTCACACCTTGCTCGCTTGGTCCTTAGTTCTATCACATCTTCCCCTTTGGGGAGGATGTTTTCTACAGAATCCAGTCCTGACAGTACTGTACTGTTGCAGAAAAGACAGCGCCTGCCTTTTCCAAACTGTTGGCAAGGTTTAGTTTTGTAAACAGGAGGTTTTTGTGTAATTTGTGGGTACTGTGCAACTTGTGTTGTGAGGTTATATGGCCGTCCAGCTCTGGAAAGAATCTCTCTTTGATTTTATTTGGTTAATTTCTCTACAAAAAAAAAAGTCTTGCTTTATTCTTGCCTCAAGCCATAGATCGCTGTCTGCTGTTGATTGATTGAGCTCTTGTGTATATTTTTCGTAATGGAGTTGAGCTGTCCTGGCCTCATTAATCAGTGCGGGAGAGATGGTAATGAAGACGAGACATGCAGGCATGCATCTGGTCAGTGAGCCATGGCTAGCATGCTATTCTGTTGCTGTGAATTCTGTCAGAAATAATTGACAGGAGAGATGCTCGGCTTGGACGGGGGATTAGTTTCGGCAGTATTTTCAGCTTAGCTTTCCGGGAGAGTTATGTCCTAGGTTTCCTGATAAATCGCTTATTAGTGTTTGTCACCATGACTCAGCATGTCGTGTTTGGGCTGGGATGCCATCCTGCCACATCCTTCTCCTCTCCTGTCTACGCGACGGTGGCGACACGCCTAAAAGACTTCTCGCTGCTGCAGAATTACTCCAAAGCAGGCCATTAAACAGATTCACTGCAGAATCCATGAAAAATAAAATAATAAATAAAATAAATATGAAGCCCCAGACTCAGTGGAATTGGCTCTCATTGTGGTTTCTGCCTTGTCTTTGGACTGTGCCGCTGCTGTTGGGTCTCCTGTAAAGCTGTAGGATAATGGGTCTGTCTGAATAATTAAAAACAGACTCCAAACAAACTGGTGCTTTTACTGCTACTACTTGGAAAACCCATTAAGTGGCATTGTAAAGGATTTGTTCACATGCAGGTGCAATTTCTAAGATGCCTGGTGGGCTCTGTTCCTGTGAAGATGGTTTGTTTAGTTAATTCATGGAGCTTCCCCCTGATGAAACTTCGTACACGCTTTTTTTAAAATAGATGTTGTTCTAACTCTAAATTAGCTGTGTGCTGTTTGGATTTCACTTTAGCGCCGTTTCACTGGGTTCACAGGCTGTTAGGTAAGGAAGGTGCGTGGACTGTGCTCGTTCACAGGGCAGGTGATTCTGCCACACATTTCAAAGTGACCTTGGGTATGACACTGAAACCTTAATCAGTCCCAGTGGTTAAATCAGCACCTTGAATGGTAGCTTACTGTCATCAGTGTGTGTGTGAGTGGGCGCAAGTTGCATTTAGCACTTTCACTCACATTGTTTTGGATAAAAATGCTACATAAATGCATTTAAGTGGAAAATAAGCCCCGTGTCTCTCACTGTGGAGATGTGTAAAAGTTATGTGCCCCAACTGTTTGGCCTGTTTCACCATATAATGATCAATCAACATTACAGTAGGTGGTTTGCGCTATACCTGGCACCATATGCCCAACCTCCTCAGAGTCACAGCACAGGTTTAACACTTGTGTCGGTGCAAAGTTCCCGTGTTTAACTATGACTGATGGCTGAGCTGAGGCTAAACACAAGTGACCCAGGGATCACATGTTTCATATATTTACTGACTATGTGTGTTGTGGGCTCATACTTTTAAATAATAATAAGACATGGTCAAGGATTGTCCAGCACAATTAAAAAGTTGATTGAAATCAGTCTGTTTAGGTGAGCCGTTTCAGCAATAGTGTATATTTGCAATATCATACAAAAATATAACCGACTTTCAAGGAGATGATCACATGGTTTCTGTTTCTGTGTGTGGTGAAATAGTGCTTTCTTCAGTGAGAGGGCACAACACGAAAGCAGTTTACAGTAAACACCATCCTGTGACAGCTGATAAACACAGGCTGAAAGCACATTTTGCCTGAAGTGTTGCTCTTTGCTTTGTCACACTTGAGTTAGCCAAAGCATTTTCATATCAAAGAGGCTGTGTGACGTTGGCTCTTCATACCAACAAAAACTTTAAAGGTCACTCTCTGGTCACCTCAGATTTAGATATAGTTTAGAGCCCAGCTGATGATTGTTTTATTGTCGCAACAAATAGTCGATTACTGCATGAGTCTCTGGGTTAGTGGCAAACACTTGCTATGCCGATTGGTGAATAAACATCATATCAAAATAATAACATGGTTGAAGAAATTCTCCTGTCTCCGCTTTACTTTTTAAATCTTCATTCATTGGCCTTTATAAATGTGGATGCATACATATTGGGGGAAAAAGCTCATATGGACCGATATATCTGCCACATTATAGTACGGCTGAAGCTGGCTGTCAGCTGTATGTAA
>NW_005187498.1:1461190-1464846 GCF_000239375.1 Pundamilia nyererei
AACACCGGAATAGGATAAGGTAATAAAAATAAGATACTGTATACAATAGAATAAAATGCAACGTTGTCAGAAAGAGAGAATTGTACTTGGTGTTATTGCACATGTGTGTGTTTGGTCAGCTGCGAAGTCCTTGTTGTGGAGTCTGACAGCAGAAGGAAGGAAAGCCCTGTGGAATCTCTCTGCCCACCATCGTGGGTGCTGCAGCCACTGAAGGAGCTGCTCAGTTCTGTCAGGGTCTCCTGCGTGGGGTGGGAGGTGTTGTCCAACAGGGAGCATCCTAGAACAGAGCTGGCACTCTCTTCCTCTCCCCGGCAGAGATGCTGCTGCACCAGCAGACCACACCGTAAAAGATGGCTGAGGGCACTATCACTATAGAGTCATAGAAGGTAGACCAGTTTATTGGTCAGATAAACACCAATGTGTCAAGTTTAAGAAATGGCACTATACACATACAAATCACTCAATTATACATATCAAGAATATTACAGAGGTGATTATAAATATCAAGAAGATTGACAAAAATACTACAGGGTTGGAAGATATGATTGAGATTTGACTCTAAATGTGAACTTTATTTGCTATTTTAACATAGCGTGTGTGCAAAAGGGTGTAACTCTATTGCAATGTTTACAGTGCATTAGATGGAGCAGTTGTAGAGGGAGATGGCCACAGGCAGGAATGATTTCCTGTGTTGTTCAGTGGTGCTTTTTGGTAATCTCAGTCTATCACTGAAGATGCTCCTGTTACTAGCCAGCACGTCATGAAGTGGGAGGGAGGCGTATTATACAGCATTGTCCTCATCCAGGACAACATCCGCCTCTTAGACACCACCCTAAGAGAGTCCGCCTCCATCCCTACAACATTACTGGCCTTGTGCATCATTTTATGGAGTCTGTTGGCATCTGCGACCCTCAACCTGCTGCCCCAGCATGCAACAGTATAGAAGATGGCACTGGCCCCAACAGACTCACAGAAAATCCTAAGCATTGTCCGACAGATGTTGAAGGACCTCAGCCGCCTTAGGAAAAAACAGAGACTACTCTGGCCCTTCCTCTAGAGTGCAGTGGTGTTTTTAACCCAGTCCAGTTTATTGTTTATGTGTACTCCGAGGTATTTATAGTCCTCTACAATGTCCACGTTGACCCTCTGGATTGAAACAGGGGTCAAGGTTTTCCTGGTCCTTCTAAAAGTCCACAATCAATTCCTTGGTCTTTGCCGCATTGAGCTGCAGACAGGCCTGTGTTACACAAGCCTCGCCACTTGTGGGAAATGTTTGGATATGAAAGAGATTTTTCTCTTGCCACCAACAACATTTTTCATGTTTCTGCTGCCATTTGCCAAGCTGCTCCCTTTTCAGATGCACCACTTTAAATTCACTTT
Organism: Pundamilia nyererei; assembly: GCF_000239375.1. Taxonomy (NCBI): domain Eukaryota; kingdom Metazoa; phylum Chordata; class Actinopteri; order Cichliformes; family Cichlidae; genus Pundamilia; species Pundamilia nyererei. Next base: position 1,462,571 of record NW_005187498.1, read on the forward strand.
GCTGTGTGAATGTGAAGCAATGAAAGCAGCGAGACCAAGGAGCATACATGGGAGTCACTCGAAAGACTGACAAGTAACCTACTTCTGATAACTGAGTTTTGTTTATTTTAACTAGATGAAGATGTTTAAGTGACCGTTGAAATGAGCACTTTTACCTCACTGTGGTATTTGCATCATTAGAGTACAGATGCATGTTTTTCTTGGTCTTTCTGCTGCCTGCTCATTTTTCAGCTTGGTAATTTAGATCCACATCTCACTTTGTATTGTATTATCTCCTGTGGTAATTCACTAAGCGTGTTCACCCCATGGTGTGGTGTTGCGAGTGGGTACCTTATCAGATTTTTACCTCCTAATTATCAGATTTTCTTACCCAGTCCTACACAAGGGCTCCTAAATCAGCTTCAAGGACACTCATGTTTTGCCTGCTCTTAGTCTGTTTGCTGCAATAAGTTCTATTTGTCTGGATACATTTCCTGGTCCAGGTGAATCACATCTTGGCTTTCTTTCTTTGGATTATCCCTCCCTGCTGCAAGGCAGTGATAATGAAGTAGAGCAGTGAAAAGGGTGTTTTCATACACAGTTTTTATTTTTTTGAAAGTACACCAGATTCTGTTTTAATGAGCTCATCCCCTCCCGCGATTCACACTTGGGTGTGTGTCTAACAGGAATCCAACTATTACTCAGATGAGGTCAGGCTCGCTGCAGACCACGCATCACATGAATCTCTTTGGTCATTTAGCACAAACAGGTTTTTGTCTCTTTATAACAGTCAAATAGAGCTGCAGAGGTTAGTCAGTGAATCCATCACTCAGCTAATCGACGTTGCCTGATCCACTGTTTTCCTGTGGAAATCGGCTGCTTATTAACGGTTGCTATGGTTTGGGCAGGCCTCTTTTTCAGGCAAAACTCATGAATAATTGCACACATTGTGCTGTAGTGCTTGCCAGTGCCTTCCTTGTATTATAGGGCTGTTCGATATAACGATATATATCGGATGGCGACATAAAAAAATCTATCGTTTCATTTTACGCTATCGTTTGTTTCGTGGTGTTGCAAAATAAACTGTTTACGGCAATATTTTTTTTCATCGTTCTGATGGTCACTGTAGTGGCTATATTAATTTCTTAAAGTTCTCTCTTTCTCTTATATTTAAAATAACCACACTACAGACGGACAAGCATTTGTTTTTATGCGTTGTCGTTAGCAACAGCGACGGTAAAACCACCACTTGTTCCACATAAACCTTTCACAATAAAGCTCAAGATCCTGTTGAGACTTTTCAAAATAAACTGAATCACGTGAAAGATGCAGATTATTTACGGATGAGAAGCAAAAAAAGAGCCGTCAGGTGCTAAAAAAATAAACCTTAGACTCAAACGTTAGAACAGGCTTTTCCCCGCAGCACGCCGTGTAATAAATACTTACAAAGAAAACGGCATACGTTAAAACGTAGGTCTAAAAATGTATAGTTTCGTACATCGTTAAAACACTCGACTCCAGCTACACAACGCCCAGCTGGAAACACTTCACACAACTCGAGCTGCCCGAGATTCACAGAATTTACAGAAAATGTTAAATTTTTGTGATTTTACATCATTATCAGACAATAGATGTCTTATATCGGGACATGAGATTTTGATCATACCGCACAGCCCTACTTCTTCTTAAAACTGATGGGTTTCTTTCTTTCTTTCTTTCTTTCTTTCTTTCTTTCTTTCTTTCTTTCTTTCTTTCTTTCTTTCTTTCTTTAACGTGCTACTCTCACATTGTATTTTGCTATTTACCATTATACCATTGCTTTGGGGTTATGTGTGGTCATTCACAATAACTTCACAAGGCCCCAGCCTTGTTGTAAATACAGTTCATTCTGCGCTTGGGTGGCAACTCATCAAAATGATTCTCTGTGTAGGGAGATGCTCATCATTTAAAATTCTCCCTCTGTTGTCAGCAGTGGCCTCAGTGCCTGCTCTTTCATAGGAGTCTCATTTTAAAAAGAAGACTGTGCAACAAGTGAAAGAGCAGCTGCTTTGGCCTTACGAGACATGATAATGGTAATTGCTGTAACAATGTAAAACTGTAGCTTCTGAGAGGATGTGAATTAGGTCAACAATGTCAATTCAACAGCACTACCTTTCTAACATCATACAGAAAGTGAACCCAACATCAATACGGACAAAACAACGAGTCAAAATAATCCAAATATACGGTCCAGCTAGAGCAGGGCGATATGGCCAAAAATATTTATCACGATATATATTTGAAAATTTGCGATAACG
>NW_005187498.1:1465853-1478353 GCF_000239375.1 Pundamilia nyererei
CGACAAATACGACAATAACGACGGCCGCTTGCATGTTCTGCAAAAAAATGTGCTTTGTCGTGTATCTGACGGACAAACACCAAACCAGTTCCACATCACGAAAGTTGCACCATTTTTACAAACCAATTCTGGTTCATCTGTTTCACTCAACAATCGGCCATGTGCGTATGAAAACAAAGGCACTGCGCATGCGCGTTTTACTCATATTCTATCGCGATATTTCATTTTCCTATCGTTGCCTAACATTATACCGGTATTACCGTGAACGGTATAATATGGCCCAGCCCTAGGTCCAGCTTATGAATAGCAGTTACAGAGGTCTTTATATGAGCTCTGAACTCTCTCAAGGAGACACAAGATTTCAGCTTTAAAGTGCACTGAAGGTTATTCAATGACTGAGGTGTAAAGTTGGACAACGTTGTGCTACTGAGTTAAAAAATGATGTAAGAAGCAAACTAGAGAAACACAAATCATAGCAGCTGTTTGATGTTATTCAGGGTTTACCCAACATGGCATTGAACATGAAGCTGCTAGTAAAACTGCCTCCTTAACTAAATGAAGGCCAAGAAACCAGATTATAAAGTGCACAGTGATATCAAGATGTTTGATATGAAACATAAAGAACTGTGACACACAAAGTGCAAAGGAGGCAGCGTGCATATAAATAGTGTCGTCATTATCAAGAACATAAGTGCTTTTAATCAGTAAGGAAGAATACAACATTGTATTAACAATTTTAATAGATTTTTTTTTCAGTAAACTCATACAAAAGAAAGCATTTATAAAATCGACAGACTGAAGGTTGTAGTTGTTACAGTTTTGTATTTTCTAATTAGTTTTAGTTTTTGTCTGAAAGCTTTATTTTAGTAAGTATTCAGGACAACACTTTGTAAAGCCACACGACTCAGTTATGTAGACGTGCCGAGTCAGACCTTTCACCAGAGTAACAAAGATAAAGACATTTCCTGTGTATTTCTATTCTGAGTTAATTTGTAAGTTGTTGTTTTTTTGTTTTTTTTTCAAACATCTTTTTAAAATATATTTTTTAATAATTTCAGTTGACCAAAAATATTTTTATCACATCCTAATCAAGCTTAATTGTATCCTTCATATTGCTCTGTGTGCATGGATCACACTGCAACACTATTATGAATTATAAATGTGTGTTTTTGAGTTGCCTTAAGGTCTCTAGCTCACTCGTGTTCTGGATTCAGTTTGTCTGTAACATTTCCTGATTATCTTAATCAAATGTTAAATATCTACTCAAATATACACAGAGACTGAGAGAAAGTGCTGTTCTCTTTAGTCTGATGCTAATCTGATAAGAACATCTAGGATATGAACTGCAAGTTGCCCAAAAAAGTATTTGGTGATAATAACTAAAGCACTTGTAAAATATACAATTTTAAATTTTTGTTAACCTAATTAACTGAAAAAAGAATTAATAAAATAAGAAGAGTCATGGTTTCTCTTTGGTTACACGTTCCTCAGTCAAGTCAGTTCAGTTTCCTGCTTTCAAAAGGCTCCGTCACACCAAAACTGGGAGAAGATCCACCCGCCAGCATGTTAAACTGGTTTAAATGCCACGGAACTGCATAAAGGATGGCTTTGGTATTACAGGAAGGCTTCAAGTCTGAGCTTCTCTTAACGTTTAAACAAGTGACGGCCTTCATTTAATTCAATTCAAGTAATTCAATTCACTGTAATTTCACTGTAATTGCTGTGTTGTGTTGCATGTGGCTTCAGATCCACGGGTTCCCTTGTTCTAAAACTGAACTGAATCAGGAGTTTTTGTTTTTTAAATTATTATCTTATGTAGTACTATGTGTACATCAGAGACGAGATTTTGAAAAATCAGTACATGTATTACAGTAAAATCAAAAGAAAAGATAAAATAATGAAAATGTCATTGGTCTTTCTTACCATTCAGTTGAATCAGAATGTCTAATCTGAGGCTTACATCCAAATATGAATATTGGGGAGTTAAAAATTTCCTGTAAAACTCCATATTTGAGCAAGCACTTATTGTTGGTGACACTATTTGGATGGATGGGTTCCAGGTGGTGCTTTAATTATAACTGAGAAATATTTTCTTAAATATGGACATGACATGTTTCATTCACCGTCACACATGAATATTTGATGCTGCAGAGTTTACGTTGTGTCTTGTAACTGATGTGTGGTGTTATTGGAGACCTTTTTTTTAATGCAAGACAGTGCAGTATGTTTTCTTGTGTGTTTTCACTTGTGTTGGGTGTTAGAGAAACTTCACTTTCTTCCTCAAGGACGCTTTGACAGAACAGATGGCTCTCTTGAGGATCCAACCTGTAACCTTTGAGACGTGTCGTGTGACCTTTCAGAGCAGTTTCTCTCTAATCGACAGGCAGCTCTGCTCCTGGCATTACTGCTGCATGAATGGAGAATAAAGGCTGATTGCAGCGATAACACTGCAGGCACATTCATTAGTTGTACACAAAAAGGTTTCCTAAACATCAGAGTGGTTCCTGCCACAAGTGTATCACATTGTACCCTTTAGAATGATTGTGTGAAGGCATTTCTCCACACACTGTTTTGTTGTACATTGCTGCTGGCACTAGCTCAAGGGTTCAATGGTTCTCCCAGTGCTGATGAGGCTCTGCAGAATAGAGTTTAACACAGTGGGAGGAATGTTGGAAATGGGGAAGAACCTCATTAAGCAAAAAACACAAGTCACTGTAAATGTCAGTCTTGCAGTGGCGTGGGAGTAAGATAAGAACCCAGGCACTGTTTAAAAAGGTAGTTTGATTTTAAAATATGTTCCTTAAAATGTTGAATAAACCTGTGAGTGAAATAGTGGATGTGACTTATGCAGTATGTGGCTGCTACAGTAGGAGTGTTGTTAACAACATAGTACTCCATTTTTTTATATTTTTTTGATATTTGGGTCTTTGTATAGGTTTAAAATTATCTGTTGGGAGAAAAAAGAGAGACAAATATCAAAAACATAAACGTACCATTTTTTAAATTATGTTAGCAAAAGTTCACACCCACATTTCACAGCAGACAGAGGTCCTCTATTGGTTACACATTTTTGGAGCATCTCTGCTTTCATTTTCATCCTCCCTCTCTTTATTGTTCTTAAAAGAGGTTACAGAGCCCCTCTCAGCTGTTTACAGACTATTATGCTTCCTGTATGGTTAGCAGGATACAAACACTAGTTATTTGACAAATAAAGACCACGCACACGCATGAATGCTGGTAACGGCATGAGTTTATTTGGTTCTTTTCCACTTAACTCAACCACTTGGTTTTTAGGGGTTTCCATTAGGTGGTAGTACCGATTACCTAGTACTTTTTTTTTTTTTTTTTTAGTACCTACTTGACTGGGGATCAAAGTGATCTCTTCCGGTCCTGCATTTCTTCAATGATCCCATCCACATTAAGGTGGTACTCTACTGTAATGGACAACAAAAACAGTAGAGCCAAGCCGAGTAGGTGCTAGTGCAAAAAGGCTCTGGAAAAAAAATCAGAGGAAAGGTCTTTGAATTAGAAGTTTGTTTCACACGCTGCCTTCTGTTCATGTAGAATGTGTGTTACGATGTGAGTATGAAGGGTGCACAGTTACAGTGCAGGCCCCCTGCCGATGTGCTCTTTAGTGATCCCAGTGGGTATTTTCAAGTAGTTTATTTGAAAATACACACTGGGCCGTTGTATCTCTTTACTGGTAAGGCTATATGTGGAATTCCTATTTTGTACACCTCCCAGCACCACTCTTAATCCCTGCTCAGTGTGAATGTACTGGGAAAGAGGCATGAAAAGTCGACAAATCTCTGTTTATACTGTTACAGATAAATGTGGCAGAACTGAGCCGACTCTCTAAATGATGTTTGTCGTGGGAAACTTTAATGACCTCTTCATTTTGCGAAACAACTTCTACAAATTGCTGCTTGCCTGTCTGTATCAGAAAGCATGAAATGGTTGCATATTGCTGGTATTCAGTGAGCCTCTCAGAGACACTGGAGTGAAATGCTCCATTCAAAGCTCAATGCTGTTGCTAGGTTGTCAAAAACTGGTCCAGAAGTGTCCAGGTTGCCATTACTGGCTAATTTGCACATCAATGTATTTGAAGTCTTTCAAGTTAGGGAAAGGGCTCCACTGGATGGGCCCCCAGTGGTTTATCATTATGTGCGTGTTCGAGGTCGAGGAGGTCAGCGGTGTCAGAACAGGAGGCGACTACATGCTGGCGCTCCTTTGGCGTGTTTTAGCCACAGTAGTGAAATGGCTCTATGGAGGTGGTGTGTTTGTATGTACCCAAATCTACTACTTTACTTCAGATATTTTCATGACTGTTGCAGTTCTCCATCAGCCCCTTTAAGCTCCAGTATGCCTGCCGTGTTGGTCGCTTCACGTGGCACCAGTAACATCTATAACAGCCACTTGTATTTATAGAAGGAAGTGAATCTCTGAGGTTCTGTACAACCTGAGACTCCGCTGTCTTCAGCCCAGCCGTGGCGGCAGCGGCACAACGCACAATGTTACAAAAATCAAGAGATGTGCGACAGGTCAAAGCCAGTCGAGGTGACATCAGATCCATCGCGCCACAGGGTGATGGATCAGCGTGAGCACAAAAGCACCCTTCACCTGTCAAACAGTTTCCCTGAACTCGAAAGTTTGAACTACTTAAAACTCTAACTTACCCATCCTATAACTCATTATACAGGACAGTTGAGCTTTTTCAGTGGTTTCCATTCAAGGTTTCGTGGAGGTTTTTACTATTAATGTTGGTGCTTCCTAAAAGTCTGTTTAGATTATTCCTTAAACACAAACATGATGAAACAACTAGAATATTTACGTGGTGTCCACAAAAGGATAAATGGAGACCAAACGAATAATTCAATTCACATTTCTCCAGGATGAGGTGACATCTCATGTCATATTGATTTGTTTTATCTTCTTTTTTTGAAGTGTCACAGTTTGGTGTTTTTTGGAGCCAGAAATTACTATACAAGGATAAAAGGGTAGCATGCTAAATTATATGCTATCGCTAGCTAGTTTAGATGGCAAGTTGCATCAGACGTGTATGCAAGGCTGCAACAATTCGCCGACATAATCGTCGATGCAGAATTTTATTGACGTGTCATATTCTAAATGTGTAAATGTGTTATTTTAATACACTACAGCAAGCGATGGGGGCACTAATGCCTAAATCATCTGCTAAGACTGCTCTCAGTACTAACGAAGAAGAACGTACTGTGAACAGCAAAGTAGGAGGAAGTTTAAAAAAATGGAAACAGATTTAAAAAATAGAGTGAAAGCATTAAACAGAAAACAAAGTTAAATGCAGACTGTTCAAAGTAGAACTCTCCTTCCATGACAGCATTTTTCTTTTCAATGCTGCTATCATTTCAGTAATTAATGTCCAGTACTCAATGCAGCTCTGTTTATAGACATACAATTTCTGCTTTGTTTTAATCTCATAATCTCAGATTTATTTATTTTTTAATGCTGAAGTCGTTACCGTACAAATCTGAAGCGCTAGAATTACTGTTGAGCTGTAACAGAGAAAAGGTAAATGAGAGAAGCTCATGTTGCAGACGAGCATCAAGTCTGTGTCTCTTTAAATTGTAGCTGCTGTGGCTTAAAGTGAAGGAGGGATGAGTGAACTTCGCCTTGCTGATATTGATTTAATGTTGAGTGACCTGTTTATATTTATGACTCACTACCGCACTCCGGAGACGCTCTGCTTCGTGACATTGAACCGAAAGTGACAGAGGCAAAAGATAAAAAGGTAAAATCTTTATGGGAATTAACATTTTCACACTCGTTTCTTAAACTGAAATGTAATTGAATTCGATTTTTATTTTTAAAGAAAAACTACAAGTAAACTTAAGATCTTAACCGTCACATTGTCTGAATTTTTCCAGTTTTCCATGTTCCAGTTTTTGGACCTGGTGCGTCCCCTAGCTGATACATTTGGGAGCATGGATGGTTGCATTTGCATTGAGACAATAATTACATCTTCATATCTATTTTTTTTATGTTTGTTTGTTTGATTAAACATGAAAGAAGACATGTACGTGGACCGGAAAATATTAGAACATTGACTTATTCTAAGTAAAGGAACATGCTCGACTAGTTGACTAATCATCACCATTGTTACTAGTAGGTTCCAGATGTGGTAGCCGTTTAATACGACCTCGGGGTAATAAACTTAGGTTTATCAGTTTTTCTACTGTTAATTTGTCGTGTTTGAGTAATACGTGAACATCTTTTGTAGTATCATGTTTTTTAATATCATATTCTTTCCATTGGTTTATTTTAAGTGTCTTTCTTTTTCGTCGTCTGGAGTATAATGTGTAATGTTGATAATGCATGATGCAAGCTGTTGCACAGTTAATGGTGACTAATGGTTTGGAATGCCCTTTTTATTAGTTTTTTTCACTACTTTAACTTGATATATGAGGGTGTTTTTTAGTTTTAGACTAGTCGGTTAGTCTAATTCTTTTTCCTTGTTTAGTCGACTAAGAAATTAGTTGTCCTGATGATCCGTTAATGCATTGTAGGCTCAGGGGGCTAGCTTATCCCAGTGTCAGAATGTAAAAGTTGGGGTACACAGGGCCACCAGAGAGAGACAACCACATACCAGAAGGGTCTGCTACAGAAATAAACGGCTGAGCGAGCCAAGCATAAAGTCTGAATGGCTAAGTCACTGTGGTAACTTGAACTAAACACCTAACCTGTTCTGGAGCATCTTATATTCTGAGTTTTGGTTTAACATCAGCTGGAAGTGCCAACTTTTCACAGAGCCTTTAATTTACAGTATGTTTTAGGTACATTGTATATTCTCACTTTAAATGTGCAAGTTGTTAAGCCGTACCTAAGTAAAACCACTGAAACAGCGGGTCACATTTTCACAGCAACGAGCATGTATTCATTTGGTGCAGCGAATGTGTAAATGTTGGTATTCTTTATTATAATCTGCCAAGTCCAGAAATGCAGCTACTACAACAAAAACCAAGAATACTTCTTCAATCAGTTTAAAATGTCAGAGCTTTAATGTTCAGTCATCACAGTGGAAATAAACAGCAACGCGGAGAGTGAGCCAGCAAAGGCAAACAAAACTATGTTGACCTTCCTTCGTAGAACACCCCCCGGAGGTCTGAACCTAGAGCCTTTTTGCTGTGAGGTGAGATTGCTAACCACTCCCAGTTGGGCTCTAGTAAGCTCAAGATTTCCTGTTTTTGCCATTCAGATTAGAGTGAGGATGTTTATTGTGTAGAGACTATTGAATCTTGATTTTTAATCTCCTGTGAGATGAGCTGAGGCTCTGTCCTCTCTCAAGGTCAGCCATGTTGTGGCTTTTTCTGCTGCATCAGGTGTTCGTGGGAAGCTCACCCTGCTTTGCTGTGCCTGGCTGCCTGCTTGGTATACACAAACTCGCTTTCTGTTAACAAATGCACACACTTCATTCCGTCTGCACACGGTACCTAAAGGGATATGTGTTTCCATACCCACAGCATAAACAGGCGGATGAAGTCACACAAAAAACATCTAGTTAATGTCAAATGGGATGAGCTGCCTTTGTGTGTGAGTTAACAGTAGCTCAGGGCAAGCTGTGTTTCCAACATGAAGCCCATGTCCATGTCAACAACTTGCCCGGGTTGTGCCAGGCCAGTCCGCTTGTGCATAGCAGTCAATACAGCCACGTGCTGCAGGTCAATAATGTGGTGGTTAAAAAAGGTGAACTGCACTGTGCAGCATACAGAAAAATTTATCATCTTTCCATTCAGACTTACTGCTTATATCAAAGACGGTCACAGGTCAAAAGAGTGCGTCGCTTTTCGATTGGTTTGGAAGAAGCTTAATCACTCTGGATTCAAGTGCATGCTTGTTATTTTCAGGACAAAGATCTCTGAGTCACTTAAATGTCTCAAAAGAAGGTGAGGCAAATATTTGGAGTCTCTAATACTGGCATTAAATTACTATCCATGTTAATAGATGACATGTGCCTTTTAAACATGGTGCCTTTTTTGCCTGAGCTACACTCTGTGTGCACCAGAGAGGCCGGAGGATTACGTATGCCCGGCAAGTCTGCCTCGGATGTAGAACCAGCTGCTTCAGTGTGGCTTGTGAAGATCCTTTTCCTCCTACGCTTTCTCCTCTCGCGCCCCACTCTTGGCACCATCCTCTTGGGATTACAGAGCGTAGCCATTGACTGCCACAGAAATCTGGCTCTTTGGCTCCCAGGGGATGTAAAGTTCTTGGTCATTCCTGTTGTGTCACTGTGATCTATTTTGTTGCACTGACATGTTAAGATTTCCCTGGGAGGTTTTGTGGTGGGTGGTATTACAGAGATAATACCAGAGATGCGAAGATGTTCTCTCCTGTGATTATAGTCACGGTGATGATTCAGTGGGTGGGTGATGAGCGCTGTTAATATTCCCTAAAGTCACCTTAATCACTGTACAATGCTCCCACTATGTGTGCTTGGCACTGAACACAGGAAGGAGTGCTAGCTGTTTCTATGACGTGCAGAGACCCCTCAGGTAGTAACTTTATTCCATAGTCACATGATGACAAAATAATTTAAAGCATTTTGCAGTTCATTCATTTGAAGGAAAAACATAGTTTTGGTTCAGGTTATAAGTCTGATGTGTAATAACTTCAAAGGACTTTCAACTCCTACATGTTTCTGCTTGAACACATAATAACCTGCATCCGCTAAATGGAGCAAGATGATATAAGGTGTGATTTTAATAAACAAAGAACAAAGCGAACACACATTTAAAGATTCTCGGTTTAAAAACATTCAAAGGCTGCAGGTGGATCTTAAGAGCAGTAGTGAACGGTAACTATAGCTATACGTACAGGTTGTTTAGTTGTTATAAGTGATGGATGCATCGATGGTGTCAGTTTGTAAGCCTCACATTTCCTTGTTTGCGCCTTTGATATATCAGGGTTTGCATCTTCTCGTGATATGTTACATTACTGTAAATTAAATCTTTGTCGAACTGTTGCCTTGATAGAATAAGCACTTGAAGATATTAGGAAGTAGTCATTTTTCAACACAGAAAATAATTTCTGGTAAGTAGTAAATTACATGATTCTTATATAGCGCTTTTCTACTCTTCGGAGTACTCAAAGCGCTCTATACAACATGCCACATTCACACCCATTCGCACAAGCACAGTCTTCTATAATTTCAGTGCTTACTAACTGCCATTCATACACATTCGTACTCCGATGCATCTGAGAGCAGCTTGGGGTTAATATCTTGCCCAAAGATATTTGGCATGCAGACTGGTGAAGCCAGGGATCGAACCACCAACTTCTTTGCATGTGTTTACTTTGTCTCACTCCTTCATTTAACAGATATGTTGTTTACCAAAGAGTAACTGCCACAGTCTGCAGTAGACTGTAAAGCAAACAAACAGTTTTTTACCAGACTAACATGAGAAATCGCTGCGCATGATGGATAAGTTGAAATGCTGCTGCACAACCAACTCGACCAGTCAGAGGCCGGTGTTGAGCTTTTTGGTAAGCGTAGTAACTTTTGGCGTGAGATTTGCATTGCTGAACATCCTATGCTAGCATTCTGCTTGTAGTTTGTGGCTGACGTTGATGAGGGTGGAGAACACATTCGTTTGCTATAACCTTTTAGGACTTTCTGGAATGTTTTTGGAACTTTCCCTTGAAATCAGACCTACTTGTGGAGATGTGAAAAAGAATGGCTGACCAAAAGATGCGAGGACTGTAAAAAGACTGTTTGAGGATGGAGACTTCAGACAGCACAGCTACCGCAGCGGGAAAGCCGATGGAGCTGATGATGTTGTTTGACTTTTGGTTCACATTGGACAGCGTGTGCCATGTGTTGGGACCAAAGAAAAAAATCCTGTCGTGCAAAAGTCATGACTTATCTGGTCTGCTGACTAAAGTTAATTTGTTTTTGTTTTTTTTCTACCACCCCAATCTCACCCACCCCCCCACCCCGCCCTGTCTTCGCACATCTTTTCCTGTGTACCTTTTACACCACATCATGTTCTCAGTCTTGTCTCTTTTCTTATTCCCCACATTCCTCTCCATCCCTCTGCTTTCCCCCCCCCCTCTGTCGAGTTCCTACATGTGATTTCTTTTTATCTCGTTCCTCTTTCTCCCTCTTGCTCTACCTCTTCACATCCTCCCCCTTCCCTCCCGCCCCCTCCCTCTCTCCCCCTCCCTCTCCGCTTCTCTGGCAGGCTTCTCATTGCAGTGAGTCAGTATCATGGAGGCAGGCAGCGGGGCTGCCGCAGCGGTGGGGAGTGCAGCACTGGGTTTGCTGGGAGCCACAGCCACATCCAGCCATGACATCTTGGACAGGTAAGCGAGCTGCATGAGGCTGGCACACACCCCCAGGAACACACTGCCCCCGACGTTCTCCATCAGAGTGGAGAGTGTGTGGAAGAGAAGGACCACACCTTAGGGCTTTGAATAGCATGTTAGTTTGTTTATACTCAGAAAACAGGTATGGAGAGTTTGTGAGCATGTGTGTGTGTTTTGGGGGTGAGGTCGGAGGATGGGAAGGGGTGTGTGTGTGCTTGCTTACTTACAGTAAGTGAGCCCATCTTCTTCTCTCTGTGCATGCGTGTGTCTCGTCTTCTGTACCATTACTCTCACTTCATGTGAGGCAAATGCACTGGCAGGCAGTTCAGTTTTTCAGCTGATAGTTGGAGAATCTGGTTTGTGCTCGTAAGAGTGTGTGTGTGTTCACGCTATGACACAAGGGGGGAGTTACTTGGCTTCCTCTGTGCCTGAAGGAGAAATGACACCAGGGTATGCGCATGCAGAGGAGGAGGGGGAGGCATTGGTAAACGTGCCTGAGTGCTGTAGCTTTGCTGATAGGTTGAGTTTGTACAGCCCCCCCCCTCACACTCCAGCACACACACACAGACACACACACACAGAAACCGTAAAGCCCCATAGCAACTGTGCAGTAGCCATCACTGCTGGAAACCCCTCATTCAGACTCCCAGATCCCAGCTCCAAAAACCAGTGTCCCCATCGATAGGCTGAGTGGATCAGCTTTCAGCTAGTTACGTCATCTCTACAGCTGTGCACCCACACCCACACGGACTGTCGTCACACACACCCTCCCCTCAAGCATGCACATTCACAAAAACGCATATGGACTTTCATCCAGTAAACACGCATGCTTCACAGGGATGTTTTAGGACAAACACTGCTGTAGCTGTTCCAAGGCATGCCTCCCTGTGCATAGCGAGCTCTATCATGAGCCAGCGGGTGCTCCTGGAACATTCCGGTTGTTACGCTCTCTACCACTGAGGTATAAGTAATCTCCGACACGTTCCGGGGATCTCCTTTGACACATTATACAATGTGAGATTGCATAATGAAGGGAATGACTCATTTAGCTGTTATTTCCTTACTATTTCTGTTAGTCACCACTCGCATTTGATTGACAAAGACAGATTTTCTGCAGCCTTCTCTGAACTACACCTTTATGCTGTTCGTCTAAGCAGGTAGACAGAGGCCTCTGTCTATCTCGCCAACGTTACTGCTAATGTGGGCTATTCTCGCTGCTGGATTAGTGGCGTGTCGTGTGCATCTGTCTGTGTTTTTGCAGATGTGCTGTCTAGCTTAGTTTTTCTATTTTTTGCTCATGGTGTTGGGGATTACAGTTAAGGCCGCTCAGCTCTTCCACCTGCCCCTTTCTCAGTGCCCCTCCAGTCCTGAACTGGGTCTAAATCCTGTACTGAGGTTACCATGGCAGCAGCAGCTTAGCATATATGAGACAGTGGTCCCACGTTACTAGTGAGAGCAAGCTGGTGAAAAATTAGAAGAGGTGAAGATGAGCCAAGGGAAACTATGAATTGGATGATTCCTTTTTTGCTAAATGTTTCCTGATGATGATGATGTGTAAAGTATCTATACAGGAGTATGTCTGCTCAACCTGACACTGCAGATTATTTCTTTTTTCTGTGTGGGTAGGAGAAGGTTTTTGGCTTGACCTAGTGCAGTATAAAAGTAGCCGGCTGAATCGTGGTGGACAAAGTTTGATCACAGGATCAGGAGTTCTGACGAGTGACGAGAACCCCAATTGGGGACACGAGGGCCTCAGGAGGTGACGCAGAGCTGAATGCTGTAAAGCTGCATGCTGTTTTGGGATGTCGTAATCAAGTCTGGGATAAGCGGACCACAGAGCAGGATGGAGTGCAGGAGGAGGCCTATGCAAACGAACCAAATGGATCACATTGCTGGTAATTTAAGGCGGGCGCAGGCTGCTGGGGGTATAGCTTTCATGTGTTGATTCAGGGATCTGATAAAACGTTAATGAGTAACTTGATGTTTATCTGAGCTCACAAGATGTGCAGGTTTGAGCTGAGAGTGCAGCATGTTTTTTAACATGTCACCCAAGGGCAAGTATGTCAGTTTTTACCTGTGAATATACATTTACTTTTTGTTGTTAATACTGCTAAACACATTAAAACAACTGAGTCTTTCTGCTTTGACAAGTCTGAGGAAAT
>NW_005187498.1:1479801-1482463 GCF_000239375.1 Pundamilia nyererei
ACTCAACAGCAAGAAAGAGAACGGGAAAAAAATGGTATCTAAGGGAGAAAGCCACTGCTGGACTAACAGGATCATCTCACTTTTACCAAAAAACATCTTAATGATCCACAAGACTTTTTAAAGGTTTGCATTTCATTACATCTGTCATAAAACTAACACAGCATTTCATAAACCGAACAGCACACCACCAGTCAAACATGGTTGTGGTAGTGTAATATTCTGGGGCCGCTTCAGGACCTGAACAGCATCCCATAATTGATGAAACCATAAATTCTGTTCTCTGAAAGGAGAATGTTTGGACCTTGAAATCAGCATGTCCACCTCTGAATTTAACATAAATAATAATATTGTAATAAAAATTACAAAGTGTGCCGCTTATCGCAAAGTTCATATCTGACCCAACAGCATCATTATTCATATATATCCGTATATATCCACATACGTATCTTAGATTTTTAATAATCTATGCTGCCCAGCAGCCACGCTACTCTTTAATGGTTGGTTAATGGTTATTACAGTCGAGCATTTATTCCATGCCCAGTTTTTGCTGAGCAACAGATATACTTAATCAATAGCAGAGAAATATTTATGGAGCCATCAAGACATATTTCAGTTGAGCATTGATAGCTGCTGACCCTGTAGTGCTGTTTAAAAGTACAGCTGGAGCACAACAACATGCCGGATCACAGCTTCCCCTTCATAGGATGAAAACAGTTCATTAGTAACTGGTAGAAATATGTGGATGGAAGTCCCGTCTGTGATGCCATATGTAGGACAGATAAACCGCCTCACTGGGATGGCAGCTAAACTGCTGGCTGACTGGAGAGACTTCCAGCCTGTGGATGAGATCCAAAACATGCATAAGGTTGAAATCCTGTGCGCTGCCTACTGATGGATTCCACCCTGTTTGCTGTCTTTCTATCCATTTATTGCTGCTCTGTGCTTTCCCAGATTTTTTCCCTTTAAATGGGAAATGACATACATCAGACTTTACTTTTGATCTGCTCAAAAAAACATTTTATTATTATTATTATTATTGATATTTCATAGCCGGTCAGAGAAAAAAGCCCAGTTTTCTATTGAATTTTTACGTGTTGATACCCTGAATAGAACATGCCATTTTTCAAAATGAGGTTTTGTGTCAGGCACGTTAGTTTCCAGTTGATGCTCCACGGATTATCCAACCCAAAATTATAAGTATCAAAACTTTATAAAAAATGGTCTGGTCTTATTAACTTAATATCTAGAATTTTAGTTATTGTACATTATCAGGATGTTTTTTGTGACCAAGACGTGAGGTGATGCAAGAGTTAAAATGAAAAACCAGAGTGCATCAAACTATTTGCAACATGAAATGTATTTAACTTTGCTTTTGGAACTTTGGGAATCCTGTTTAACTTGGAGTTAGATGGGAATCTAAAATAAGGGAGGAAAATGACACCTGTGGAACCTGTTATATGCAGTAGCAGAAGAAATGCAAACTGATACTCCTGAAAACCACGTTGTTAGTTGTTAAACCAAGAGAAAAAAAACTAGTGGACTTTTTTCTTCTTCTTTCTGAGACAAAGAAATGTTTTAAACTGAGCAAATTATAAATGGACGAAGTCAGGAATTGGCCAAACAAATTCACCTCAAAATCCAAATCCATTTTGGAGCTGTGTGAAACCACTAATACATTTCCTCTGTAGTTGCTGATATGTGAGGTGCTTTGCTCCATGTATAACATTGCAAGCACAAAAAGTCAGTTTAGTTTACTGGCTGATGTTAGCTGTGCTTGCAGGTTTTTTTCCATGTCGGTATCAACATCCCGGTGCAGAATGCGGTTACACCCTGCTTTGGATGCTTGCTTATATTTCAGTTTGATCTGACGAAGCTGATGTCCAGCTGCTTTGTTGTTTAAAAAAAACAAAGCAAAACAAAAAGAGATCAAAGTAGTGTAGAAGAGTGCTGGTTAACACGGCTATCATCTGTTTTCTAGCCCCCAACACGTTTACAACTGTCATTGTAACATCTACTGACAGAACATTAATAATGTCTCTGAGTTCCCACATTATGAACTGATCACCTGCATGTCTTTGGACTGTGGGAGGAAGCCAGGTTACCTGGAGAAAACACACAGGGAAAGCCATACAGGAAAGCCCCCGCTCACAGTGAGGTGCCACTGCTAAGCACCACATCACTGTGCTGCCTCTTAGCATTCTTGTCAAATCCAAAATCAACCAAAATGCAGATTTTTGTCCTCTCAGAAGCTGAAAAATCTCCAGAGAGCACCACGAGTACCGAGTTCTGCTATTTTTTCGTAGACACAAAACAAACAAATGTTACTGTGTTGCCTGCATAGTTGTCAGGCTTTGGTGGAGCCACAGCAGTGTCTACATGACTGATTAAAAGTGTAATAATCAAACATGGTTTTAATGATGAAGCTGAATTATAACACTGATTGTTGGGCATTTCGGCACTGAACCCAGCAACGTCTTCACCGGTATTGAAAAAGGTGTAATATATGATGTAATCATGGTAGTCGTGAGATGCAAGGGTTCTGTGCTTCAGTTTCACAGCTCCGCACTGGAGTTGTCAGAATCCCAGAGATCTCACTTCAGAGGCTTTATGGTGATCACATTCAGGCAATGATATGATGTGCTTCATGATAGAACTGTGAGAT
>NW_005187498.1:1482793-1483392 GCF_000239375.1 Pundamilia nyererei
GCTCTCCTACCTTTGCTAACGTGATGCACATAGCGCATAAGCCGATGCTGCATTCACTTACACTCGGATATCTGAGCTTCACTGTGAAAACATAATCGTCCATTTGATATTTGATTGAATTTTATTGTTTTATCTTCGGGGTGGCACCTGGGGTGGCCAGTCTGGTTGGGAGGGTGGTATGTTTTTTTTAGAGCTCTGGCAGTGCTCATCCTTTTCCACCTTGCACAAAGAAGCAGTCCTGATGATGGGTTAGGGACCTTCTTCAGCCCTGTCCAGCTCTTCTGGAGCTCTTCAGGAGGAATCGGACTACCTGTGCAACCTCTGTAGGGTTAGATATTGCCTCATGCTGTCAGTTGTGACATTGACCCTAGCTTGTAAACAACAGAAAATGTGAGGAGGGAAAACTGTCAGTGGCCTCCACCTGTAAAGCCACTGCTGTTTCCCGGGGTTGTACCACTGTTGCCTCTGCAGAGCACCTGTTGCTGATTTTGTTAACACCAAAGCAGCTGAAAATGATTAACAACACCCTCTGCTACTCGGCTGCCCAGGACAATATCCTGCAAGTTAAGGTGATGCTATACTCAGATTAAAATGTGTTT
>NW_005187498.1:1483525-1490728 GCF_000239375.1 Pundamilia nyererei
TCACTGAAAGGAGATGCATTAAAACAACAGTGGGGAACTAAAACTAGTTCCACCTCTGTGAGGGAGAGACTTCCTAAGCCTTTTATACGTCTGAATATCTGAAATGGGAATACTGTTCCAGTACCAAAGATGATATAGACTCATTTATGCCTCTTGCCAGAGAAAACATTCCACTGTATATAAAACATAAAGAAATAGAAATTGCAGAGAGTTAAAACCTTTCGCTTCCTTTTTGATGGTAATTAGCCCAAAGGCTTAGGAAGTCTCTCTGCGTCACGGAGGTGGAACCAGTTTCAGTTCCCCACCGTTGTTTTCATTCATTCCCTTTCAGTGATTGAATGTCCCGAAACCGAGCTCGAATTTCACTTAAAAATTTCTGGAGCCAGAGGCAGCTCCTAGAAGCTGGTTATGTTATATTGGATAGCCAGGCCCTGCCCAGCTGCTTCTCACGTTAAAGTAAAGTATGTTGATTCACAGACTAATCAGTGTCCTAGCAAGTCTGTCTGTAATAGCGATGAAGTTGGCTGAGTTTTTAAATTGCACACTTTTAAAACACAAAGTCATGGAAGGAACCGAAAGAAACAACTGTCACCGTCAGTGCAATAGACTGCTTTCTTTCAGTTCTGGACGTGCTGATTCACTAGTTTATTCCTTGTGGATAAATTATTGACTTGAAATATCAATTTAAACTAAACAAATTCACTTAATTCTTGTGAGGCCGAACATGAGGCAGTATACTCCCTGCAGCCCCCATTTGCTATTTGCTGGATATCTCTTTCACCAAACCAGTGCCATGATATTCTCTGGAGGGTAATATTGGCAGTTCTAAAAGTGGCATGTATCCATGTGTGTTCAGTTCAGTACAGAAAACATGTTTATGCTCTTAAGAGTTGCTCTCATAAATAGTGATCAGAGCCACCCAAACTGGCATTACTAGTTGTTGTTGTGCTTTGTCTGTATTTATTCATGTCTCATCTCTGACTTTGTGCCGTTTACCTTTAGACTCGCCCTCATTTGCAAATTACTGCTCGTCAAGTGAGTGATTTCCGTCTTGTATGCATGAATATTTTTATTCATGCTTTCAAATACTGTTCTGGACTCATTCTTTGTGAGTGACTCTCAGATCAATATGGAAATTACTCTCAAAGTTTAGTTGACCCCAAGTCCCAAAGGTACTACAGAACTGTAATGGAAGCATCTCAAATTCATTTCACAGCAGGAGAACAAGCCTAAACACTCAGTCATAAGCATTCACTCCAGCCAAAAGAAGAACAACAGATGGTGTCCCCACAGCGTCCAGTTGTCGTCGTCATAACCAACCATCACAGTCAATCAGTCAGTCTGGGATTACACAGAGAGACGACGCTATGATAGGAAAAAGCCACAATCAGTCTGAGGAAAACTCACTGACACCATGACAGGATTTAAGTGTTTTATTTGTCGTTCCTTACATCAGATCTGGCTTCACAGATGTGTTCTTTTGTCTTCTTTGACGCGTGTCACTCATTAATCAATTATATTTATTGGTTATACAATCATAGAATCTAAAACATTACATAGTCTTAGTTTTTCATTAATGAGTATTCTGTTTGTTATGCGATGGTAAACAAAATATCTTCACGTTTTGGTCTCTTCAAATAACTTGAAGATGACACTTATTGCTCTGGTGTTACAGCCACAGCCCTCTAATAACTATTCAGCCAACCCTGTAATGTACATACTGGTGGCTTGTGTCTGCACAGCCTGGCCTGATTAGTTTTGCTAATTGCAAAGTCTGCTTCAGTAATGGCTCAGAGTGTTTATTAGTGGTGTAACCATTTTCTTTTCCACAGTTGTTTTATTGTCCTTTTCAAACCTCTGGGGAAAAAAGGAAAAGCATGATGATAGTGGGCTAGACTCTCATTTTATAGCACAATGTTTAAAATACAAAATATAGATGTAGCCACAGTTTAGTGAAGTGCAGGTGTTGGTAAATGTTTTTGGTGTTTCTGTCTTGGCGCTGGACGTGATAAATGAACGGTGTGTCTGACTAACAGAGACGTACTGTAGGCTAATCTCAAGGTAGCACCTCCCCAAAGCAAACCCTGCTTTATCCTCTGTTATTCTAGTGAGACCACTATGCACAACATGATCCTCACGTTATATTCATAAGACTTGAAAATAGCAATTGAGACTCATCAGGAAAGGGTTTACTGAGCTTGTAGTTAATTTGCTGAACAGTAGATCTTTATGCAAATGGACTTTTTGCAGAGCTGCCCAATGCTTCCACGTTGGCTCCACTTTTCAGGCCCAGGAGCCACATCCATCTTTTAAATACAGTTTATGGTATTTGTGCACAGGACTTGGTTAACGAGGGCAGCACAGCATTTCCTGGCAGCGAGGTCTGGGTTTGTATCCACCATCTGGCTGGGGTCTTTCTGTGGCGTTTGCGTGTTGTCCCTGTGTTTGCACAGGTTCTCTACGGATTCTCCGGTTTACGCCATTAGTCCAACAACATGCGCCGTTGGGTTAGGTTAAAATGACCACATGTGTGGTTGTGACTGCTATCTCTGTGTCTAGGGAGTAGCCTGCCCTGTGGTAGCTGTCATAGTCTCCAATGGAGCGTCCTCTTTATCTTCAAACTAGTATCTTCATTTGAAGGGTGAGACCTGCACCAGACGGACCTAAAAATGCATGAAAAACCACAGGATTTCTGTTCGTGGCTGAGGACATGTTGAGTCATTCAGTGGCTCCAGTACTGAGGCAGCCTAATAGAGGAGAAATGAGAAAGTTGAGGTTCAGGATAAATGTGGGGAGAGATTCATGGCTTTCATTTTCAGAGCAAAAAACAAGCTGCTGTTGCTTTTCGTGGCGTAAAATTGTGATGCTGATGGAAATGCTGGAAAACTAGTCAAGACTGAAACTTTCACACAGTCTCGTATGTGGAGTTCGTTGCATTTGATCTTACACAATTGGAGAGAGAAATATTTGACTCAGCAAGCCAGGAGCTTAGCAGAGGGAAGTTTTCTGTCAGTTTCTCCTCTTATCTGTTTTTGTGGCTGGGAAGAAGGTAGGCAGGAAAGCAGAGACGAGCGCTGTTCAAGATGAGCAAGCTTTTCTGGCTGCAGTCTTATAAGAATGTTTGACAGAGAAGCTGTGGAGGGCAGTCTCTTTCTTTTTACATGCAAACTCGGAGGCATTCTGAGAAGTCTGTGATTTCACTTCACTTTTGAACAGAAAAGGTGGCACTGGGCGAATAAAATGCACTAAAACGGTTGGCCTTTATCTGTGGTGTCTCAAAGTGCTTCACACTTTGTCAGTAGTTCCTCAGCCTTCCCTGATAAGTGCTGCTCAAAGCTTGTCATCATGCTCAGGCTGTGCGACAGTAGTCAAAAATTTCTGAAGGCCTTCTCACAAGTTATTTCATATCATTTACCGTGTGGCCAGCGAGCTGACTTTCAGGATAAATAACTGAAGTCAGGGAAGAGCCCAGATAATACTGGCCTGTCAGAGATACTTTGGTATTGGATTGATGTGTCCAGTATACATGGGAATGCTGCTGTAATGTATAAACAGTGTCGTCTCACAATCTATTTTTATTTTTAAATCTAATCCAATATATCCATATTCTCTCATCGCCACCCAAGAACATCCAGTACTGGTTGTTTGTGGGATGAAACATTTCATGCAAACTGATTTGTTTGTAATCACATTTTTTAAAATAAAATATTTCTTTCCAAGAATGATGTGTGGACACATCTGCTATGTGCACTCACATACTTTCAGACTAAGACACTTTTAACAGCACATGTACGATGAGCTAGCATGATACTTTTCGTTGCCATGACAAATGGATTATACCTTCCCTCCATAACTTTATCAAACACTTTTACACAATCCAACCAAAGCTCTCGATGGCTCTGGTTCACATTCAGCACTCTTTAGAAGAGAACTGTCGCAGCAGTGTGTTTGGGCACAGCGCTCTAGTGTCTCCAGTAGAACAAATGTTAGTTGGATTTGGTTACTATGGAAGGAAAGAAGCTCCGATGACTGGGAGGCCCGGCCGGAGGACGGAGATTAAAGAGCTGAAGAACATTCAAAGGGATTTCCCTTTATTTTAGGACTTTCCAGAATTACCTCTCACTAAATATTTAATCTTGCATTAAAGGAGGACGTGACATCACTGAGTCATGGAGTAGCTTTATTAGACTCTCCATCAAGGAGAACGTGGCATTTTGCCAATAAATAAAAGCCACAATACTTTCTGCTGCTTCTGTTCCAGTAGCCTCTCTTAAATTTATCAACCTAGTATATTGAACAATGCATAATGAGTCAAATGCAAAACGCCTGAAATAAAATAGAATAGAGTAGAATAGGCCTTTATTGTCATTGTACATGCATAACGAAACTGTGGGTGCTCCACACTATCAATGCTGGAATATAATATAAGTAGCAAACAGCAAGAATAATTAGCAAACAGGAGAAATTAATACAATGAAGAGGGATATAGATACAAAACAAAAAAATATATACAAAATAAAGCGAGAGGCACATATTAGATGGTGCTTGGAAGTAGTCCAAAGAAAAGACTTTATCTGAATAGAGTCTGTGTGAGTGGCCTGAGTGATGAGGGTTACTAAGACCATGGCTCAGTTTGGTGAGGTGGGTGGGCAGGGTGGGGTGTGGGGGGATATAGTGTTTGTTAACAGTCCCAGGGGAAGAAGCTGTTTGCGAGTCTGGAAATGTGGGACCTGATTGACCTGAGGCGCCAACCAGAGGGTAGCGGGTCAAACAGGTGATAGGTGGGGTGCAAGGGGTCACCTGTGATGACCCTGGTTTTCCTGACACAGGAGGATCTGGAGATGGCCTCCAGGCATCATAAACCAGAGGACGTTGGTTTATTATGAGTAAAATCAGTTTAAGTCAGTTTCCTCACTTCAGGTCAATCAGCGCAGTGCAGTTACAGACAGCTATATCTCCCTGACCTGTTGTTCAGTCATGTCTAATCAAGGCTTTTTATTTCTCAGGCTTTTCAGCGAGAGTCTTTGCTAGGTTGACTGGCTTTATCGGGCCCACAGGGAATCAGGTCATATCTGTACTGATGAATGTTCAGGACCTTGTTTTGGATTTTGCTGCAGTTGGAATGAATAAAATGCTTTCACACTACTTTTGTTGACTGTTGAATGTGTCAGTCGGTATAGAGTGTGTTTATTGTTCATAAAAATCTATATATATCATATAAATCTCTGACTCTACATTAAATTGTCAGGCAGAAGAAAAGCATCATACCTTGAGTGAATGATGAAGTAATTTACATGAAAAATACTGTAAAAAGGTTTGGGAGTAAAGAGATGTAGTCGGAAGTTGGCTTCCGATATCTCGTCCCAGAGTCTCGAGCCCTTAAGTCCAATTATCTCAATGCAGAGATCTTGTCTCAGAGTTAGTTTGGTCTGTCGTCTTGCAGCTGCTGCAGATCTTCCATTCTTCCCAAAACTGCCTTTTTTCCCCCTCTTTCAATTTCCTCTCTTGTCTACAATGGTTAAAACACATCCTTGAGGCAACTGTTTGTATGTGAATGAGTGAGAGTGTGTGTGTGCGAGAGACGGCTCTATGGAAACAAGGTCAGTTCAGACAGATGTCTCATCAACTTCAACTTGTTCTCTCAGAGTATTGCAAACTCATTTGCCCTCATCAAATTATCCACTGTTCATGTCATGTTTCATTTCCTGACTGTTACATTCGAGATGCCTCGAACTGGACCCTGCAGCTGCTCGGCACTCCACAGTTTTTGTCATTGAGTGTTTTTAAAGAGGAAAGATCTTGAATCATGATTCGACCTGCAACTAACGGTCATTTTATCATAGTTTAAGATGTTTTTAAAGAGTAAAAAATATCTTTTGGCTATTTCCTAAAGCTCTGTTCAGCAGTATTTGGTCCATTTTAGCAGGGGAAAGAAACCCATACATATTAAGTTTATAGTCATGGACAAGTGATAAATCCTCTTTTAAGGATCAGCATTTTATGTTCCGCAGTTTAATAGGTTTAAAATGACACTTCCAGACATTTATTGAAAATAAACCCAAGCTTCACATCCTTTTGATTACTGGATATAAATGATTAAAGCATAATAAGTGATTCGTTTTAGTGTCTAAATACAGTATTCATTCCACACAGTTGTGAACAATTCAACTGATACATTTGTTTAGTACCTGAGGCACTGGTCTCAAAGTATACGAAACTGAACATGCTTACATATGAACTTACTTCTTCACACACCCAAAT
Organism: Pundamilia nyererei; assembly: GCF_000239375.1. Classification (NCBI taxonomy): domain Eukaryota; kingdom Metazoa; phylum Chordata; class Actinopteri; order Cichliformes; family Cichlidae; genus Pundamilia; species Pundamilia nyererei. The sequence goes on from NW_005187498.1 coordinate 1,489,787, forward strand.
AACCCAGAACATAAGGAAATAATAAAAACAAAAAAACTACATCTTATGCAAAAGGTACAGTCTGATGGTAAGGTCGTTGGATGTTGCTAGGATAGTAGTCTGTAGGATAACTTTGAAGTGAAGTTCAGTGAGCTCCTGTCCTGAAGAGCACCACAGATGTGATGTTTGGGAGGAACTATGGTACTGCATGGGGAAGTCAAATAAACAAACTGGTACCCAAAAAGTTGATTCTGTGTACCTGGACGCAGCGCTTTCAGTGGGAGAAACATGTCCACCCCAAGGATCTGCTCTGCCAGCACAGACAGAGTAAAATAGAGTGCCAGAAGGATTACCATGATTTATACGTTGGGGGAAGCAAACAACCTCTGGCTAAGCAGATGGCACAACATAGAAGAGCTAACTTTTCATGCCAGGATGAGGATGTACACATCTTGGGCAGGGAGGAACACTGGTTTGATTGGGAAGTCAAGGGGGACATTTCTTTCAGTGTCATGATTGCAGCAATTCCCCAACTCTCTGTGAATGGTACTCAGCCATTGATCCAATGGTCATGACAATTTGCATTAATAACCAAGAAACTGAAGTCATGGCCCATTGTTCGTCAGTGGTGCTAGTGCCAGCCCTTGTGCAAATGCACTGTTTATAAAGTTGGGGAAAGTCAGCTGAGACTGAAGAAGACTGAAAACGCTACGTCTAGATGAACAAAATCAACTTTTGGGGATTTTCTTACCTAAGTGATTGAGCATGCATGAAGATGTAACAAACCGGTATGCTATGTGGCTAGCTAGCATCACCCAACATGCTGTTCTGCAGTAGAATTTTGTAAACGTACAAAACGTAGTAATTGTTGTAGAGCTTGTATTTAAAAAAAAAAAATAAAAAATAGAAAGAAATGTTATTGTAATTAACCCCATTGAAGAGAGTTTTGGTTTTGGTTATTGA
>NW_005187498.1:1493170-1507193 GCF_000239375.1 Pundamilia nyererei
ACTGTGCAAAAGATTTGAGCCCACCCCGTTTTTTGAAAAAAAAAAATTCTTTATATTTTAATGCAAATATAGTATCTCTGGTTCAACTTGTCTTTAGTATGCATAGAGGTGGTCAGCATACTAGTACAGGAGTCTATAACCATCAGTAAAACCCAGCCTGTGTCGTACCAGTGGTGATGGGAATCTTGTCAAAATTTGATGGAATTATGAAGGTAGAAAGTGGATTTTGATCCACCATGTAATACCATCTGGAAAGCATCTGATTGGCAGTGTCTTTGTTTTTCAGTATGACAATAATCCCAAACGTATTATTTTATATACGTTTGGGATTATATAAAGGAAAATATAAGCAAAGCAAAATATAAAGGAATAAAGCTATATATTAGATTTAAATGCATTGAAAAGCAACATTTGAGATTCTATTTATTCACTCGTACTGGATAAATTCATATTTCATGACGTTGAGATCGTTATACCGGGCGTTTGGCATAGCACTTTCACATATACATACACTAAGAGTGATACTGTGATAGTCCAGTGTGTGCAATTTGAGTTCTAAGCTTCTGTTTGTGTGTGTCTGGCTGCAGGGGTCTGAGACCTGGACGTCATCTGGAGGACGACGACCTTGTGCCTGAACTGGCTCACATCCATCCCAGAGAGAGACCAGACTGGGAGGAAACCATCAGTGCCATGGTGAGAAACACTTGACTTTTTTTAACATGGATTTTTAATTAGAAGCATCATCCATCTTTTCTTTTTCTTCTTTTTTCTTTCTTTCTTTCTTTTTTTTAAACCTACCCACTTATGCTCAGAGTGAGCTGCTTGAAATATCACCCTGTGGCTGGGTGACTCCCCCTCACTGGGTGATGGTAACAGGGTGTTTAAGAACCATTATAAACCAGGTTAATAGTGCTTGCTTGTCAGTGAGTACTACATCTAGAAAGAAATGTGGCCTGTGAAAGTAATCTGATGCAATCTTTTTTCCCAAGGAGTATGTACGTGTTCCTCATTCTTTCATTCTGATGGGACTTTAAGTTTGTGTGTGTGTGTGTGTGTGTGTGTGTGTGTGTGTGTGTGTGTGTGTGTGTGTGTGTGTGTGTGTTTTTTTTGTTTCCTTTTGTTTTTTAAATGCACTAAGACACAATTTCCTGTATTCAGACTGTTCCAGAATATACCTTTAACCAGTAAATGAAAAATGGATTAAGAGTCTTATATCAAGCAGGCTTATCACTGTAACGTTCTGCTGATTGTTGATTGTTGATGGTAGAATATTCGGGAGGGAAGAAATGTCATAAACTGGCTTGTTGCAACAGTGGCATCCTGTTATAGTACGACAGTGAAATTCAGCGAGCTCCTTTAGAACCACTCATTCTCTCTCAAGTGTTTATGAAGGTAGACTGCATGGCTACAATGTTCCAATGTGACTGAACTTAAAGATTAAGAGGTGTGGTCCAATACTTTTGCCCCTATAGTTTACTTACGCTTGTTTATAATGGCATATGCTATCTGGATATCTGCATTTTATGTCCTTACCATTTAAAATAACCCTATACATCAACCCCATGCAGTTATTGACAGTATGTCAATATTCAATAAGCTGGACATGAGTGTAATTTATTAAAAAAACGAACAATTCAATATATTTGTATACATTTAATGCAGGACTGTCAGTTTCTACCATCAGTTCAGCTCCATCAGCAAAATACATCATTAGTATTTGCAAACATTAAAAAAGCTTTGAAGAAAAAGGGAACCAAAATCCAGGTATCTGAGGTCCAGATGAGTCCAGCCTGCAGGGGAAATTGTGCACCTTTCACTTTTGCCATGCATTTGTGTCGCCAGCTCATTTTGCTGTGTTTGTCAAATGTGATCTATGTAAAACCTTTAAGTTGAACTTATTCTTTTGTCCTGTGATCACCGCACTTCAGTAAAGTCTCCTGTCAGTCATTCCTGACACGTCTGATCCATGATCCAGTGAGAACACCTCCCCACCCCGTCGGCTTGTTTGTTGCCTGTCACTTCCTTATCAGTCTGTTTTTAAGCCACTGGGCCGATGACATGTCTGTCTCTCGTATTGAAAACTGTCTCTCTTTTGCTCCCAAAAGCCTGCTGAACCTTAATGCAGACTGTTGGTGTTCTAAACCTACCACACTCCAAGCTCTTCGCACAGATCGGTCATGTACAGATCGGTCTGATTATTTCATCTCTCCGTGCTCGTCCCATTCACCAGACGCCATTCATTCATTATTTCCTTTCCTCTTATTTAGTTCGGGTCTTGCTTCCTGCATCGGCAGCACCGTGAAAATGAGGCCGTCTCCATGGTAACATGTCGAGCCACCCGTGGTTGGCGCGTGGTTGGAGCGGTATCACGACTGCTCATTTCGATCGGGCAACAGAGAGGAAGAGAAACAGCAAGAGAAATCTGAGCAACCTATTGAATATTATTTAGAGAGGCGGGGCTTTTAATACTGCATGTGTGCGATTGTTTGCTCAGTTTGCGATACGGCTGTGTCCACTGGGGCACCATGCATTTATGTCTCCAGTGGTTGGAAGACATGATGAAAAGAAGTGTGAACAACTTGGTGTAAGCTGTCACACCAACGCCCTGGTGCACTGTGTAGGCTAGATCATATTCTAGTAGAACAAAACACGCACGCACCCGTGCAACGTGATCATCATCAGCAACTTAAATACCTGCAGTCTACATGACATGCAACATTCCTATTTTAGCAACGATACAAGATAATTCGGTTCGTTTTTTATTTTATTTTATTTCGATTTTATTTTGTCTTACCAACAAGCACTTGTTTATGTCCAGATACACAGAGTGTTTGTCTGTAGTGGTAAAAAAGTTACAACTGCAATTGTAGCGAGTGATGTTGGACTTGGACCTAATGGATATAGAACACAGAGGTGGGTGATGTAGCTTTAAAAGGAAATCAAAAAACTATGTTAGTAGCTCACAATCCCCCCCCCCCATTAAATCTGCATGTGATGCAGAAACGCAGCTCTGGCTGTTTGATGTGTCCGGGCTTCTTGTTGTGTATGTAAAACGCAAGGCATGATATCGCCCAATGAGAACACAGTGAGTTTATACATGTCGTCAGAGCTGTGAAAATGAGAACTGTGACAGGCACAATACTGTGTTTTGCATTAGCACTGTGAAATTATGAGATTATCACCACGCTTTGTGTGGCAGATGACTGAAAAACAAAGGTACTAAGTATTTTATCGCTGTTCAATTCATAGTAGGATGCAAGAGGGTAGATGTAAGTGTGTAGTAAGCTTTATTACCAAATAGGACTAATCATTGCAGCCAACTCACTGATGGTTAAACAAAAACTGTAGTAACCAATATAACCATCTTCTCACTGGCAGCATAACTTGAGAGAGCAAATTTAATCCTGCTGTACAGAAACAGCTACAAGTGCTCCATCTTTCACCTCTACCTGGGCCCTTTTAGCACCTGGAATAGAGGTGGTGCAGAAAGTCTCAGTGGTCTGACCGCATATGCAAAGCACCGTACCTGTCAGCGGCTGTGGTGAGGTTACAAGCTGAATGAATGAAGCTTTCACAGTTCTGTAACCTTGCCTAAGTCATGCTCCTGTTTTCTTACACAGCTTCACAGCGAGTAAATCCACTGATTAAAATCTGCTTGCACTAAAGTAGATTCCCCAGACTCTTACCACATCTGCTTTTGATTTTCAGTCTAATTTAAGCTAAATGATGCGAATGGCTTTATTTTTGAACACGATAACAACCAGAGTGAGTGGCTGTCGGTGAATCTGTGTGGGGAGTGGTCTTTTAGTCAGAGACTGCAGAAATGCTTCTCAACCAACTGTGCTTGATGCTTTTAGATGTTCAACATAGTTTCCAAGTCAAACTGTTGTTGTTATTGTTCATAATGCTCAGGTTCTTCCATCTTATGTATAAGATATTTTAAGTCTGCACAGTACACACTATGGACTGAACGCTGTTTCATAACATGTGTAAGTGTGCAAAGACCTTGAAACACTCCCTCGGCTTGTCCATCAACCACATGTATGTGAGGCATTCATGACATTACTATACATTTAAATTAGGGATACACAAATGTAGCTTTTACCAGCACTAATATGCTACAGATGTCTGCCAGGCTGCATTTAAGTGTTGCTTTCGAAAATAAAATGTAATCTATGTAATGTAATAAAATGAATCTAGTAATTATTAGTAAAATAATAATAACAACAATAATAATAATAACAATAGAGTGAAGATCCAATTTTGATTGATCTCCTTTATTTGCAGTCATGTTATTTCAGCTCGGTGTGAGAGGAGGATTTGCGTCATACTGCTGTTATTTACAGTCATCCTTACACACATTGTAAAGCTGACAAGAGAAGTGAAATATTTATCAAGGTGGCAGCAGGTTATGTTATAGGAAGTGCAATAAAAGCTTCAGAATCAAACATAACAAGAATGAGCAACATATGAGAGAGAAGAAAACAAAAAAGCCTTGTTGTTGATGAAGCTGCTCAGCTGTCAACTGACCACAGTCTGCAGTTTAGTCAAATATTATTGCAAAGCATATAAAGAAAAGCTGTTGGTGATGGCGGCGTGAAGTATCTTCACGCTGCTGTTGCTTGACTGTTAACTTCCTCCATGCTAAGTTAGCGTTTCCGCTACCAGCTGTGGCGCTGCTGCTCACGACTGGCGTGGTAAACATTGAACAGAACTACAACAATCATCCTCGTAGATGTGCCCATTTTCACCTATCAGGCCCTAGTTGGCATGTGTACAGGTATTCTTCAGACATCTTTAACAATTGTGTTTTCTGCTGTTGGCTCTGTATGATGTGAGTGAGGGGATATCCCTAATAAAACTATTCTGACTGTGAGAATAGAAAAGCCCTCCCACCTGCTGTTCAAACCTTCTGCAGCGAATCAGAAGAAAGCTGGCTTAAAGGAAGAGGGGCTTGTTTTAGAGGGTGAATTGAGATAAATAAGGATTAATGTGTCCTGTGAATCATGCAGAATTACTCTGCCAGAGTCCGAGAAAAAAAAAAGAAGTTTAAAACAGCAAACGGAAAGTGCACATATGAAGCAATTCAGAGACCAGGATAAGCTGGGAGAAAATAATAATTCTCAAAGGAATCATACTGTTGTCCAGTCAACTAACAAGCTGCACACGTGTCAGTCAGCAAGATCAGCAGGGCTCAGCTCATCCAAACACATTAGATGGAGTCAAACAGCATATTGCTGTACAGCACTGGTTACACAAGGCTGTTAGGATTTTTGGAAAGTCATTACCTGATCTGATCTAAGCAAACTGGTGCTACACATAAACCTAATTAACTGAATGATGTGCAGTTGTGTGAATTAGCTGGCTCCCCTCATTAAATCGATGCTTTGGATCGGACTGGAAGTGTGAGCTCTCATGTTTGTCTGCTTTGTTTTGGTTTTTTTAGGCAAGGAGTGCTGAGATCCCTGAGCTGAGGACTGAGCCCCTCATGCGCTCATGCAGCAGCAGCACAGCCAGCATGAAGGTCAAGAATGTCAAGAAGTGAGTGGGCACGTGGACACACAAACTCACAGCTCTCACATTTCTCCTCTGTCCATTTCTGATATCGCTCCAAACTGGCTGTTTATCGAGTCTGTTTCTGTGCCTGCCTCGTGCTTTCGCTCCCTCTGTTTGCATTGCCCTCGGCTTTTTCTGCTAATCATACACACTCCAAGCTGTTACCATATGAAGAGAATGAAGTGCTAACCAAACTGTGTGTGTTGCATTTGCAGACTTTGCTTCACCAAGGGCCATTTCCCAAAACTGGCAGAGTGTGCTCATTTCCACTATGAAAATGTGGACTTTGGTACAATTCAGGTACAGTCTTGAAGCTTTTTGATTCCTTCTCTTGAATTTCTTAATGCTTTACAAACACCTGGTATGAGAAAGGGTTAAAGCTGATGCGGCATGTGTGCATCAGTAGCATGGCTTTTAAAAACTTTGATTGGGATTATGAGTTTAAAATTACAGCACCACAAATATCAGCGATGTTGTGGATGAACCTTTGCACAGCTTATTGAAAAATACTCGCTCTCACTGAGAAGAAATTGGCTGATGATATTTGTAAAGACTGAATGAAGCAGGACTTCTCCACATGATGTCAGGTAGAACTTTTTTGCCATTGATGCATGGAGATTGTTGGTGTTTGCTATGGTTTCCTGGTTCCTTAAATGCCCCATTTTGCTAATATAATATAAATATAAGATCTTTAAAAAGTTTTCTTCTACTACAGTCTCTCCTGGAGATTCCTCCACATGGCTCCCTCATGTCTTTGCCTTTATTAACCTTAGTGGCTGTTGAGTCCCAAGCTGAGTCACAACTTGCTTTGCCAGCAGTTGTCTTTGCAATCTGTTTTGATGTTTTTAAAAGTCCCCCCCATGCTTTAAAATATCCAAACGAGGAACTGTCAACCAAGTGTTTTTTAATCCCACCTGCACCCTGGTTAAATATTTGAATTGTTTGTTACACTTTCTGTATGAAAAGGATATTTTTAACTAGTTAAAAACAAAAAAATCAAATGGGAATGCCTGAGTAACTCAGTGAAAAGCCTGTGCCCCTGTAGTACAGGTATGTCTGATATTTCATTTGATTATTTTATTTTACTGTATTTTTTGGACCATAAAGTGCATCGGATTATAAGTTGCATTTGTCTCTAACCATCAGGAACCTTCGCGTTAACTTTTATCGAGTGGAAAAAAGTTAGCGTTCATCCTCCAGCTTCACTGTGTTTATGTTATGCTAACATAGCATAAACACTAGCTGTGTCGCTAGTGATCACGTAGCACATCATTATATACCAGCTAGTCCAACGTCAGTAACCCTACAAACGTCACTGCTGTTTAGTTTTCTGTCTTCATTTATGTTGGAAGTGATAGCAGAGCTGTACGTTTGGATTCTTTCAGGAATCTCTCAGACAGAACATGCTATATCATGGTTAGGTGGAAACTAGCGAGCTAACTTCCTGCTAACTTCTAACTCAGTTAAAAGTAATAAATTCTGTTTTCATGGATGCCTGGATGTTAAACTTAATTTTTACACCTGGTAAAGCAGCAATGCTGATCATTTTATTAAAGATGAAAGAATGTAGACAGTTTTTAACTCTCAGTGATGCTGCAGTGTTCGTTTGTTTTTGGGACCTGAAGCGGGTGGAGTTTTGGACCCAGATTACTCCGTGAGGCTCCTGACTACAGTAGTCATAATGCTCCGACAACCCATCAAGCAGTGCGGCTTTGTAGGTTAGCAAAGTCATACTAAAACATTTTTGACAGATTCTTGTGCGCCATGTACCACATAAAATCGGTTCAAGGTCAGTAAGCACAACCAGAATTTAACATAAGGCGCACTGATGATTTTTGAGAAAATGAAAGGATTTTAAGTGCGGCTTATAGTGCGGAAAGTAGTTTATTTTAGTTTTACCAAACATTTATTCACTGATCTTTTAAATGTTTAATTTTGAAGTTGTGCTTTACGTTTGTGAAAGATGATGATGTTCAGCACCACAGTGCAGTAAATACAGCTGATCTCTGACTCTTACTTTGGTGACTGGTGGGGTTGTGAGGTTAAAATATCTATCTTATGAATCCTTAAACACATTGTCAAGAGGAACTGTGCTGCAGTCAACTGTAGTGAGAGCTTTTTTTTTTACCCAGCCAGTCTTGTCATTACTACAAGAAGCCAGTAGGGGTCACCAGTCAGCTAAATCAAACCCACTGCTATTGCAACAGCAGAGTGAGAGTTTGCTGTGTTGTATTTTACGTGCAGGTCATTTGTTGATCTAACTCCACCCGTCCACTCATTGTATACATCTCAAGCTAATTTAAATTGTCTACAGCTAGTAGATTGGTTGTCCTTTTGTTTGGCCAGCTGATCCTTTCCTGGTTTTCATATACCTTTAAGTAGCCTTGTGTCTTTGTGTTGCCTCCTGTGTACTTTTAGTATTCAGTGCAGCTCCTGCCTCTTCTTCTGAGCCAGCTGAACCCCAGTGGAAACTCATGTCTTCTGTGTTTGCTTAGGGATTAATTATTTGCTATTTGTTCCCCATGTCACTCAATATATTATGTCTTATCTCGCCTCAACCAAACATGTTTGCTTGTTTAATGAATTGGTCACAACTGCATTCTATTTACTTGTTCCCTAATGATTCTGACACGGCATAAATAGTAAAGCTTTTTATAAATGATAAGTGAGAATGTTGATCCCCAAGAAATCATTCAGGGTGTTTCATAGACACGCTGCTGCACATTTTTACATCTTCTTCACAGATTCTATGAACAGCACAGATTTTCACATTAACTATATTTCATTTTTCCTTATGCATCTCCACCATTGAAGTGAAAAAATCCCAAATAAACAGTAATGTATGTGGAGCAGATCCAGTGAGGTTTTATGTTTCCTCTGTGCTGGACTGAGGCAGGGTAGGACTTAGGTTCAGCTTTGGAATTGGGCCTTCTGCTGGAATACTTATTCCATTATTCCATTATTATTATTTCACTTCCATAATAAAAATCTTTGCCAGAGGAGAATGTGAGTCACACAAAGTTTTGTTGTGGGAAAAATAATAATGGCACAGTCCCACAAGCCCTGAGAGCACCACTTACGTGGCAGTCCTTTTCTTATGATGCTGGTTTTGTAGATGGAACGTTTGACTGACAGACTGTCAGTCGTTCTGGCAAAGATGGAGACATGGCTTAACCTTTACTTTCAAAGTCTTTTAAATCTTCTCTGTGGCTGCTCACAGAGTGGTCTGTTCATTACATTTTAATGTGTCTGTGTGCTCTGTGTTGATTCACTGTTTGCTCCGTTTTGACACAAACAAGTGGCATTACTGGTCACGTGTTTGGGGTTTTCAGCCAGTCGTGCTGCTGATGAAGTGCTGTTCTGATGTAATCGTAAAAGAGGCCGTTTCAGACATATTCTTTTTGGAGATTTGGTTAATGACAAGTGCTGAATAGTGTACGCACACTTGAGTGCAGCCAGCTACACATTTTTGTGTCGATTTGGGTTTTAAAAAGCCAAAATGATGCGATGCAGTCTTACACTTTAATCAATTCAGATTCAGACTATAAAAAATGAAAACAATATCATGCATTGCTTTTGTCCTCAGAGGGTTTCTTTGCAGTGTATTGACAACTGTGACTTGCTGTGAAATTTAGTCCAGACATCGTATTCCTCAGAGGAAGAATCTGGTTTAAATGTTAAATAAATGAAAACAAAAGCATAACCTTGCAGTGGTGTTAACAAAGTAAGGTTCTTCCAACCTTCTTCTGTCTGACTGTACCTTAACAAGACTTCCAAATTAATCTAGTGCTGAACTTTTTGCTTATTTAGTTGCTTTGAAACTTGTTGCCTTAAAATACTGTTGCTCAAAAAAAATATTTTCAGGCCATACAGAAAGGATCTAATGACAGCAGCTTTTCCTTTTTGTACATTCTATGCTGTTACAAATCTGAATAGAGTCACTCTAAAAAGACTATAATTGATTTGATGATGGTGCTGTGACATCAAACACAAATGCATCACAAATGATCTTTGGAAAATATAAAAAAATATCTTTTTATCTTGACAGCTGTTCGAGACTAAATACTATTATGCCTAATTTTTGCACTTCTGAAAGCATTTAAAAACAATGGCACTAGATAGAAGGTTGTTACTAACTGACAGCTGACACTTCAATGCTACACTATATGAACAAAGAATAGTATATTTAGGTTTTTCTACAAATATCTATGACATTTGTCTGAGCTTATTTTCCAACGAGGTCATTTGTGGCATTTCTCTAAGAAATCTGTTTGATTGTGGTTCTTATGTGAAGCCACAGGTGGTTCAGAATAGGTTTTACTTAAAGAAAGGAATCCTGGAACGTATCCCAGCTGTCATAGAGTGAGAGGTGGGGTACATCATGGACAGGTGACTGGCCTGTTGCAGAGTTTTCATCGGGATTATGATAAATGTGAATGTTTTATTTCATCACTTAGAGGGGAAAAAAAAGATGTTTTTGAATGTTGGCACCGAATGTCTAACACATGTAGCAGTAGTGGTAGTAATAATAAGGACTAAATCTGTGACCTTAGCTACATCCTGGCGCCCTGTGGCTGCACAGTCATGTATGAGTTTGATTTGGCAGACACTGATGTTTTGGAGCAAACAGAAGCAGGAGTGATGGCTCCAACTAGGACTGGCTCTTGTTTGTTTCTCTGCAGCTCTCATTAGGATGAGTAAGTCTTCCTTTCTTTTAATTGAACTAGCTTCAGGCGGATCTAGCGCAGACTTCACATCAAAGTGAGTGGTCTGAAAAAATGCAGTTTAGGTCATCTTGCTATGGGTGGCCATGAAAGTTTGTATTGATTTTGGCACAGTACTGTTGGTGCACTCTTGAGAATCTATTAAATGTCAAAACTTAGAAACCTATTAAGTTCGATGTAGAGAAGGTGGATGAATTGGTATTGATTAACCTTGTCTGACACTTTAAATCCTCTGTGCATTGGCTAAAACCATTCCTAAGAGAATGGATAAGTCCCTGCTGATATTTGTGTCATTCTGTGCTGCTGTGTATGCTGTCCTCCACTCTTTCTGAAGCTAGTGCTTGAGGCTGGAATCTGAAGTATGCAGAAGAGACCTCAGCCAACTGAATTCACTGCTGGTTATTTAATCTACTTGAGACAGATATGGTTTTGCACCAAATGATATACACACCATCTAAAACAACGTTGATATCAGTGCATGCGATAAATGAAATGACAGGTGAACAGTTGGATGTGAGATGAAAGGGCAGATTTAGATACGCTGGTCAGACTGATTTCGTTCTGTTCTCATTGTATAGGTCACAGCAGTAGTCAAGGAGCTTTAAAAGGTAAAGACCCACAATATTAGATATATTACCCCAATAATTAGGTAATTCTTTATAAGCCAGCACATGGCGACGGTAGTGTGAAGCCTTTAAGGTTCAGGAAGCGCATACAGAGTTGAGGATAACAAATTGAGCAAAGCACAAACTGTAAACTACAGAAGACAAAAGTTTATGACTGCGATAGTGAGAAATGAATGCATGGGGAGAGCAGAGGTGCTCAGTGCATCGTGGATGTTCCTCAGCAGCCCGAGCACCTGATCCAGCTCTAAGCTAAATGAATATTTTAATCCTAATGTTGAAAGTATAGATGTGTGTGTCTCCTGAAACTAAACTAGAAGCTGATTCCTCTCTAGAAGACTGATAGCTGAAGACTCGACCTTGTATTCTATATTAGTTGTTAATTTTAATTAATACTGTTTGTCAGAATGGCTCTGGCCTTTCCTCTGTGACCTGGCATGCACTGCCCCCCCATAGTCTGTGCCCTCCATGATGTCTCGGTTGAATCGCCCCCAGCTTCTCGCTCTTCCTCTTAGCCCCTCCCAGCCTTGCAGGCCAAGGGCTGCATGACAAAGTCTGGAGCCAGAGACCAGCAAAGTAAATGTATTGACTTCATCACCACTGTCCCACTGTGCCTGCCAACTAGCCAGCCAGCACCACTCACCCTTATTGTTGCTCATTAGCCTAGCATTTTGCCCTGCCTTTTCCACATTGACCACACTGAAGACCACCCTCTCACACATTTTACTAATAAAATGTGTGAGAGGGTGAAAGTCACACAAACAGGTCCTTTCCAGAAACAGTGTTAGTGGTGCTGACCGCTGTCATCGGTACGATTATTAACAGTATTTAAGTTATTCACAGGCGTCAGAAATGGCTAAAGGTTGTAGTGTGTGTGTGTGTGTGTGTGTGTGTGTGACAGTAACGGGCTGTTAGAAAAATGTGCAACACTTTGATTATTTAACACAGCCGGAGATGTGAAGGCCATTTAGTCATTTCTGTTATGCATCTCTGTCTGGGGTGCAGTTATAACACTGTAATGTAAAGTCTCCAGAGATAAGTTGACATGGTCACAAAAAACAGGCAAGCACGTGGACGGCTGCTCGGACTGCCTCACTCACCGTCTGATGATGAAATTTAGGTCATCAGACCCACACTTGGTCTGTGCTCACAATCTGTGCTTCTCTTACACTATTTGAAGCCTTCGGCCTTATTTTCTTCCGTTTTGGCTCATTATCTTGGTGTAGGATGAAGTCTGCATCAGCCAATCTGTTTGCCTCTGCTTCAACACGTTTCAGCACAGTATAGTACACTACTACTACGAGCAGGACAGTACTCTCCCAGAAATGCATTAGAGGGAGTAGTAGTGCGATTTGTTCCAGCACCGCCTTTGTACACACACAACAGCACCGAAGACACTAATAGGACTGAAACACTGAACCAAGTACAATGCCATAAAGTGCATTATGGCAGACTTATAGTAAGAAACATTGAGTGTGACTTTTAAGGTGGATAATCATGGAAATAAACCAGTTTAACAGCTGTTATGGTCTCGCTCAAGAGCCTTAACAAATATGGGAGAGACATGGTTTACAAAGTTATTAACCACATAAAACTTTACATTGGCATTTGTTAGTGTGTCAGCAGTTGGATGAGTGATTGAATGTTAGGTGTGTAATGTGAGCCAGCTCAAAACCAACCAGACAAATAACATGGTGCAGGGTGAATGGAGAGAGAGAGAAAGCTGAGGTAACCACATCTTAAATGCTCCGAGGAGAGTGGCCAGGTGCTCCCAGTTACCGCACCTACCAGCAACCTGGAAGACGACACGTACAAGCAAAACACAGCAGGCGCAGGCCAACGCAGAGGGCTGTCAGACACATGTGAAAGAGCGCCCCCTCTCTCATGCTGACGGTGGTTCAGGCAGTTATTGAGGGTGTGATTTGTGTGTGGGTGAATAACAGTAGCAGGGTGTGTGTGCAGCCATGTATGTGACGAAGACTGACGTCCCTCTCAGGGCTCCTTTAGGCCGCCTTGCTGTGCGTTGCTGTACAGCTGATGTGTCTCAGCTGCTCCTGTGACAGACTAGAGGAAGGGTGATGAGGGCCTGTCTTTATTTGTCTCTTTTCTTACTCCTCCATTCGGCTTTCTAGCCATCCCCTGCTCGAGACCATCCCCAGCATCGACACAAAATACGCTTCTCCTGCCCAGTCACCCCCTCTGCTCACAAAGCACCGTGAGAGATGCATTCCCTCCCCCCCCCGTGGGACCCAATCCATCAGCTGCAGTACAACTCCAAAGCATACAGCCAGGCAACCCGTCATTTAGAAACACAGGACACTTAACAATAACCTGCGGGTTTTCTAATGGGTTTCCATCTGTATGATATTTAGGGTCATACTGTGTGGTTGCCTGGAGAAAACAGAATGAGGGCCTTGGCCGACAGAGAGATGATGTCAGACCCTTTGTCACATGTTCATTCAGAGGACCGCTCTCCACTGCCTGTGAGCTGAGGATGATGTAACGCTTGGACGCATTCTGCCCTTGTTGGAGAAACAAAAGACCAGCCAGAGCCCCCATATGCACCCTCTCACACACACACACACACACACACACACACACACACACACACACACACACACACACACACACACACACACACACACACAATAACCATGAGACACAGAAATAATTTGAGCACCACAATGCTGTATGTCAGTGAAAGGTCTTTAGAGTTGCAGTGCTTGTAGACATTGATGAATGGCATCTTGCAAGTTGGGTAAGAGTGTGCACACTCAAAGTTAAAGTAGTATAAAGCTGAAGAGTGGAGGTGAACTCAAAGGTTGAAAGGTCCTAAAAGTTTCAATGACAACAAATGTAACAAATGCATTAATAAATACTGCTAGACTTCAGCACTTTCCCTTTAACTAGAGCAGTGCCTGTTCAAGGGCAGTATAATAATGTTTTTATGCCTACATTCTACACATGTTACATGCATACAAATACATCACCTGCTCCTGTGACAGACTAGAGGAAGGGTGATGAGGGCCGCTCAATTCCATTACCTATGGGGTAATGGAACTGAGGTAAAAAAATAAAAAAAAGAAGAAGAAAAGAAAACATAAGGAAATGGCTTAAATT
>NW_005187498.1:1508723-1525057 GCF_000239375.1 Pundamilia nyererei
AGTGTACCTCTGGTGCAAATTACTGACCTCTGTCATCATTTTAAGTGGGGGAACTTGCACAATCGGTGGCTGACTAAATACTTTTTTGCCCCACTGTACATTATATTCCAGATCAGTCCATTTTGAAAAATTTGAAGAAACACAACATAAATAACCACTTTTTTCATGCTGCAGTGGTTTAATAGGTCCTCTTTAGATGAATCAGGAGTGCTTTTGAGATCTTGGGCCTATTCCACATAGCTATGATGCTTTATGTCTTTATATTTTCTTTCTTTGTTGAGCTCAACTGGACGTATCAGACGCAACATTTCCTGTGAAGCAGAGGGAAAGCTCTCCCCACCAGCGACCATTAAGATCAGTTAATGTGTATCACATGCATGTGCGAAACAGGATTTTGTCATAAGGCAAATAGATCACGTCTGCAGGCACATGTTCCCACTGTGCTGTTTTATATTTTATGATTTTCCCACAAAGAAGAAACATTACCGGTCCACTCTGTTCCCTGTACCCTGTCTTCCTATAACATTTGCAGCTCGACTGGGCTGATTGATTTCCCTTTCCGCCTTTACACTTGACAAACCACGCTGTCCTGTCCTGACCTGCGGGGCCTAGAGTGAGGTTAACTCCTAGAAGCGCTGAAAGCACATTCACAAAGCCTCATTACTCATTTCTGCTCTTATAAAAATGAAGTTGGGCTTAAGACAACAAAGCTGCAAGCTTGTCATGGAGATACTTTTTCTTTGGTGTTTTCTGCATTCCAGTGTGAAACAAAATCATTTCAATGACATAAACCCAGGAAGAGAAGTGCTTGCATGTCCTCCTTTGTGTTCGTCAGTTTTTTCGTCTATTTTGAGTCCTTGACCTGTGAAACATCGTCCAGTTAACTTTCTGCATTTGGACAAATATTAGCGTATTATTTGGAATATTAGCGATGCTGTGCTTTTGTCTTCACTCAGTGCAGGAGAGCCAGTGCCAATAAAGGTTGCTGTAACAGATGTTTCATTACCAAAGATGTTGATTACTGCTGTCATGGTCGTTTGGGTTTCGTGCAGATGTTGAGCTCACTGATGCACTTTTTTCCCCAGAATGTTGTATTGACAGTCTGAAAATTCCCACCCTGTGTCTGGATTGTTCTTGTTTGATAATCTTACTTAAATTGAGAGTCCACGTTGTAGGTTCACTGCAGCAACATCCAATTTCAAATACCGCACTTCGAATCTTTTCCAGATCTTTTATGGGCTTCATAAAATAAAAAAATACTGAATGAAATGCACGCATCTTACCAGCTTTTGGGTGAATTTCCAAATTGTATTTAAGCTCCCAAAAACAGGAAACTGTTTAGAAATGACCAATTCCTGTCGTATTTTTGTTCAGGCCCTGAAATCAAAGCTGAGAGTTTGCATGTTCATCAAATAACTTGAATATGTTTGCATGTAAGTGTAAACAACGAATTGTTTTCAAGTTCCAAAATGTATAGATTTATAATCTGTGTGCAAATATATGTACGCTACAGTAAGAAAAGGATTTTTTGTTCCAAACCATCATCTCATCCCCTAACAGCGACCTCTCTCTCCCCCTGTTTAAATTCCATTGCTCTCCTCAGTACGGTTAGATCCCCATTTTTATTTTTATTTTTTTAGCTTTAATGATTTTAGATCCAGCTCCTTCACACTGCAGCAAAGGCCCACAGGCAGCCGTGCACTCAAAACCCCTTCAGCTCTACATCCGAGTAAAAATACTACAGTGTGAAAATGGTGCCACTGGAGACCCGCCATTTATTTTTAGTCATATTTTATGTTCTGCAAACTTCAGCCTGTAATCATAACACATTAATAAGAAGCTCTGACCTAGTGTACTGACATACACTTTAATAACTAGTAGAGAAATTTGATTGAATAAACTCATTCTGTTTGCGTAGTAGCGCAGGCGAATTTATTGGCCTGACACTTTCGTGTCAGGTTCTTGCAGCCGTTTGGACCGATCAGCTCTGCAGCAGAGAAAACAAAGTAGAGCAATCTGGGCTGCCGAGCACTGCTGCTCTATTTAGATACATCAAAATAATGTTGGTATTTTATTTTGAAGTGTTATACGTATAATTAAAAATATCATAAATGCTTGATACCGATCACACTGTTATTTTTATTCACACATTAGGGTAGCGTTTCTGTCGAGCCATCTGTTTGCCACGTTGGTCTGGACTGAAATATCTCAGTATCTGTGTGATGGATTAGACACACAATGTGTAATATGCATAAATATTTTCTAGGCAGTGTGGTTTGTCTTCAAGGCTCACCATGAGGTTAACCTTTGTAGCTCTTGATGACGTGTCTCCATTGGAAGTGCGTGTTGCAAACAACTTTTGTCCGTCAGCGAGGTGTGTATAGTAGAAACCCCACACACTCAGTGCCTGACTGCAGTTCTTTTCAACCTAACTTGGGTGTCTCTAATAACTAATTTTAACTAATTTTAGAGTCAGAAACAAAACTTGAGATTTCTCCACTGCTGTATTTTCTCCATAGCCAACACAGGAACGTGGGAAATAGTTGTGTTCAATCAGTGCTTTTAGCTTTTTGTGTCTGCAAGTTGGACTACAGTGATGTTTCCTGGAACAATAATATCTGACCTCTGCGCATGTGGTTTGGATAAATCAGTCCAACCTGTCACTGGCACAGCAGAGCAGAGACAGGATGAACTGGGTCATCATTGGATTATCATTTGATATTCATAAGCAGACTTATAGTAGAAAACGAAGTGAAGCTGTTCTCCAGCAGTCGGTCAGAGCAGGCGTCTCAGCTGAGCAGCTCACGGCTTATGTGGAAATCTGTGTTTTTATGAAGGCTTAGAAAGTTTTGGCTCAGTGGTGACTGCTGTCACATTGCCCCATTCCTTTGGTAAAAGATAGTGCAGCAGGTGGTGTTAGAGATATTATTTGTGATCGTCACACCGTCTTGAGAAATCTGCGTAGAAGGACCGGACACACACACACACACACACACACACACACACACCAGTGTACTTTTAGGGTTTGGCACACACACTTCCCACTGCTGCTCTCCTTCGGCGTTGTGCACGCCTTCTGAAGAACCCTCCCCCTCTCCACTCCAGCGTCACTAAAAACAGTCGAGAGCTCGTCAGTGCCATCACCACCACCTGTCCACTCACCTGCCTGGCACCGCCCCTTGAGCTCACTGCACCACCCCTCCCCTGCAGCTGAGCCAGGGACCACACCTCCGCCACTGTCTGTACCCATAAGTTGAATTGGACTGTGTGGATATTTGAACTGTTTGTTTGCATGTTTTTCACGCAGAACTGAGAGATGCTCTGTACCCTCGTGGCTATTACCTTTTTGGTAAGCCAGGCTGTTTGCAGTCTCCTTTTAATCCATCTTATATGTGGATGGCACACGTGAAGTTGCCACAGCTGATTCAACTTCTGCTTCAGTTTTTTTAAGGTAGCTGGCTGGGAGCAGACCCTTTAGCAGAGCGTATTTTTGGTGACTCTATTTCTACTTTGCAAGTGGGGTAGGCTGGGAGCTTATTTAGGTTATTAGGTTATATGAATAGCTTCCCATTATTTACTGCATTTGCAGATCATCACTTATTGAAAAGCTTAATTGGGTGCATTTTGAAGTTTGATAACGGGAAGTCATGGTAATTGTGTTCTTGGAAGAGCTGAATGTCTCCTCAGTAGATCACTTTCAGTCAGATGCCACTTTGCTTGAGGACAGCACAGAGAGGACTGCAGATGTGGAAGGAGGGAAAACAGCTCCCTGGCAAGTGCACACACACCCTCTCCCCTCCTGCCCTTTCCTTCTCCTCTGCTCCTCTCTCTCTCCATCCCTGCTCTTTGTCCTGGGAACATACCAACCAGAGAGGGTTAAGAGGAGGAGAGAAGGGGGAGGGGTGATCCAGCATGTCAGACAGGGAAGAGGAGGAAAAAAGAGAATAGCATGTGGTGCAGGACACGGAGAGCAGACGGTGAGGTTGCCAGAACAGGACTAAAGAACACATCTTTCTTTTTGTTTTGTTTTTTGGACATTTAAACCAGGTTGTTTCCATTTATGTTTTGCTGCTGCTAGTCAGATTTTCAAAGTTGTGTTGGGTGCCAGCCTCCAGAGAAAGAAGGTTTAAAATTGGGCATCCCAATGGTGGAATGGAAGAGAAGGCAAAATGGAGGAGATGAAAGCTGTCCCGTTGAGTAATCCACCAAACCGGCTTTCATCCTCTAACACCAGCTGCTGATGATATTGTTGCCCCCTCCTCTCTCTTTCTCTCTCCGGATCCCACACTGGGAGTGCTTACACTGTATGTGAAAGAAAGTGGGGAGCTGACATTTACGTCCCGCCAAGGGGAATTGTGCTCCGTGGCGGAGAAACCCAAGCTTGGATGTACATTCTTAGACTTGAGGAACAGAGACTGGACAGGTGTTGGAGCGTTAAGGAGCTGCATGAAGGGAAGGAACGTAAACCAGAGCTGACCTACTGTAAGTATGAGGGCTTTTTCTGCCCTTTCAGTTCTTTCTGTAACAGTGTTCTGCTGCTGCGGTTACAGAGCTGTGCTTCCCCGTTGTCCTTGTGTGCCTGCAGGACTCGTGAAAAAAAAGCTTGTGGCCGAGATATCGGTGTGGCACTGCATGCAGAAACCTTTGTTAGAGCGACAGCTGAGTTTAACACGGATCTCCAAGTAAATGTCTTTGGAAAATGATCAACGTGAAAGGGCTTTTCTCTTTCTTTTAGGAATTCCACAGGCCAGCTTTTACAACACTGTAAACAAGAACAGCTGAGGGACAGACCATCCAGTGATATATATTTTTCCCCAGTATGACCATATATAGCACAGCATGACCACAGTGAGGAAACCAGTGTGGGTTTTTGTTGTTGTTTTGACTTTTTTTTTGTGTGTTTTTCTTTTGATTTTCATGACATTGATCCAAATCCTTCATGTCAGCCTTGTTGTTATCTGTGGGTAGGTTTTGAACTTAAACCAGTATATCCAGAATTCTTCAGTATTTCTCATTTCCTGTGAAAGGCAGTCTGTTCCTATGCTATTATTCTGGAGCTGTGGTTTTTGAAACCATAGTTTGCCAAGTACTGGCAAGATTGCAGCTGCCTTTGTGGTTACAGGGACAATGTGTGCTAGTGCAGCACAGGTTGGATTGAAAGCGAATTCCAATGTGGCGAGCTGCAGGAAATGCAGAAAACAGGCCTAGAATGGTAGGTAACGTGTGCGGCATGCTTCCCAGTTTGGGTGCATGGGAGCATTTGCAGGTTCTCTTCAAAAGTTCTTAATAAAAGCAGACGTGCTTGCTGAAATGGCAAAACTGCTGCCTTTGTTTTGAAAACCTTCATCACAGCTGAAAATGTCTCTGGGGTGCTCACTTCAGTTCTGTTGTTTTTCAGCTGGGAGCCAACCTGCAGTTCACTTACCCCCAGCCTCGTTTATTCAGTAGATGCTATCTGTAATTTCTACATGCTGTCAGCAGAGATGATCATCGGGGACTTGGGAATCACAGCCAGGGTCTCTCTAACCGTTATCATCATAGTTTGAGAAAGTGTCTTTCTGGGAAATAAAACAAAAGTCTGTGTTTTGTTCATACACAGTGTGAATCATATTAGGTGTAATGTTCTAGAAACTAGTGTTGAAGTGTTTTTGCCATTATTAGTGTACAAAACTGTAGAGAGAAACAGACATGTAGTCTCACCGCTCACCGTGCCACAGATATTTTACTGGTGTTCCCCTGTGGCAACCAGGAAATCAGCATCTAGCTGAATTACTGCTACCTTCTGATGATAAAGACCTATTACATCATATCATGCACTAGTAAAAAAAACAGGGAAAATATATTTAAAAAACATTAACAAACCATAGAAATAATAAGACTGTTTGAGTATTTAAAAGATTTTGGAGCCATTGTCCTGCTATAGGGAGGCTGCTGCCTTTGTGCTTGGTCTGCAGCTTGGTTTAGGTGTTTGGGAGATATCAAAGTGATATTCACATGAATCACAGGACCCGAGGTTTCCCAGCAGAACAGATCATCAATATATTCAATTCACCAATCAGATTTTGTTGTTGTGGTTAATGTGACAGCTGCCTGGAAGTTAAGAAATCCTTCGCTTTGTGTTTACTTTGTGTTATTTTCTGAGCATGTTAGTATTCTGGCTTCAAACCCAACAGATCTGACTCTAAGCTTGGAGTTTATTCCTCTTTTTACCGGCCGTGATTTGCTATACAATAGATTTTAGCTACATAAGCCTCTGTGACTTATTGTAACCCTGCTATTGCTGTGCTGGCATTACTTTGCAGTATTGTTTGTTTCTCAGGTAATATTAGCTGCTGTATGTATATCCCTGCCACAATCAAGGTGATCCTGAGATTGCCACTGAGAGGCATGATGTTCTCTTTGTTCACAGTATCATCTTCTTTACATAACATTTTTTTTTACCTTTAAGTGTTTTGTGACCAGAAAGTTCCTCATCATCCCAAATTGAGTCGTAACCGTTCACATGCACATAAATGTATTGCAGAAACAGCACAGAGCCTTTCGTGTGCTGGATGGAGTCCCACAGTTTGCATGACAACACACTCGGATATTGCTAAATCAAAAAGTTCCACAGTGACTGCACCCTGAAGCATTTCCAAAAGAACTTTGGGTGCAAAATATTGATGCTCAGCAACATCATGTGGAACAACTTATAATCACACATACACACCACTTGCTTAAGAGCAGAGCAGAGTAGCACTTTAATGTCCCTGAGAGGCAATTTGGCTTATACACAGCAATCAGTAATAACAAATACATACAAGCACAGCAATAAATTGAAATAAACAGTGAACGCAAAATACACAAAAACTGAAAGAAGCCAGAAACCAGACAAAATGGCTTTTGTTTAAAAAGCCAGTACCTGATGGATTGAATGACCTCATGTCTTTCCTTTTTATTGCTGAGAAACAACTTTACCAAACAAACCCTGACAGTAACAGTCACATAAAAGTCACTAAGACAAAAGACTGCATGGAGCAGTATTATGGGGTTGGATAGGATAAAGAATGACCTCATATGTATAACTGCCACTTCTAAGGAAGTAGAACCTCCATCAAGTAAACTGAACTTATCCAAAAGGCGGCTTTTAAATTTGCAGCAGTGCTTTCACACTTCCTGCATTTTCTGTTTTTTGTCAGATTCTGATCAACAGATCATGAAAAAAACAAATCTTCAAAATAAAGAATACTTTGATAATGACATTGATGAATCATTTATAAACACTAAAAACATTGTCAGGTTAGACGATACAGTCATACTGGTGACACTAGTGTCCTAGTTCTAAGTTGATAACAGCCTGTTTTATCGATTGGTCCATGTGTGCAGTCCAGACCAAAATACTTTTTAAAAGCCAGTAGATCAATACCACGTCTCGCCCTGGTCCAGTCACCACTGAGCAGCTGGACTTTAGATGGGTTTTTATGTTGTTTTTGTTGTTGTTTGTGTGTTTTTAAGCAGTGTGAGCAGCCGGTGACACGCCATTCATTTTTACACCATCAGCCCAGTTCGTGATAACTTTGCCAATTTATTACTTAGCAAACTAAGTATTTCCTAATACCTGGAAAACCAAAACTTGCATCAGCCTCAGATGATTTCTGTGAGGCCAGGTGATTAGCCAGATTCTGCATTGTCTGACTCAAAACATATAGGATCATATCTATGCTTTATCATCTGAGGAGGCTTTCCTTAACTAAAGCAGAGAAAACACAAAGGAAAAGGAGAACGTGACCAGTTTTTGGATAAATTGTCATCCTCTTCCTCCTCCTCACCTCAAGCCTGATCTCCTGAACTGAAGTCAGGTTCAAACATACGAAAATGTGCGTAAACGAGCTCATTGATTCCCGTTGTTGTCAGCCAGAGCTGTTGGTCCTACAGCAGCCACTGTAACTAGGATTAACTACTGACATCTATTGGTTTTACTGTAACAGTTGCATGCAGCCTTCTTTGTCTTTGGGTACCCGCAATCTCTCTTTTTGTGCCCATCACCACCTCTTCTCTAGATTTTTGTTGCTGTTTTTCACTTGAGTTGTATTTTTACATGATATTGAATCATGCTAATCAATGCTAACAATCCAAGATCAAAAGTATTGACAGAAATACTCTTCTTTTGTTTAGTTCTGACTCCCTGATGTTAACAGGTTAATCGAAGGTAGCATTTTACTTTACTATCATGAAAAACATTAAATGCTGATGTTAACATGAACACTTTTAGTAGATTTTTTTTTAAAAAACAGTTGAAATTTTCTCCACGTCCCATCCACTTTTGGGACGTCTTTCTCCTGTGGACTTGTTCCAAAAGTGCATCGCTGTGTTTTTGGGTATTAACTTCCAAGTACAGTTCAATTTGTTTTTGTTTTATTCGCTTTTATCCTATTCAATGCTTTACTTGTAAACAATTCCCTTGCTTTTATTTTGAAAGTTAAGTGGCGCTAACCAGCTAACCTTGGCTGTTTCCTGTCTTCTGTTTCCCTCTTTCGAGGCTGACCAGTCAATATTCAACAACTTTATTAAATCAAACTTGCTTTAATGGGATCCAGAACACTTCCATGTGTTTTCGCCCCCCTCACTGGCACAATGACATTGTTCCGACAGGCTCTGTTTAGTGGACCCACACAGCACATAAATACCCTCGATCTCAGTTTTTATGTCTGCTGTTGTGAAAGCAGAACATTTGTTTGTGTTAACACAAAACGCAGATCTAACATAATGATGCAGCAAATCATGAGCGGGTCACTTACTCTTTCACAATTTCACAGTTAAACAATACAAAAGTTAAAAATGTGTTTTTTTTATTTGTATTTTACAAAATGTAATCACTTTTTTATTCAAAATAAGAGTGTCTGCAAACTTTTTCAGTTTTCTCAGTAGTACAACTAATTCCTATCAATAAATCAGCAACCAAACCTCCCTGCAGTAGACTGGCAACCAAAGACCAGGCATAGATTTGGGGAGAATAGAAGTGACACATAATGGCATTGACCTGGTATTCATTCACCTTTGCAAGTACAGAACGTAATGAATATATATTCATTCTTTATGTTCTGTATTTATTTTTATTCTGACGTGGAGACAAATGATTCATAGATGAATGGATGGGCTGCCCTGAAAATGCTGTTTTAAGTTCTGAACTTCCTGAATCTCTGCAGTGGAGCCAGTGATTGCAAACATTAGCACAACTATCTGACACGATAGCTTCTCCTATGGGAAATAGAGCAGGTTCAAAAGCACCAGCTCTTATATAATGCAAGATTAAAACACCCGTTCAACTTTTCTTTGTATCACTGGTATAAAAGAGGGATTGGGAAACCACATGAGGCTGTTTCATTAAATGGCTAGTATCAAAGAAGAGACAATAACAGTATGTTGAACACAAAGACGTGCGGTTTTGAACAATTAAATCTGTTCAACCAGTCTTCCCTGCCTCAGAATAGACTGGTGGGATGGCAACCTGTCACCATGGCTACGCAAATTATGTCATAGTGGCAATGTGCACTGGAAGACCCCAATTATGAGGTGTCTCTGCATACAAGACCTAGTGCCAGATGATATGACAACATGTGCTATAATTTTGGTTTCTAGTGTTAGGCTGTTCTTACACACTTTTCATGTGATTTTTGCAAATTTACCTCCTATAAGATATTTGGCTACCTGATAGTACCATATCACCCCAATAGAGTACTTTGCTCTTAGCGAGCACCTACTATATTCCATCAGCATGTTTGGCCGTTGCCTCTGTTCACTTGGAGCTCATAACTTTAATTTTCATTATATCCTTTTATTTCCAGGATCATAATTTACATCAATTGTTTGAATTTGTCTGACAGATGTTGTATCTCGGGTTCAGCTTGAGATCCTGAGAAGTGCTGGAGCTTAGCTTTAGGACTGCTGACGCAATCCAGGAGTGAGCTACATTCCCATAAAGAAACACTGAAAAAGAACCTCTGGTTCTCTTTGCAACCACACTCGGTATCTCACTATGGGAAGCACCTTGTGACGTAACCAATAACAGAAGCTCCACTACCACCACATCTTTCTAAAACAGACCAATCACTTCAAGGACATGGGATCCCCCTCCCCCTTTTATAATAGCCCCTGGTTCCACACCAGGTACTCACTTTCTTTCCTGTGAAGATCATTAGAGTGGTCCTGGACCATAGAGCATGACATGCATTGCCAGAGGTTACAGTTTGCAATGAAACCATCCAGTTTCAATAGCACGGCATGTTCATTGGGTGCAGGGGGAGCTGAAAGGGCTTTGGACAGCAAAGTTTCTTCTCTTGTAGGCTGAAGGGCAGGAAGCAATGCACTGGAAAAGATAATGAATGGATACCTAAATGGATTTATGTTCCCTCAATTGTCACTTCAGCAAATACAAATTCATAATTTTGAATGCCCTTTAGGGCATAGTCTAAGAATAGCAGACCCTCTTTTTCAGACTGGCACTCACCCTTGGGGTTTTCTCCAAGTATGTTAAGGCAACTCTGAACCCTTGGCAGGCGGCAGGGCTCAGTGTGTTTGTATATTTGAAAGATTTTCTAGTATGTGTGAAGAGGCACTGGAGAAAAACACCCAGGCACTATTATGCAGCCTGTCTGGCTTGATTTTCATCATCAATTGTATCAAGAGTGTGCCGTCTCCCACTCTGAATATTAAATATCTGGACCTTGAAATGAACAGTTTCTTTTCAGGGTTTTCTATCGAGAGGTTGCATGAAGAAAATTTTCCTGCACATTGCTCTGTTTCCCAAGGGAACCATGGTCTCTATTTCTTGCTGCTCCTGAAAAATTGTCATGTCTCGGTCAGGACAGAATGCAACAGTGGTGGTGTATATAAACTGTCAGGGATGCACTTGTTTCGTGACATTACACAAGCTTTCTTTCTGCCTGATTATGTGGAGCAGCAAGCACCTCCTGCCGACTCATGTTCCTGGTGTGTTGAACACCAGAGCAGATTTGCTCTCCAGAGGGAAACCACTGTACGGGGAGTGGATGCTCAACCACAAAAAAGTCCATCAGCTGTGGGTCACGTTCAGACAGATGTCCATAGATCTGTGTGTTTTCATGCAATGCAAACAATGTCCTTTGTTCTTTAAGAAATGAGGGAGTGTTCTTGAAGTGACTGGTGTGTATATTAAACAGGCATAGTGGTAGTAGAGCGTCCATGACTGGTCATGCAAGTGGAGCTGGGTCTTCAGAGAACTGGGGTTACCCTGGTAACCAAGCATTAATGAATCCCTGTTTTTTTTTGATAAGAGAGTGAAGCATTTCAACAAAACTTCTCTACTTGCTTGGTCACCGAAAAACGTGCTTAGAATAAGTATGGAGGGGCTGGTCGGCCATCCTAATATATGGGGCAGAGCCTTGAGTGTAGCTCAGCAGGTCACTGGTGCTTCTGTAGTTCATCATGCCAAAGCAGTTCTCTGTAGAGAAAGATGTAACGTTAGAAAAAGAAATGAACTGACTTCCGTTAACTGAGGACCGAGGTCTACTATTACAAGTTTGTGTGTGGATGGCACTTTGATATGGCCCAAGCCCACAAAACTACTCCTGAAACCATTCATGAGCCTGCGTTTGTCACATATGTCAGGCAGAGATGCATATGATAAAACAAGGCAAGATAAACCAATACTTTTTAATCATATTTAAAGAACCACAGTTGCTTGAAGTAACCCATGTTATGCTCATCGAATGCCTCAGACCTTCTCTTTGTTTTTCAGCTGTCCCTTGGCGATGAACAAAGCGAAGTGACGCGGAATGGCTATGAATCTAAGGAGCTGGTGTACTTGGTTCATATTTACTGCCAGGTAAGACTGCAAACTCCTGTGCATTGGTGGTGCATTAGTGTGTGTATGTAAAACAAAAAACAAACTTGGCTGTGGGAAGTCTTTATTGTTCAAGCTCGGGTCCTCTACCAGAGGCCCGGGAGCTTGAGGGTGCTGCATAGCATCTTAGCTGTTCCCAGGACTGCAGTGTTCTGGACAGAGATCTCAGATGTTGTCGATGGGATCTGCTGGAACCACTTGCCCTAAGTGCCATCACCAGTTTGCCCATCTCTATCTGGAAGTCCCACATGATCTTAGCTTGGTCATTCTCAACCACCCTAGGGGGCACATTTCATTTTGACCTTGTGATTTCTAGGCCATACTCAGCACATGCTTTACTGACAGGCTTGTTCCTGAGCTGCTGCTGTTTCTGTGCCGTCTTTCAGTCTCAATATCATCCATCATTCCATCTGCCGGTGGCACATGCTGTGAGAAAGTGTAGTGACTACACTGATATAAAACCAATAAATTATACCTGCTTTAAATTTGACTGTTGTTGTCTCTAACTTTGCACAGTGATGAAGCATTCCTTGTCATTTTGGATCAACTTCTAAAGTTCCCATTCAATTATTTTTTTAGATAAACTTCAGTAATGTATGCCAAGTTTTCCCCACTATGTCAAAATGGCAACTTTTCAGTCTAATTTTCAAGAATCAGATGATATTTGACAAGTTGTGTGGGTGCTGAGCAACTATTGTTGGTCTGGTCAGTCCTGTGCTTTGAGGCACTATGTGCTGGCACACAATGGGACTAGCTTGATGGAGATATTAGCTTCATATAAACCTGAACATATTTATTTATTTATTCTTTGTACTGCAGTCACTCAACTTTTTTTAGTGTGTCTTATAATTTGTATAACGATGCACAAACCACATAGGCTCCTGTTTAGCCGAACACATACACCTCAAATGTTGAATAGCACCTGTTGAGATATCAGCAGACTTCTCCCTCTCAACAGGTCATTTCTGAAATGCCTAAGCTGTTATCTGAAAGAAATCAAAGTTATGTAGGAAATGAAAAGAGCTGTGGATGAATGCCACAGCTGGGAGAGTGATTTGAAGAATGTGGGAAGGAAGGCTTCACAGACTAATTTTCAGAAAGAACTAGAAACAGGTTGTTGCATTTTTTTATGGAGTATTTTTATTTTTTTACTTTGACTGAAAAATCTAAATTTCAAAGCTAATTGGCTAAATTTAAGAAAAGCACTGATTTTATTTAAAATTAATTGAAAATTTACAAATCTTTACACAGCTGGATTCAACCAGATGCATGAAGTACAGCAAACAAACAGACATGCAAACCAGTTTCATGCATTCAAATGTACAGATTATCTTCCATTTGCAGCACCATGGCAATGGCACACAAGTATGTGGCGGGGCACTTGGAAATTGTAACTACTTAAAGTCACTGGAATTACTGCTAAATCTACACTAACCCTAACCCCAGTTTCAGTTCCACAAACCCAGATAGGTGGGTTAACTTGGAGAAGCATCTGTAAGTGGGACAGGGAAGCATCGAGTTCCCCAAGCCAACAGAGCTCTCCCAGTGGCATCTCTCCCAGCCAGCTCTTTAAAACAGCGCTGGAATCAGTGGGCTGAGTGTTGCACTGCAGTCCCACTCGTGCAAGTCCTTGCCTCAAAGACAGTTTTTCTAGGCCAGATCAAAGCAGAAGACTTTTTTTGAACACTAGTTTCTCTGAGAGGGTTTTTGAGGTTTCTTGTTGTTTAAAACAGAAATAGCCAATACACGGAGCAACTGTTATTTAAGTTGTTATTTAAGTTAGATTTAATTTAGTGGTTTGGAAACAAAATTATTCTATTATTTATTCTACAAGCGAGGGCTGGATAAGGTGTCGATGATCAGTGAATACTTTTTAATACAAAGTAGACAAATCTGTGGGCGACTTGAGCCCCTTTTTAGATTTTTTAAAACATTTTTTTAAATCTTAGATACTCTTCCATTGATTTAGAGGAACAGATAATTTGTTTCCATGTTTTATCAGTCTGTTTATGAGGAACGTTTGTAAAACGGTGTACAGACTTGGCCTTTCAAACAATGAAGTGCTACATATATAAGAACTCTTTATCATTTGTTGCAAATTGCATGTAAAATGTTTCCTACTCTCAAGCTTATGTTGTATCTGACAGCTAAGCTCTGCTTTTTATCATTTGAATTTAACCTTAGCTCAATTTAATAGAAATATGTATCCCTTCAGTCAACTGTTTGTGTTCTCTCTTCTTTTTGGCGGTTACGCTTGCATTGTTCCGAAGGGTCGAAGTTGGATTGTGAAGCGCAGCTATGAGGATTTTCGTGTCCTGGACAAACACCTGCACCTCTGCATCTACGACCGACGCTTCTCACAGCTGCCTGAGCTGCCTCGATTGGACAGTCTGACTGATCAGTCTGAGGTATTGGAGCATCCTGGGACTGTGAGCAAAATCAGTGCCTTATTTTGATCAATACCTTCAAGGCTTATTATTTTTACATTATGTATGCAGAAACTGTATATTTGTGGAAACCTGTATGGCTTAAATCCCAAAGTGATTTGTAGTCTTGCTGTTACAGACTTTTATCAGTATTCTGAGCCAGACTCAAGCTTAGATCAGGGAATAATAATAATAATGATGATGGATTGCATTTATATAGCGCTTTACAATTCCACTATTCATTCACTCTCACATTCACACGCTGGTGGAGGCAGCTACAGTTGTAGCCACAGCTGCCCTGGCGCAGACTGACAGAAGCGAGGCTGCCATATCGCACCATCGGCCCCTCTGGCCATCACCAGTAGGCAGCAGGTGAAGTGTCTTGCCCAAGGACACAACGACCGAGACTGTCCGAGCCGGGGCTCGAACCGGCAACCTTCTGGTTACAAGACGAACTGCCAACTCTTTGAGCCACGATCGCCCTTCGAATTCATTGTCATGAGGCATTAATATCGATAGTAGGAAGCCGTGGTTTACATGGTTTTTACATGACAGAACTTTGATCTCAAACATTCTGCTGATCAAAGTTTTACTGTTTTATAATGTCTCAATTTGGGGAATTGTGGTACCAGAAACTATAAAGCTAAATATCCCTTGTAACATTAGGTCAGAGCTAAAGTCATTTCAAGTTGTTTGTGTGCTATTATGCAGACCTCATCATTAGCTGGAAAATGTGCTGCCTTTGTGAACACATAGCAAAAGCAAGCAGACTTTAAACCATTAAAAGGGATGTTTAACTATAATGACTTGTTTTGGCAGCAGACTTTGAAATTTACTGTGTTTGTAATGAATTGTTGCACTAGTAAATGGCACTATTGTGAAGTAAATGTAATGACACTAACTGCTCTCTGTGTTTTTGTCCATGTTTAGTCAGTTTCCCAGATGTTGTTGGCTTACCTCTCCCGGCTCTCAGCAATTGCTGACAACAAGATCAATTGTGGGCCTGCCCTCACGTGGATGGAGGTAAATACACTTCCTGTAAAGGAATAATTTAACTAAAGGACTGCTGAAGTTACACATAACCATCTAGTATTTATTGATATAGATAAAGTAAATATTATCAGGGACTTCAAACATTCATAGGTATTAATTTATTCCTATCAATTGTAACTTAAGCCCTGCAGGTTGTCTTTGTACCCTTACACATTTTCAGTCTGGAAGCACCAATAGAAACATATTTAGAGCACTCTTATATTAGCATTTGTTAGCTGATGGCTGCTTCTGTTAACCTGACATGTACGTTTTGGGTTTGTGTTTTCATCAGGTGGACAATAAGGGGAATCATCTGCTGGTTCACGAAGAATCGTCCATCAATGTTCCAGCGATTGCTGCTGCTCATGTCATAAAGCGCTACACAGCCCAGGCCTCAGACGAGCTGTCCTTTGAGGTGACGGTCACGCCTTTTTCCTTTTTAATAGAAACAGATCTGTAGCTTCAACCATGTCACATACATGAGCGTTTATAGAGAATAGAGATGGGGGAACATGATGTACTTTCTGTTTTTGTCCACTGCACCCAGCTCTCACTTGTGACTCCTTGTAGCCGTTGCCATATAAAAGTCTGGGCAATGGCTTCCACAGAACCTGATGGTTGTGAATCATTCTGTTAATATCAGCTCCTTCACTAGCACACACAGAAGAGTGAGCTCCAGTGAGCTACCTGGATGTAACTGTCATGGATCAATGGGCAGGAAGCTTGAGCCATCAAAGTGCTGTGGAGAACAGTTAGGTTACTGATGGGACGAGGCATCACACACAAGCCTCAGCTTCATTAGCTTGCTGCCAGGAGAAAGTCCCTGATACAGAGATGATCCAAAGGTTGGCGATGAAACATGTTTAGGCAGGTTAATATGGTTAATACTTGTTTTCCCTATAGCACTGCAACAAGGTGGTTCTTGCATCTGCCTAAGATGCCTCCTGGGTGCTTTCTGTGTGAGGTGCCTACCAGGAGGAGGCCACAGATAGACCTAGGAGACATTAGAGAGATTC
>NW_005187498.1:1525266-1565145 GCF_000239375.1 Pundamilia nyererei
GAGAGTTGTCTCTGTGTCATTAGCTTCAGTAACTCAGTGTAGTCTATTGTTGCTTTGCTTTCATTTATCTCTGACTAACTGGTGTAACTTTGTATGATGTAAGATAAATCACGGTGGCGGGGTGTGTTCTGCGATGCCGTGCAGGGAAGGCGGACGCACCTGCACGGCATCTGCAATCATGCCCCGCCGACTTAAATATTGCACTGGGTCCTGTGTTTGGTGTTGATGCGTACGGCTGGCAGCAGGAGAGCTGCAGCCGTTGAGTGTACTGTTACAGCAACCGTGTGTGCGAGAAATAAAGTATGCTGCAAAGCATGTTTGGGTCTGCCATGGTCATTCACAATCAACACAACAGCATGTGACTGCTCCCTCTCCAAAAGCTGTACTGGAGTTTCAAACTTTTTTTTAAAGCTGTATTAAATTCTGGAAATAAAGATTTCTACATGCTGATTCCCTAAACAGTAAAAAGTGACTGTCCAGTGACTTACACCTTAAAATTCTTAGTAGACCCACGCTGTGTTACTGAGGCAAAACCCTGATAGAGCTAACAGCTTATGAATGCTTGTTTTGTCGATGACTAGTATTAGCGCACACTCTCACTTACTCTGTGTCAAAATATGAGAGTGAATTCTTTACACCTATTTTTTAAACTGGCTTTGTAGCAGTTAATGTTACACAGATGGTGATACAAGAGGAAAACAAACTGAAACAGCAATAAAGATGCCTTCGGTCCAGATATTACCAGTAAATAAATATGAAAACTGAGTAGGTGTTTGTTTTTTTTGTCTTTCAAGACAAGCTTTTCAGCTCTAAACAATCCTTACTAAATATGCACTTGTAAGAGGAAGTCAGCTTAGATGTATTGTCGTTTCAGTTATAACAATCATTGATGTCAGCTTGTTACTCTCTGCAGGTTGGCGACATCGTGTCTGTGATTGACATGCCCCCTAAAGAGGACACCACATGGTGGAGGGGCAAGCATGGTTTTCAGGTACGCTGCTCACAAAGCACGTTGAAACAAACTCGCACGTGCTTTCCCTCTGGCTTTAAACTTTTGATATGACTTGTATTTGAGGTTTTCAAGGACAAGGAGCTTCTTTGTAAAGTAAACTTCAAATATTTAAGAGTCTGCTGAAAGGCAAAGGGAGATACAAATCCACCTTCATGTGAAGCTTTGGGGGAGATTACATGGTGCATCTGAGTTAATTCATATTCCTACGCTGTGTGCATATATAGTCAGTCATGTGCTGTTCATGGTTTTATCTTTTTTTCATGACACTGCATGATTTTCTCTTGGTACTAAAAATATTGCATGTTTCGTGAAAAGAAGATAAAACCATGAACAGCACATGACTGAAGTTAAAGGAGCTGTGTGTAACCTGGCAGTCACAGCTGTTAGAAAACTGCAATGGACATTGTCAGAGTGTTTATATTGAGTCTAAGTTGACTGATGAGACAAAGCAACCAATGCTAGATACATGTTGTGTAGTTGGCTAACCCCGATATGTTGGCTGTTACTGTAAGAAGCAAGTATTAGCATGTATATTTACCTTGTGCAATTGATTTACTGATGCCTGAAATCAAGACTGTTTAATGTTATACAGAAGTTAGTACACAAGTAGGTATAATGCATTAGCTGTTAGCAAGCTAGCTAACTAGCATTAACACTAAGACTTAATTTTGCTAGTGGCAGAATTAGCTAGCTGTCTCTTAGCTGCAATGTAAGAATATATGTGATGCCATTCTTAGCATATATAATGTAAAGAATAACTTAGGCATTCCATTTTCAAATTACTTTGTATGCTAATATTCACATAAAGTAATTTAAATAATTGATTTGCTAATCAAATGGAGCATACTATGGTGTTGTTAGCATAGCTGTTATTGGACACATGCTCATACTGTTAAAGCCCTATGTCATTCTACAAATGTCATTAAAACTTCATTAACTAAACAAACTGCTTCCATATTAATAGCATTTGGCTCCAGCTTCATGGATCCACTTAGCTCTTATTGGCTACTGAACTAATTTGCATTATAAAGGGGGCATTGGCACATTCAAAATTTCTTAGTTTTCACTCACGGAAAGCACAAACCTGTTGGACAATCTATACCAAGGAGCAGGCAATATTGTAAGAGGCATAAACACTATAAAAAGCAGTGCGGAGGTCCTGTTCAGTTAATGGAGGTAAGGTACCAATCAGCTGCTGCTGCCCAAGTTAAAATACCTGTCGGTCAAAGTAGTCACAATACTGATGAAGTTAGTCATCAGTATTGTATTAAGCTTGCTTAATCACTATTTAACATGAATCCTATCAGTCTAAGAAAACACTTAAATCGACAGTTGTATTTTGAAATGAAGGTCATCAATAACACAGGAGAACAGTATGTCCACTGTGTTTGTGTGTATGAAACTTTTACCCAGACAAGTGTATACAAAACACTGTGGGCAAGATTTGCTAAGTGGGTGTTCAGGTGTAAAGGAGGCCAGCATTCAAGCCAAACAGGGGGCTGCGTTGGTGGTGCTTAACTGGTGAAACAGTGAAAATGATCTAGAAATTATTTAATTAATGCGCTTAAAAGAAGACACCAAAGCCCGATGTGGAAGTTTATAATACTAAGTTTACAGCAGTTGCTTTTCCAGGTTTTTGATAGGTCACATCATCGGCTGGAAGATGTTGCCTTACGCCGAGCTCGGCCTTCTGCCTGACAAGTCTTTTTTGACAGATCCCCCAACATTATCACCCCCGCTGCTTCTCCTGACTGGCTCTGTCCAAATAAATGCAACACCCCAGGCAACAGTGGGTGCAGTGTGATAGTTTATGTCTATGAAAGGATCTGGAACAATCCCCACATACCCACATGTATAGTTTTTGCTTCCTGACCATAACCAGATCCTATTGTGATTACAGCGATGAGGAACTAATTGTTCCTCATTTAGTTTGAGAACCTATATTTTAAAGGTTATGTGATGTTGGTGAACAGTCCAGCCCTAGCAGGATGTTTACTGATCATTTATGTTTAACTAGCTACAAATAGCTAGCTTCCTCTGGATTACAGAGTTTCTGAACACTTGAACACATGTAGGCTGGTCTATACTTATATATGTTTTATATGAATGAAAGGTTCACTCAGTTTGTCACATTTGAACTTTGTTAACAGTAAAAGCAAAGTGAAACTCAAACCTAGGATGTCTTGGTAGAACTGATGGCTGATGACACCACCAGTAGGGGGCAGTTGATGATGCCAGAAGTGGCCTGTTTGTACCACTAATACTCCTGTGTTTTATTGTATAATGTAAACTTTAGGTTAAAATCCATAATGGGTAAAGAGCAGCCCCCCCCCCCCCCCAAAAAAAAAAAAAAAAAGATATGCAGAGTAAATGTCGAGTGAACAGTAAAACTCCCTTGGAGGATTTCAAACACCAGGTAGTGATGCAGGAAGGCAGGAGAGTGTGAGGAGAGGGAGGCATGTTAGTTTGCATGTCGCAGCATAGGGTGTTGTGTGCTTTAACTAGCTTGCAAGCTTTGTTTCTTACTGTCCGCATTCTTTCAGATTTAAGAGCAACAAAACAGAGCTCATGGTTGTTGGTCTTACTTTTTTATCCTGTCACTGAATTGAAGCCTTCCTTCTCCTTTCCGTCAGGGAATCTTATTTAGAATAGGCTACTGTGCCACTATGCCACATAGGCTACTGCAACATGTCCAAAACTCTGCTATCAGGGTTCTGACGCACATTTAACCGGTTTCCACAGTCTGGTCCACCTGGGCTGGCCCACAGTAAAATCCTCAATGACAGTTTCTCTCGACATGGCATTCAGTCTTTGAAACTTCACTGCTCTGACACTGGGTGGCTTTTAATTCCTCTTTACAGGCTTTGTAGCTCTGTAAACTACAGTCACAATTGGGAACACAGTGACTATGTACAAATGGAGTGTTGATGTGCAATGAACTTGCAATTGTATTGTTTTTCTTTTACCCCCATCCGTAAAAGGCTGATGGGAGGATATTGTCGATAACTTGAACGAGGTGATGTAGGAGTTTCAAATTGATACCTTAGGTGTACGTACGAGGAGGCTGAGGGATAGCACTGTCAGGTTGCTGGTTGGGATTGAATGGGCTCAATACATTTGAAAGTGAAAGTGAAATTCCTGCGAATAAGATAATCCTTTATTAGTCCCACACCTGGGAAATTTTGGGGAAATGGTGACGTGGTTTCTCCAGGATGCTGGTTTAATTGCAAGATACTATAGGTGCTCTGCAACCTCGCTTTTATGTTCAGTAAGAATACAGTGAGAATGCATCCAGCTGGAAACCAGCTGGTTCTAGTTCCTTTTTAACACTGACATGTGTAGATGAGTTTTGCTCAGTCTATCTGCATGTATAAAGTCAGAGTTAGGCCGCCATCGTTTGGAGAGAGTGCCACCCACCAGGTGACGTGTGCAATTGCCTTGTGATTGAAAGGATTCACCCAGAGGCTGAGCATGTAACACCCTTCATTGTTGAATCCCATAACTGCTTCCAATTGGTCAGCAAATGCAGAAAAAAATCAGTGCAGTCATCAACCAACAAGGCGGTTTGCCATCCTGTTTTCAATCTGAGTGTGTCTGAGTCATAAACAGACCCTTTTGAATCCCACTTTTCCCAGACTGCCATGTAGTCTGACCTGCTAACATTATTTGCACTGTTTTGTTTTTTTTGTATCCTTGGGCAACCTGAATGTCTATTTTTGCTAATTAAAGTTAATGTGATCATATTCAAATGTAAAACCTGCTACAAACCTAAATGACCCACTGTAATGATTTTATCTGAGTTTTGCTTCAGTTTAGAAGGGAAGTGTTTATGTAACGTGATGACAAAATGGTAAAAATCAGCCATAAATCATATAACTGATATGGCAACCACTCCTTAACATCTCTACGCCCTTGGGTGCCATTATTGTCTTCTAAAATGTGATTGTCTTTCCTCCCACCTCTCTCTGTGCTGTAACTCTTTCCAGGTTGGCTTCTTCCCCAGTGAGTGTGTGGAGCTCATAAATGACAAAGTGCCACAGTCCATGACCAACTCAGTGCCAAAACCAGGTACTTATTCTCCTCTTAAACTATTAACAGGAAATGTGTTAGAAGGGTGTTATCACTGATGGCGGTTAATGTCTCACTGATATCGCTGAGGTTTCAGGAAAGAGTTCGATCTGTGGTGAGTGATTTGACTTTGGGTATATATTAGTGTGCATGCAGTGGTCTAACAGACTCTTTGGGTCAGTTTAATGATTTGGGTATTAAAATATATATGATTTGGGAAAAAATATTTGTTGGTAATATTGTAGTTGATACTCTTAATCTAAAATGAAATGGAACAATAAGAACTCTGTTACAGACGTCTAATATATAAGCAGGTTATGATTTTACTGTGAAAGGAAGCCTGTAATTCTGACACATGATCAGCTGAAAGAGGCCTTTACTCATGATTTATTGACTCAGCCATATGCAAATCCTCTGCAAATAACTGCTAATCTATTGCTGTCCAGAGCAAACAGATAAGCTCTTTAGCACACTCCAGAGAGTGTCAAAGACAAGTGTATAACACAAACCCTCTCAGAATCAAAGAGAGCACTCGACAGTGTTTTTAGCGGCTTGAGCTAAACATTGTCATCAGAAATAGCTGCTCAGATCCTATTGCTGTAAGATGTCTTGAATAAATCCACATCACATGCTCCAAATTTAAACATTGATTCAACCACTATGACTCAGCGTCACAGCCAGCCCGCTGGCATTGGGTTGGGCAAGTGGAGCTGCTTTTCCAAACCATACCAAAGCCTCATTCTGGGGTCTCTATTAAGTGAGGACACAAGACAAAAGAAGAAATTGAAGAAAAATAAAGTTAAAGTAGAGAGGGTGGTTATTGCTTGTGGGCTTTCTGGAGCTTTTCGATACCCATGTTATCTGATGTGCAGCTCAAGTATCAAGCATAATGTTGTTGATCCTTCCAGATTGTGACTAATACCAAATGCATCTTGTTGCAGTGCACACACAGCACTCTATTCAGTCCGAGGCTAGACTGTGCCTCCTGTCCCACTCCCTTGCTTTTAAGAAATATCTCAATGCTTGTTGCTGTTTTTTGTTGTTTTTGTTTTTTGCATGAGCCCTATTTCTGATATCAGAGTATCTGCACGTGGTCAGGAACTTGATTTTGATATAGACACCAGATTTTCCTCTTATTGTTGATTAATTCTTCAATGATTGGGTTTCTGTTCAGTGTATGAGCTAAAGTAGCCCATCTGGGACCAGTCAAAACTAATCGAGGACCTAACGGTGCGCTCACGCTGAACGCGATAGACGCGACCAGAGCTTCAGGTTTACATGTAAAGTCAATGAAGGAGCACGATGAAGCTTCAGAAGTAGATTTGCGTCGCGAAAACGCTTTTCTGCCTGATTCGCACAACCAAGTAGCGCAACTGATGCGTTTGAAGTGCAAAGTAAAATGCGCGCTGCAGTTCGTGTGGTGCATTTTGTGCATTCGCGCTTATCGCGTCTACCGCTCGAGTTGGAAAAATCTGAACTCCAGCATCAACCAATCAGCCTGGTGACGTGATGCTCTGACCCAGTTCAAAGGGTCCGGCCAAAGCCATTCATTCTAGCAATCAGTAGTTTTCTGATGAGGCAGAAACAATGTTCTTTTTTTTCTCCTCCTTCTCCCTGAGGCGCTTCCACTTTAAGGGTCCTTTTTATTCCTGTCTCTCTGTAAATAGTTATATTTTATATATTTGTGTTTAATGTTTTTCTGTTTGAGCATCTTAATATTATTTCAAAACCATTTTTGTAATGTAAGCAAAAAAGAGCCGTCAGGTGCTCAAAAGAAACCTTAGACTCAGATGTTAGAACAGGCTTTTCCCCGCAGCACGCCGTGTAATAAATACAAAGAAAAAGGCGGCCGTTACAACTTATGTCTAAAAATGTATGGTTTCACGCATTGGTCAAAACACTCGACTCCAGGTACACGACGCCCAGCTGAAAACACGCAAGCCAAGTTGCCTGAGATTCACAGAATTTACAGAAAATGTAACATTTTTGTGATACATATGGTTGTCGGGACGATAAATGTCTTATATCGGAATATGAGATTTTGGTCATATCGCACAGCCCTAAGCTGAAGTCTTTGTTTCCTGAAACCGTGCAGAAGGCCAACTAGTATTTACAGGACACTAAACGAGAATATCTTGGCTCAGGAGTATTATTATAAGTCACAGATTAAAAAGTGGAATGTCTTTGTACATGTTTCAAAATGTGCATCGTTTGCTCTCCACTGTCTCAGTACATCATTAATGCTGTTGCTATCTCATTGCACATGGATGTACAGTAGTGTTGGCATGTGTTTTGATTTGTTGCATTTGACTGTGACTCCTCTGCTTCAGCCTCCCCCTGCTCTGGCCTGCCGCCTGCTTCTTGGAGTCTCTTTCCCCCCTGTGCGTGTTGGTATACACACTCCACCTGCCTGTCTGCTCACACCACCCTCTCTTGTTCACACGCACATACATATAGAAGTATTTTCACATTTACACTTTTTTTTTTATGATTTTGTACATCACAAATTTGATGAGCATAAGTAAAGTTATAATCCTTAAGATTTTAGTCCTGTTTGATTTATTGGCAGTAACAATGTTTCATAAACTAGCTCCCCAAATTCTGCGGGCAGTAAACAAAAGAAATTGCTGTCATATTTATCTTCCATCACTAGAACCAGTTCAATAAAAACCACCCCATTATTCATCTAATCAAAAGTTGTTTTTGCTGACCTGCAGTCATTTCATTCCTTTTTTTTATGTGCCACCCTAATACCTTTAGTGGCCCACCCCTATCAAAACATTCTGCAGGCACCCCTGGTTGATGGAGCAACAACACGAGCAAGAGTGGCCCACAGACTGGTTGTAATGCATGCTTTATACACTGCCTCCATCTGACAACAGAGCTCACTGCAGGCTGACGGGCAGACCCTGGAATGGGTCTGCCTGTGTTGTTGCTATGTTGTAATTTGTAGACTCTTCTCAAAGTCTACAAATTACACTTCCACTGGCTTGCCAAACTCCCATCCACACTTGAATTTCCTTGATTAGATAAAGACCTGGTCCAGAGTTCCATGATCCGGACAAAAACCACATTGGTCCTCCCGAATCCAAAGTTTGGCTAACAGATGGACTGTCCTCTCTAGTACTCTGGCATAGAGCTTCCTAGGGAGGCTGAGGAGTGTTATCCTTGTGTAGTTGGAGCACACACTCCAGTTCCTCTTCTTAAGGATGACGATCACTACTCCAGTCTTCCACAGGCACTGCCCAAGATGTCCACCTGATATTGCAGTGGCGTGTCGGCTAACACGGCCCTGTAACACCCAAGGTCTTAAGGAACAGGGTGACTCTACACTCCAGGGGCTCACCCACCCAGAGGTTATAGGAGGTTATAGAGTGATAGCAGAGTTGCCCCTGTACTACACAGTTTGTGAGTAGAGCACTGCTTTGCCTTTCTTGAGTCAGTTTTGGCAGATGGAAAGTCTTGTTCAGTGGGCTCACCAAACTTTTCCTACAAAAAGAGTTTTTAGATCAGCTACTGCAAAAACCGCATTTTGCTCGGCCTGCCTTCAAGTTGATGGCTCCACTGTCTACAGTCTGCTTATAGGACAGCACAACAGTATCCGAACACTTTGCAGCGCCTCCTTCAACAATGAGGGTGTGAAACATGAATGTATTATGGCCTGACTGATTAATGGATTGATTCTTATATAGCTTTTTACAACATGCCACATTCACCCATTCACACAAGCACTTTTTTCTATGCTTTTAAGTGCTTTCTAACTAACACATACTTAGGGTTAGCATCTTGCCCAAGGATATTTGGCATGCAGGGGATCGAACCACCAACCTTCCAGTCAGCCTGCTGAGCCTGATGACCTGCTCTACCTCCTGAGCTACAGCCAGCTCATTGGGATGACGGGGATGATGTCAAAGTTCTACTGGAGGTGGAAATTGAGATAAGAGCCTGGGACACTCCCAGAACACCCTCACAATACGTTTGGGTGCGCCTGACCTAATTAGCATTCTCTCCCACCACCTGTTCCATCACATCACTGGGTAGTGATCAGTTGGCAACATATAACAACAATAACTGAACGCCACTTGGGTTCAACTCAATCTGGCCATTCATCCTAATGCCCTTACAGGTCTCACTGTCGTTGTGTAGGTGAGCATTGATGTCTCTTAGTAGGACAATGACATCAGGTGGAGCACCCTCCAGCACCACACCCAGCAACTCCAAGTAGGCTGGGCACTCTGAA
The DNA here is from genome assembly GCF_000239375.1 of Pundamilia nyererei. NCBI lineage: Eukaryota > Metazoa > Chordata > Actinopteri > Cichliformes > Cichlidae > Pundamilia > Pundamilia nyererei. Next base: position 1,534,587 of record NW_005187498.1, read on the forward strand.
CTGTTGTTCAGTCCATAACTGCCGATGACATTCAGGACATATTGCTCACCGAGGGCAACTCCATTCTGACCAGACTCCCCTCCAGCCCCTCATGGGGGCTGCACTTGGAAAGACTGTTTCCACAGCCCCCCGCCCTTGACCATCACCCAAGCCACATTGTACCTGACCACTTTACTGTGATAAGGTGGTGAGGGGTATGCATGCTTCTCTCAGGCAAATTTGAAAAGAAATTAAAGAAGCCACTTCTTGTTCATAGCTGTTTGTGTGTGCATCTGCAAGCCAGTATAATCATTACCTCATGTGTAGGTATGTAATTTAAAACAAAAGATGTGAGTTCATAAAAATCCTAAGGATTATAACTTCAAAGTTAAACTGAACTTCTTTCACTTTTTTAAATTCATGTAGTTTTTTTTCATTCAGTATAATTCATTACTACAACTATAATTATGTGTTCTGTTACCTGCTCTTTTAAAGTGTCATTTCCTCAGTTTTCCAAAGTGCACAGTTGATCTGCTCTCTAACTTGAAGTGCTTCTCTCCCTTTGCTGATTCTCTCATGTCTCCATCATCCATCCATCCATCCAAATGTCTGTTGGCCCATCTGTCCATCGGGATGCATGCAGACTTGGAGATGGAGAGTGTAATACAGGACAGTGCATGGGTGGCCGACCCGCTAAACCACTACAGCATAAGTTCAGGTAGACCAAAAAAAGCAATCAAAAACCCCCTTGGTGTGTTGCACCACCACCACCTGCTAACCAGAAATTAACTCTTCTCCCTTGAGTGATGTGTTTGCACTGTGTCGCCTTGTTAGGACTAGTCTGTGTGCCTGTCACAGTACACTTGTTAACACGCGCTGTTATTTCTTGTGCACTTTTTTGGTGTTGCTCTTTTAAACCTTTTCTTTGACCTTTAACACAGTCTTTCCTCCACACTCTGATGGTGGACCATCTGATTGTAAATTATCAGTAAAGCCACAATAGTGTGGAAGTGTGGAGGTTTTTGCAGTGTTTGTTTATAGTTTTCTTCACTTGACTCGGCACATTATTATCTTTGTTTTGAAAACATCTGTCAAATGCAAATAAGTCATGTTTCCATTTAAATTTGTTACACTTCTTTCTTTCACTCCAAAGTCCTTATTACTATGTGGATATTTTATGGGTGTGTTTAAATATGTCACATTGTATCATCTGTCTGTAAAAGAAAATAGCATTGCTTAATATATTTAAGTTTCGCAAATAGATTTGGGGGGTAAGTGAACAGTCTTCCCCCTCCAGCCCCTGTTCTGTTCACTGCCATGGCCTCTTTAGGTGTATGTAAATCAGTCTAGGGGTGAGCCAGGTTACTCATTGTTGCTGAATATCCTGTCTGGATGAGGGCCAGCTGTTTGTGTGCGTCTGTTTGGTCAAAGCTGTAAGGCCATGGCAGGGTACCGTGGTGCTAGGTCCCAGCCAGCCTTGATTTATTTAATCCTTTCACAATGTGAAGGCCTGTAAACCCATCCATTGAGCTTTAAGCTTTGTCCTGCAACAGTAAGAATCTGTCTCCCTCTCCATGGTGACTGAAAGAGCACATTCCTGCAGGGAGCCACACAACATTGGAAAAATATGCCTCCGCTGCCCAGATCAACGCAGTTCACCACTAACCTTTGCCGCTTCCCAGTAAAATGATGGAAATTGTTAACACACTGTGCTGTTCCAGTTAAAATAAAGACCATACAAGCTAGGAGCTATTAATCCCTCATACCGTGTGCTCGCCCTGTGTCGCAGTGGAAACTGGGATCAAACTGTACTAGCTTCATGGTAAAGGGGGAAAAAAAAGAGTTGTGAACTTTCAATAAACAAGGAAGGTTCGACTTCTTTTGTCCCCAGACAACCCATAAGACCTACCAGTTACTGACCCAGATGCACCCCCCCATCCCCCTCCTCAGTGCAGGCTTCATCATGTCTGGGGACCAGTGATTTGGGCAGCTGTGAGCATATATGAGCCAAGACAGCTGCTTATGTGAGGGAAATGAGGAGAGAATGTGTGAGACAGAGTTAGATTTGTCTCCTGTTCCAAAGGATCTCAGATCATTTCCTGGTGCTGTGAGACTGTCCAAGGTCTGCGTAATGTGTTTATCTGCAGCGTCAATGAGACGCTGTTGTTGTAAACTGCACCTTTGTATGGGTGGTGCCTTGGATTACGTACTAACAAGTCAGGTTATGTTGTAAACTGACTGTGTGTGTAAGGAAGGTCATTGCATCAGTGACACAGAAAACATTTGCTAATACAGATCCTTACTTGTTAGACTTCTTTCACACTTCAGTGCACTGCAACATTATTTTGACACACACAAGTCTCATTAAAGAAATACATTTCTCATGATAACTGTGCGACTAAAAAACATAGAGGCATGTATCCAAACTGTAAGAATTAATATTTACTACCGTGTTTATGTTTCAGACAGCATGGTGTTCTTCTCCTGTCCAGTTAACTTGGCATCCTTGTACTTCTGGCATTCCAGAAGTCAAATGGATTATTCATGTCCATGCAAAATACCAGCTGTGTGATGCTTAGTGTAGCACAAAGTTCTCATCCTGTTATATGGTACAAGATAGCAGGGCAGGAATTTACTACTTCCTGTCTGCAAGATCTATGAGGAGACAGATAAGCTAAAGTCTCAGTTGAGTTGTACATATTAAGTGAAAGTTCTTCATGTGTAATGTAAATATTTTTACTTTCTCATCCCATTTTAAGCTGTTTGGTGGTTAAAGTGCCTTTTAAAACACATACATTGGAAGTGGAAGACACAAGCTGAACAGTTCATTTGAGCCAGCTTTTAATAGCCTGGAAGGTTCAGGTGAGCTGCATTAGCTGAAGACCCCCCCATGTCATCCAGTTATTACTAAGACTACACCAAGACTTCCTTCCTTCCTTCCTTGTATATTGATTTCAGTGTAAATATTAATAGCACTCAGGAAGGTGGAGGCAGTCTCAAACCACATAAAAGTATTACAAATTTCATTTTTAAAATCTATGAACTGCGTTTTCTGAATCTCACTGCATGTGTGGCTGCTGCTCTGTAGGCGTTCTGTCATGTGTTTTGTCCTAAAGGTCAAAGCGCCATGCTCACTGTGTCTTGTTTATTCAGCCCCATGGCTTCTATTAGAGGTCCTTCTCGTAGGAAGTTCAGAAAGAAAGTGGTAAAGGCCTCTGCTCTGTACGTAAGAGGTTGCAAAACTAAATGTTCTACAGAAAAAAAGTTCCTCCAGTAATTTTAAACTGGTAACACTGATGAGTATACAGAATGCCACTGCTAAATTTGAATGATTTAAAGTAGGTAAACAACATAAAATAGTGGTAAATAGTGGTAAATGCCTACCTACTGTAAGGTAGTGTTGGCAGCTTCTGATACTGGGAACTTCAAAGGGGAGGACACTTTGTTGGAGATGCTCAGAAAAACTCAAACATCTGATACATGAAATTAGAAGCTACTGTATCTTTTTAAAGCTCAGCAGATGAGTAACTTCCCTCTGAACTGTTGTGTGCAGGCGTGTTCATAAGGGGAAAAAACAAATGAATGGGAATGCATTGCAAAGAACTAGTGTATACTTCAGTTCAGGACTTGAGTGAACGTACTGTAATTATCCAAGGAAATGTGTCTGTAATTCATTAAATATGCATCAGCTTAAAGCAGTCACGTGCAGTGAATCGGGCTGCCTGGAGTCTTGTGATCTTGGGTTAGCAACAGTTAGTTAAATAATAGTTTTATTTTGACTCCGAGTGTTTGTTTGCTGAGGGACTGAGCTAGTTAATGAAATAACAAGATAATGCTTTCAGGGGGTCTTTAGGGGGCAGAGTTGACATAACGTCATGGCTAAGCTAAATACTTACAGGTTTTTTTAACCAGACTTTTAAAGTGTTTGAGTGTCTTTTTGAGGTCAGTCGGCCAGAGGCACTGGGCAAGTTGGTCTTGTGTGTCTGGTTTGATTGTGTCAGGCTGGGAGGTCTCTGAAATGATCCTGGTGGGAGAGGGGGGGTAAGAACGAGAAGTCATTTTGGAATTTGCTTCAGCTCAACCATTTATGTACCAGCATAGTCTCTCAAATGCACCCAATCCACCCCCAGTAAAAAGAAAACAACAACAAAAACTAATTACAGAGTTATTGGGGTTTTTTTTTTTTAAATGACCTTTGAAGGTCTTGAATATTACGAAGAATAAAACTAGGGATGCTGCTTGTTAGGAGTGTGTCGTATGAAGTAGCATTTTCCACTGTGCAAGCACCTCTTGCCTGCTTTGACGCCGGTGTTGCCTTCAATGCTGTTACAAGTATTGGGTATTTAGCGCAGTTCAAAGGCAGTATTTAAGGGAAATTGACTTTAAGGCTTTAGTACAGGTGGCTACAATCACCTACATGACATGGCGTCTTATCAATCATCAAAGTAGCTTAAATCTTTTGTTCCAAGTTAACAAAATTATTAATAATTAATAATAATTCGTTATTTTTGTCCGAAACGACCGGTAAAAGCTACGAAAGCCCATGTGTCCGGGAGCATTTGAAGGCATCAGCGGCGTGGTTGTAAACCGATAGGCTGCAGCTGTATTCGGACTCTGACAGAGCGAGAAAATAAAGTCTGCGGTGTTTCACTGCTCTCCAGCCTTAAACTTTAAACTTTTAATGTCTTGGTTGACGAGACCTCGGTGCTTTTAGAGGAGTTTTCACCGTCGTTTTGTACGGGTGCGACTTTAGCGAAAGAAAAAGCCAAGTTGTACTTTGGACTTTGGAAAAACTGTCATAACGCTTCTAGGCAGGTCCAGTGATATGGAACAGAGGTAAGGAAATGCGTTTGATTTGTTTCGAGTTCACATTGTGGAGCTAACCTTTATTCGGAAACTTTCGGGGTTTCCTCTCGTTTTTTATATAGATTAAGGGATTTGGATGACGTAAGGCTAATCCTGGGTTTTAAAGAAATTAGGGGAAATATTTTGTGCTGTATGACTCCGTATTTTTCCAGTTCCTCTCTCTTTAATTGTGTTAAGTGTGTTAGGTTCTAGTAACGTATAATTACATAGTAAATGTTCGTGTAATGTCATCTTACATCTCTGAACTTGCACTTCAGGGAAGCTTTGCGTCAGCGTTTGAAATATGTGGTTTATAGGATGTAGACGTGTTATCTGGTTAAACATTTAGCGGCAGATGATTACTCAGAACCAAAGACAGCTCAGTCCTCTATCGCTGGAATTTGAATATTCACTGAGCGAGCACTTTATTAGCAACACGTGTGCAGTTTACACCAATGCAACTTTGTCATAAATTCAGTTTTGCAAAGCTCCGACACTTTCAGATATTATGCTGTTGTTGGAAAAGTGCTATTACTTTCATCGTTGACATGTTTAGTGGTGGTGTAGTGAGCTGAATAATGCTGGAAACTCTGCGTCGAATTCTAAAGCAGGATTAGAAAAATAAACGTTTGAAATTAGCGTTTTATAAAGGTGTGAAGAAATCGGAGCATTTAATAATTAAAAAAAATAAAAGTGGTCTTAGAAAAGATTGGGTACAATACTCGGGCAGCCCTGAGCCCACATATTACAAACTCTGGCTGCATCACCACCTGCAAATATAGAATAAAAACACTTTCTGTCAGTCAGAACATACAGCAGCATGTAAGAATATCAGATGTTTGCCTATATACAGTATTATTAAGGACAAACTGCACAGAATGTTAGGAAATAAATACATTGCATTTACTTATTTATTTTATTTATTTTCGGGTTGAAACAATAATTGCTTGGCCAAACAGAACCCAGCTAAATCCACCCCTCTGTTCCCTCTTCCCTCCCCATGAGATGAAACAATGAGGCACTTTGCTCCTGATACCATTGCACACTTGGGCCTTCTGTCCAAAAGGGTCACTATCACTCACCATTGCCTTGTAATAGGCACATATTGCTCTGTTGTGCACAGTGAACAGGCATGCAGAAACACCAACATGTGATTTGTTAATAGCTGTAAGCACAGCATCTTCTCCTGTTATGTTGCATTAGTTTTACAAGTAATGCAGACATTTTCTCTGCAGTAGTTGCCTTTCAGTGGACAAATGTCCCTTTTTCATACAGTTAATGTAATTTTCTGGCGGTTCCTCCTGGTATAATACGAGCTTTTCAAGACACAATGAAAGCAGTGTGTGTCTTTGTATTTTCTGGCGCTGCTTTGATGAGTTGGTGCACAGTGCTAACTTGGAAATTCGCAGACATTTACAGATACTTTTGGTGGCCTGTGAAGATTTGACTTTAAGACGAATACACTAATATGTAAACCAATATATTTTTGGCACATCTGTGAAACAAATTTCAGCTGGAAACTTTATTCTCAGAGCACGTAGATGTTTGAATCTGATGATCTACACGGAGTGCTAAAGAGGAGGGGCCAGTGTCTGAATTCCCCACCATTCCACTCTCTCGGCGATCCTAGCTAACGTAATAATAGCATCCTGACGCCCCAGTGAGCTGTATCCACACTTGTCAATGGTTGTGTATCCAGTGAACATTAATACAGAGTTGTTGTATTAAATGTCTCAGGCTTGAGTGTGCTGCCGGGCTCTGCTCTGTCTGGAATCAGTAGCACTCTAGCATTGCTCTGAAGCTGCACTCTTCCCCCAATCTGTGTCCTGTGAAAAGCTCCCTGCTAATTAAAAAGAATGAGGTGGTCTGTTTTGGGTTTGAGAGCGTTAAGGAAGCTTGATGTTTGCTATTATGTTGCTAATTGTTCCTACAATTATGCTTGGCCTCCTTTTTTGCCTAGTCCAGCCTGTCACAGCCTGTCTCTTGGGGAAAGAGCTCGTCACAGTTACAGTCTGTTAAGGGCAGTAACTGAAACCTGTCAGTCACCCTGGGACATTATAACCATCCTCTTCTGTGTTTAGCTTTGTCATATCTGTTGTGGAAGCAAGATTCAGTCATGGACTCTCATGATTTCTTCGTGTCAGTCGTTGCATATGCTCGCTGGATCTCAGGCATGGTTTTGTCAAATCAGAGTGAACAGAGATGTGATCAAAAGAGAGGCATCGCAGCAAAGAAGGTCATAGAGATATAACTTCCAAGGAGGGCAAGGTTGCTTTACATGCAGTTTTTCATGTTCTCCTGAATTTAAAGTTAATGTAGATCATGCTTTAAAACATAAATAAGAACCCAGAGGGGCTGGGGGTGGCTGCAACGTTGCAAGGCCTGTAGCAGAATTGTCATCAGATATTGATGTCATCTGAGTTTGAGTTGAGCTGTTTCCTTACTTTGAAATTATTACAATTGCAGCTCACAATTCAAACTTTACTTCATGGGGAGGATCTATTGAAATAATGTCCAGCGGCATCATGGGCAATGTAGGATACAGCATTGGTGCTTTTTTGTTTCATACATAGTAATAACTCATGCTAGAGTCATAACAACTTGGAACGTAATATTTAAAAGCTCTTGTGCACCCCAACTTGTGATTATTTATTTGTCAATTTATATAAATGACCACCCAATTCAGTCTCCACCCCCAGACGTTGGTGTAATAAGCCAAGGCTGCGCGGTCAGAGAAGAGAATGGAAACTAATAACAAAAATAAGAAATCCAGGACATCCACCTATGCCTGGAGCAGTAAAGGAAATGGAAGTGCATACCACTTTCTCAAGAAGCAGATGCTCTGATGTTGTTACTGTGGTGCAACAAAGGTGCTAGGATAAGCTATCTGAAACATGTAATGAAATGTTAATGTCCTTTTTTTATGTTGATGGTCTGAAGCATTTTTTGAGACAAGCTGTCATGTTCACAGTTGTGAGTGGTGAGAAACTTGTTGTGAGTGCGGCTTCAGTTTTTCTTTGGTTTTAAAAATGTTCCCGTTGGGACACCCAGTCGCTGGTCTACCCCCTTAGGTGCCACGAGCTACAAATCGTGTAATTAATGTCAGAGAGAGTTTTTTTTTAAAGCCTACATCAGTCCCACTGTCGTTAAACTAAAAGCCTTTTAACCAGCTGGATTTCAGCTCCAGTGCCGAGCACGCTCAGCCCCCGGGCTGTCATCTCCTTTGACAGTGAGCAGATGGGAGTCTCTGTCCGTCCTCCAGAGAATCATGGTTGTTTTTGCACTTCTCTTTCTCAGGTCTTACAGAACGTTAGAGTTGTTTAAAAAGGAACGTGTCATTGTAAACCTGCACAGTTACAAACAAACAAACAAACAAACAAACAAACAAACAAACAAACCAAAACATACTTGAGGCCCTTTTTGATGCCTCAACAGAAAGTCAACTGTGCTGTCTCAGCGGTTTTGTGTGTGGGCATGGCAGCAGAAGGAATCTCTCCCTGAGGGGTCAACTGTAGCCCTGCTTTCTCCTGAAATGGAGCGATCAGTTCTTAATTCAGAGCTGATTGTGCTCCTTCATTAAAATGCTTCTCTACAGACAGTGTTCAACGTTTTGTTGCACACAGTTTATCTGATTGGAGTAGGAAGCCCTTAGCTGACAACGACTCAGCGTCAGTGAACACAAATTGACAGGATTGGTAGCATGTTGTGGAGTATTTGGACTGATGGTACTGAGAGTCGGTACCAGTGAAGCACTTCCTCTTTGTGCACCATAAAATCCATTAAGCTCAAAAGTAACTTTCCTTTCCCACCAGCTTGTTAGTTTTTACTGTCAGCTGGATGTTTGCGTCTAAATGTACTCAGCGGACCGTCAATTAAGTCAGCGTAGTTTGCAGTTTGCCTCAATAGTGTGTTGTTAATATGCAGAAGAGGCAGCTTCTAATCAGTTTTCACCTAATAGTTTCTTGACAAGTGGCTCTCGCTCGGTGGCTGCTTATTTTTAAATGATGTATACAACAGGACATCTTTGAGTTCATCTCTATCAAGGCAACCTAAAGTCTTCACAACGTCTGTTAATCAAACGGCTGCTCAGATATTGTTACTGTCTTAACATCATCTTCCAAACGTGGCTGTTTCACTCAGGCTGTTTCGTTTCTGGCGATTGAGATCGGTAAGCAGTGGCCTACTTTTAGTTGGACTGCAGCGGTAGCAGAACGCAGTCTGGCAACAGGCAGCAAAGAGAAGCCTCATTTTTAAAAAGATTCGGCATCTATTTAATGGAATTTGCAACTCGTACATTTCTTCCAGTCTGGAGATAACAGAAATCTGATATGAAGGTAAAATAAATATAAATCAGTGAAACACATGAGGAGTGTAAGGGCTGTGATCGTGACTGCATTTAGAACGGGTTGAAGGAATGTGTCCTGGAACACAAGTTTTTTTTTAAAACTGATGCGACACATCAGTTTTTCCACTCAGGCAAGAGTCAGTTGGAAGAGATATATAAGTTCCAGATGTTGCTTTCACTTCAAGAAGTCAGTGATCAGTAGATACTATAGGTGTTAGATGATTTCCTCATACTTTCACTGGTTCTTACTGCTTGTTATTCTCAATCAACGCAGTCTGTGTCAGATTTCAGTAGCATGGATGATCAGTTCTCCAAGTTAAAGAGAAAAAAATAACTTTCAGGGTGACCGAAAGTCAAACAAGTAGTTAGTGTGAAGGGTTGGAAGGTATAATGATCAAAAAGAGGCAACTTAAAAAACAAAACAATAATAAGTAAAGAACGTCTTGACTGAAGTGGTTAATACAAGCTGAGAGCAGACCGCTGACGTCTGTGAGGGCAGACACACAAAAGATTAGACATGGTTTCATTCTCTGTGATGACTCAGGCTTAACTCTGAAGCTTTCCAGTGTGGTGGAGGTACACAGAAGGGCAGCTGATAATGCTTTAAGAGTTTTAAAGTGATCCGTGGCTAGACGATATAATGTGAAAATGAAAAACGTTCCCAGTAAGGAAATCACAGCAGCATTACCCATCGTCTTTGTTAGGGTCGACACAGACCCAGTTTTAGGTTTTAAATGCATAAGAGTGCCTCTTAAATGTTATATTAAATAAAAAGCTCTGGCAGATATTATGACCTTTGTGTCGTTGGGGTTGGTTCCGACCCCGTTATAATAGAAGACAATTAGGGCTAAAACTGAAATCATAAACACACTCTGAGCTCACTAACACTGTTAGAGAGAAGTTAGGGGCTTCTCTCCTTCCCTGAACAAACGGCGCCCTTTATCCCTACTGCTTCCCTGGAAAAGTCCAGACGGACAGTTACAGGGCTCCGTGTTCTTCAGGTTGTTTTTACAGACACCATCGCTGTTGTTTCAATATTGTTCACAGCAAAACGTTTGAAAAAATAATATTTTTTGCCCTTTTCTTAGAGTAAATATGTATAAGTCTAAACAGACCCATAACACCACGGATGTTACTATAGTTAATATTTACATAAAAAATAAATAAAAGAAATATATTTTAGAGATGTTTTCTAATACTCCTCAGTAATAGTAAGATATTATAACAACCTTTTTTAAAACATTGAAAATGAGAGGGTAAACTGTAACAAAAGCCCCGGGGGCCATAAGAAAAATAATAAAAACATACTTTTTATGGTTAAGGTAGCTTAACGAGGTAACCAGTAGGTGACAATCAAACTGGATGATGAACCCTGTTTTAAGGGTATTTTTTTTTGGTGACCCATTAACATAAGAGATGGTAGCAGAAAGCTAACATAAGAGGAAGGTGAAGTTTATTGAATACCCACTCTGCTCTTTGAATGACTGACACAGTGCACCAGTATACCATTATGCTTCTGTGAGCGGTGACTGGAAACATGCTGGAGTTTTTGTGCATTTTGTTTTTTCCATGTTGTTGTGAACTAAATGCACATTTAAAGGACATTTGAAGCTTTCATGAAGCAAGTCTACACAACTGTGTCAAGTAAAGTGACCAGAGAGTGTAAAACGACTGATCCTAGCAGTCAAGAATTCTGTCCTCCCAAACAGGCAGCTTATCTTATTCACTGGATAGCGTTTCCACGTCTCTTCAAAGTAGCGAAAACAAATGGTGTGTAATTTAAGGAGCTTATGGATTTTCTCAGACTATCTGATTGATATGGGGGGGGGTGGGGTGTATCTTCTCTTGAATGGATGCTCATGGATGTGAGGGACTCCTTTGTAATTGCCAGGAAGGTGGTATTTTAGAATGAAGACGTTGCTTAAGGAAATTACAGATGCATAAAAGAGGAGTTTCCATTACAATGAAGCTGAAATTCACAATGGGACAACCTGAAGCGATCTTGGGGGTTTAGCTGTAGTGCATGGATGCATCTTGTGGGAAATCTGAGCCTTCACTTATTGCTGTGTGAGGGATCTAAAATGTGTCCTTCCTTTCCTCCCTCCCTGATTCCTCAGTGTCTAAAAAGCACGGGAAGCTGATCACCTTCTTGCGCTCCTTCATGAAGTCCAGGCCCACCAAGCAGAAGCTGAAGCAGAGAGGCATCCTCCGGGAGAGGGTGTTTGGCTGTGACCTGGGAGAACACCTCCTCAACTCGGGACATGATGGTGAGTGACAGAGCATTACAAAACTGCAGCGTTTGAAACCGTTAATGATATCAGTAGTCAATCGCATAATTGTGGCTGATAAAAGCTTTTTTGCTCTTCAAATATTGGAATTTTAATGGAAATTACAGTCCAAATGTCTGTGCACAGAGTGGTTACATGTTGAGCGGTTATGTAGCTTACTCTAACAGCCTACGTAAACCTTTCATTTTCTAGATTAGGATACTGCACTGGTAAGCATTCTTGTCATCTATCTTACTTTTCCAGTTTGCTTGGAGAGTTTAGAGGCTGGGTTGCCTTAGCTGTCGTTGTTGAAGTTGGTCCAGAGCCCTTTTTTTGCCCGTTGGCCGACACTCTGTCCTGCTGGAGACACTTTGTCCCGCTGTAGCCATGGTAGCCACGCTGTAGCCTTGGCTTTTAGGAGTGGATGCTGTGACATCCACATGAATGCCAGGTCCCGAGGTTTCCCAGAAGAACACTGCAGCATAACCAGATTATTATTCACTTCACCTGTTATCTTACAGTTGTTTGAATGGCGTCCGCCTCATACGGCATGCAAATATGAGCTTGTAGCTCATCTGGTTGCACTGAAGATGTTTGCTGTATTGAAAGTCCATCTGCAGCCTGGTATCTGGCTATAATGGTCATAATAGTGGCCTGATTACACCCTAACATCAGCTCTGACCGGCTTAATAATACTGTTCTGTTGTTGAGCACTGATCAGTAACTTAATTTTAGTTCAGCTTAAAAGCCCATTTGTTCAGGTTAATGGATGACATTGCATGTGTGGACGTGCAGGATTCTCATTTGGCCAGCACATTTGTTTACAGCGATCACAGTTCAAACCATGTAATAGTATAGTCGCCTATCAGTGGGTGCTCTGTCACACATTTGTGGGTGAAGGAGCTGGACTGACCTCTGGAAATCCTGCCCTACCTTGTAAGGGGAGACGTGAGGTCTCAGTCACATGGTGCTCGGTCAGACAGTTAAGGTGTTTACTTGTGAGGAAGACCCCAGAACAACTGCTTCTGCAGAACGGACACCTTAAAGAACAGCCTGGATAAATTTTGATTCTGCAACTGTTTAGTTTTGATGAAGTCATTTTGTTTCTGAGTCCAAAGAAAAAATATTACGAAGGTTCCAAAATAAAACTGTAATTTTTGGAAAAGCTGTATTAAAAATTCCTTGCTACTGTTAACAGCACTTGGGAAAAACTTAAAACAATAAAAAAAAAAAACATTTTCATAGGGGGGCTAATAATTTTGTCGTCATCTGTAAAAGGCACATGAATTCTACTTATCTTGCCTTGGAAGTGCCTTAAACCTGCGTTCTTTCTGTCATCATGTTGTGACTCCTCCGATTCTAAAATACAGTATGATTGTACAGACGTCTGTAGGAAACAGCGCTTGCTCCCAGCACAACATAAAGATTCATTGTAGCCCTTCTTGTAATTTGTATGCCATCTTTCAAAACCCAGCTCATGTGATACATCCGTGAGTAAGGGATAAAGGGTTTTCACTTCTTGTTGAACACAGGCCAGGTTAACAGTTTGAAGTGCTTTTAAAAGATGAGGAAACAGTCTAGTGATTTCCACATTTAAACACATGCTGTGCATCTTTGTGGAAAGAGGTACTTGTAACAAGTTCTTCCCACTCGGTCCTCTCCTGTGCGGTAGAATATCCGCTTGTTTGTTCACATTGAATGAATGGCCTTATTTTCTCTCTGGCTACATGTGGAATTTGAACAGCTGCTTCAGCAAGTGTCCCACTCTGTCAATCTAAAATGATGTGTGAGCTGTGGGGAGGCCTCCTCGTACATATACACACTGTCCTTATCTTCCATAGACACGCTCACATAGACGAATAACATGTCTGTATTATGCATAGCTCCTGAAGGAGAATGAAGAGACACTAAGCTTTTTCGTGATTTTAGCGGTCTACCACACAATCACTGGCTCGGTGATTGGTTGCCTCACACGCTGACAGTTTCCTTACAGACTGCCTGCATCAAAACAGAAAATGTTTTAAGGCAACCTAACAGTACCAGGTCAAGAAATGCATGATTCAGTATGCGTATGTGTCCACTCTAGCTCCGAGAGTGTTTTTCCATCAGAAAACACAAAAAAGTTGGTCCACCCTCAGTATCCTGGCATCTTCTTCTGTCCTGCTGCTCAGCAAAGATTGAAAATGATGAATTGCCGTTGTTTTTGTTTGACAGTGCCCCAGGTCCTCAAGAGCTGCACGGAATTCATTGAGAAGCACGGCGTGGTGGACGGCATTTACCGCCTGTCTGGAATTGCTTCAAATATCCAGAAATTGCGGTAAGGAGGCACAAACTGACCGACATCCAATGCTTGGGACTCAGCACTCGAAGTACTTTATACAACATGTCTCTCTCACCCATTCACACACACGTTGATGCTTTCTAATGATCACACTTTGATGAATGCATCAGGAGCAGCTCAGGGTTCAGCATCTTGCATGCAGATTGGAACAACCGGGGATCGAACCACCAACGTTCAGATTAGTAGATGACCTGCTCTGCCAATCCTGAGCCCATGTGACACTCTGACATTGTGTAATATTATATGGAGAAAAGATTGATGCATTGCTGGGAAAAGATCTTTGCAAACACTACTGGAAAGTAGAACCGTTTCATGGCCTGTCTCAGCACTCACATGTTAGTTTGTTGACTGCAGTTTGTTGCTTTGTCCTTTTCTCTCCCATCAGGCATGAGTTTGACTCTGAGCAGATCCCTGACTTGACCAAAGATGTTTACATCCAGGACATCCACTGTGTTGGCTCGCTCTGTAAACTCTACTTCAGAGAGCTGCCTAATCCACTGCTCACCTACCAGCTCTACGAGAAGTTCTCTGTAAGTAAAACACTAATGTGGGCTACAGGGCTGCTAACTGTTGCAGATTGGCCGTGACTGACTGCTGACTTTTCAAATTTGATCTCGATAGAAAAGAAATAAAACAGGTTTATCTTATAGGAATTCTTGAAATTCCTCCTCCAGTCATGGGCCATAGACACCCCTAAAATAATAGCACCGCATTCGACACACCCTGTCATTAAAAATGCAGCAAACCACTGTGTGTGACTTGGAATAAAAACTTTCTCCAAGCACACCAGAGGCATCCCTCAGGATGAAGTAAATACTTACTGGTTGCTATGGCAGCTAGACTGAGGAGGGGGGCTTCGCGGTTACAGACCAATGTTCTGTCTGTGCCCTATATATCAGCATGAACTTGGGATATCAATGGATTAAGCTTAATGTGGACATAGCGCCAAATCCCATTACTGTCAGTCTCTCCCTGTCTCCTAATCTCTTGTTTTGCTTTCACTCGAAGGAGGCTGTATCAGCAGCGACAGACGAAGAACGACTCATCAAAATCCATGACGTCATCCAGCAGCTTCCGCCACCGCATTACAGGTTAGTGTAGAGGCACATTGCCCCCCATTGGCAGGCTAAGGAGCTGCAGGGTTACAGACTGGCTGTGCATTCAGTTGTCTGTCTGATGGTGTTAGAATCAGAGCTTCCTGTAATGCTGTTGCACTGAGTGGAATCTTTGTCTGTGTTAGGATTAATTGAATTTCCCAGACTGTGTGAAATTTGCAACTGGCATTCCAATAGGGATTAAAGCAAAACGCTGATGCTCTGAAGACATAGTTTTATCATGTCCGTTAGCGTGCACATCACTGATGGAGCAAGTTGAATCTGAATATGTGATTCTTAGGACCTTGGAGTTCCTCATGAGGCACCTTTCCCGCCTGGCAGCATTTAGCTACATAACCAACATGCACAGTAAGAACCTTGCCATCGTGTGGGCGCCCAACCTGCTGAGGTGAGAGCTCATCCTGCTTTCTTTCATTGTGTTGAATGAATTGTAACTCTTCATCTGTACATTTGCTCAACTGGCTGGAGACTTCAAGATGCCTCTAATGAGCTTTTTAATTTCAAGTATAAGAAATAAAAGTTGCTGTTCTTTTTGGTGCCACACACTCTGGGTTCTTAGACTGGCCCGATTTCTAATGTTTGCCACACAATGTACACTCTGTCTGTTTTTTATAATGAGTCATTCTGCCTGAACTGAAGGGTTTAAGCAGCCATCACATGTTGGAAATTCATCTCAGAATGGTTTTACTCAAATTCCAATTTTCTTTAACTGAGTTAAAGAAAATTTCACTTTTGTTTTCGCGTTTTCTCTTGTTGTCTCAGGTCAAAACAGATTGAATCCGCCTGCTTCAGCGGCACAGCAGCCTTCATGGAAGTTCGAATCCAGTCTGTAGTGGTGGAGTTCATTTTGAACCATGTTGATGTGCTTTTCAGCACTAAACTCAGCTCACTAATAAGAGAGGGAGCAGGTATAGACATCCCGCCAGCGTGCACACATTAAGCTAAATTCAAATAGTTTGCCACTGATCGTTTTTCTGCTACATTGTCAGGTCACAACTCTTTGTCACGGCCAAAGTCCCTGCTGGTTTCATCACCCTCAACAAAGCTTCTAAGTCTAGAGGAGGCCCAGGCCAGGACCCAGGCTCAGATCAACTCTCCAGTCACTGAAGACAGCAAGTACATTGAAGTGGGTGAAGGTCCAGCTGCTCTGCAGGGCAAGTTCCACACCGTCATTGAGTTTCCCACAGAGAGGTCAGCTGTTTTCCTGTTTTATTAATGTCTATTATAATGGAAAAACCTTGCATGGTGCTCCTTCTGCTGGTGTTTTGGTGAGACTGCAAGACTTTCTTGTCCATCATCATTTTCTATTATAGGAAGAGACCGCCTAACAAGTCGAAGAAGTCTCCTGTAGGTAGTTGGCGTTCTTTCTTTAACCTGGGCAAGTCTTCCTCTATGTCCAAGCGGAAGTTGCACCGCAATCCCAGTGAGCCTAATGAGCTGAAGGCTATGGCTCTCGCTGGTGAGTGCTCACGCCGCATCTGTCTGGAGCTAATCAGCGTTGTGCAACAACAAGAGCTTAACAAAATACACCAAAGTGACAGCAGTGAATGTTGATGGTTGTGTTTCAGGAGGAAGAGGAGACACTGCAACATTAAGGTCAGCCAAAAGTGAAGAGTCACTGAGTTCCCTGCATAATGTTGAAGGTAATTATTTATGACCTCCACTTCACTTAAACTTGGAATAGAAAGCTTAATCGGTCGTTATCTTTATCGTTTGTGTTCTGTTCTTCCGCCAGGCGAGTCCAAGGTGTACCGTCCTCGGCGACCGCGCTCCAGCAGCGATGCTCTGTCAGCCTCTTTTAACGGCGAGCTGCTGGACAGCCGGCAGCACTGCAACTCGTATGATAACCTGGATGGCACAGAAGACAGCGACGGAGACGACGGACCCATCTGTGTGCCTGCTCTTATCTCGCCTCCACGCTCAGCAGGTGAAGACGTGGACCTCAGCCCTCCAGACATCGGGATGGCCTCCCTGGACTTCGACCCCATGTCATTCCAGTGCAGTCTCCCTGACACCTCCTATGCCTTCCCCCTGGATGATTCACCGGTCAGGGCTGAGGGCTCCACTTTAAAGAGGAACCGGGGTAACATCTGTGGCAAGAACAATGGCTCTGATCTCATCTCTGCCTCCTTCATCAGCAGCTTGACTTCCCCGCTATCCACAGATACCAGCGTGGCTACAGGGGAAAAGGCAGAGAACAAGAAGCTGACTGCGTCTTACTCGTACACTGATAAACCCACACAGGCCGTGTCACCTATTAAATGTGGAAAGGCCGCCAGTTTGACACCTTTTGTCACTTCAGACACTTTGTCCGCAGAAACACGTGGGAAGATTACAGCTGGACAGGCTGTCTTTCCACAGTCTTTATCTTCTCCTTCGATATGCAAGGACTCTCCTACATTGATGGGCAGTGTATTGCTGAAAGTAGCTGAGCCATCGCTAAGTGAAGCTTTTCAAATGGAGCTGAATTCTAAACTGGCAGCCTTTGACAGTGTGGACAGCCGAGAGGTAAAGGGAGAGGACGGCGTGCAGCAGGGACCAGCTGCTAATAGCCAAGAGCACCAAGGTAGGGCAGCGAATGAGATACATACTTTCGACCTGTTCTTTAGATGAAAATAAAAGTAAAGTGTTTGTGTGTATTTTTTGCCAGGTTTAGCTTTGCAAGGATTTCATCTTAAACCTTTTTCTTCCGATGTCTGAGCACCTTACTTACTCCCCGCCTTTTCCCACTCTTAAAGCACCTTAAAACCTTCCCGCCTGTTCCACAATCACCTAGAGCTCTTGCTTATTCATGCTTCAACTATAGTTCCCTTGTGTTTTTTGTGTTCCCACTAGGAGTCACAACTCTGGACTCTTCAAAGGACCCAACCCCTTGTTCCCTCAACTCTACAGCACCCTCTTCTGTCCCTCCTCCTCCACCTCCTAAAAATGCTGCCCGCATGTTGGCCCTGGCCCTGGCTGAGTCTGCTCAGCAGGTGTCCACTCAGTCTCAACTGCGGTCTTCTGAGCCCTCAACACCGCTGTCCCCTCTGCAGCCGCATGAGGCCTCAAGCTTCCAGGACTCGCCACATCCTTTTGTCCTACAATTCCAGACTGCCTCAGAAGACGGAGCTGGACGAGGAAGTACTCCCCCACCAAACAGTGCTGCTACAAGTGTGATCACAGTTTCATCTCATCCCTCCACTTCCAGTCCTTCAAACAAACACCAGCCACCAGAGTTAACCAGCATGATCACTAAGCCATCAGACAGTGCCAAGTCCTCTATAACTGCATCGCAGCCAGACGTGGACCCCCCACCAGACACTCCACTTTACAATTGTGCCCCACTCTCCACATCACCCAGCCGGACTTCTCCAACCAGGAAAAGTCCAGAAAGACAGCAGCCTGTGACAGGACCAGTCCCACTTCATAGTAGCTCATCCAATTCCACTGCAGCCACAACCCCCAGTGGCAACAACAAGGAGAGTGGAATCTTACAGCAGCATGGTCCTGAGGTAAGGATATCACGTTGGCTGGTCCCAAGAGGTCCTAGCAGTGAATCTCAAAACTCACTGTTTTGGGATTGAGTATGTTCTCAGCACCACCTCCTATTTTTGACAGAAGTTATCCTCGGTGTAGGCTGCAAGTCTCTACCTGTATGTATATAGGTATTTTTTAAATAATTGACTGTATACCACTACTACTCTGCATTCAAATACTCTGATACTTTAGATACTTACAGTTCATATTGGAAAAGTCTTGTGTTACTATAAAAAAAATGCACAACTCTTATTTTTCTTTTCTTTCTTTGTTTTTTTCCCTGAACCTGATATAAATAATGACTTATCCTGTGTTGGCCTCTTTTTCTCAGGTCAAACCAGAGGAGAAGGCACCACCCCCAGTTCTTCCAAAACCACCAGAACAGCCAGCTCAGAAGCTGAAAAGATCAGTCCCACCACCCCAAACCCAAACTCAGCAGCAGAGCCAAGCCCAAATACAACCTCCAGCTCAGACACAGCCTCACACACATTCCCAGACATTAGTCCAACCCCAGCCTCATCTCTCAAAGGCTAGCGCAAGAGTCGCACCCACCTCTGCTGAGCCTGTGGAGAAACCTTGGGAGGCCATAAAGCCAGTGCAGCCCTGTGCAGAGTCTGGAAAATATCACGACTCCTATGGACCCACTCCTCCTGCCCCTCCTGTTCGCACTATAGAGAGCAAACTGGCCACAGCAGCACTCAGCCACAGTGAAACCTCCTACCATACCCTGGGTGAAGGTCCTCCGTCTGGCCATATGGAGGATGCTCTCCCTCACCATCCTCTTTCTCCTCGTAAATCTTCCACGCACCAGCCAGCCTACCTGTACCACGCTAAAGGAGAACCCGTCCTAATTGATCCTCCAGGAGCTGCATACTACCACCAGAGGTCTGTAACTCTGGGCCCGCAGTCTATACCACACCACTACCAACCAGACAGTGTCCCTCCACACACCTATGTGTCAAAGTCTGAGCCTCAGATACCCTACAGTGCCCGAATAGATAACAGATACAGCACTTTAGGCCCCAGGTCCTACCATCACTCCATCAAGTCCAGAGGAAACCCCAGGAGTGTTTACCTAGCCCCAGGGCCTGGGCACCAGGGCTACAGTCATGACAGAACCCATGGCTATCCCACCATCCGCAGAGTGCACTCGCTCCATGTTCCTTCCAGCATTCGCTCAGTGCCCATCCAGAGGACTGAAGTTCCTCCAGATGACGACATGTTCTTCTACCACCGACCGGTGTACCAGTGCAAAGCCTACCAGCAGCCCCCGCAGCAGTCCTCGCAGGCAGACTACCATGTTACCCAGCTGCAGCCTTACTTTGAGAACGGACGAGTCCAGTACCGCTACAGTCCATATTCTGGTTCAGGCCCATTGGAGGCGCCTTTCTATGACATCGACCCATACGGCACTATCAGAGTCAGGCACCTTCACTCCTACAGCGGCCGAGATACAGGAACACTTCCTGGGCGTCCTGGTGGAAAGGCGACTGGGTATCACTACCTCACTCGCCACATTCTTCCTCCTGGGAAGGAGCACAGTTTTGTGAGCAGGGACATGCCCCCCGGGCATGGGAGCAAAGAGGTTGCTGCTTACTTATCCTGGGACCCAGAGGAGTCCGAAAGGTTGCGCATGCATTCTATCCGCAGGGAGAGCAGGGCCAGGCTTAAGGTTAAAGGCCCCGTCCTCTCTCAATATGACAACGTGGGCTTGTTCACACCAGCAGATATATCAGGCTATGAAACCCTGCACCTGCGCAGTAAATCTGACCCAGGCAAAGCTGTGCTGATACCGTCTGAGAGCAAAGACGGCCGCTACCTGCCCAGACAAATGGTGTCGGACCCTGAAGCCCTCATGTATATGGAGACTGACAAGCATGTCCAGGGCAGCGGAGTGGGTGACAAGCCTGATGCACTTTCCAAGCAAAGCAGCTCCAAGAAATGCCAGTCCTCTCACTCCCTCCCCTCTGCTCTGAGCCACAGTCTCTCTCACCAGCAGGAGAGCGGTCGGCACGAGGCCAAGTATGAGCCCGGAGACGACGGCAGCAGGTCTAAACACAAGAGGAACTTTCAGGCGCGTTACGAGTGTCCAGATTCTGACCACCACCAGAGCAAAGTGAAAACATCAAGCGGCTTTCACAGCACAGACGATCAGTCATCAGCCCCCAGGGAACAAATCGGCCGCTCCAAACCCGAGCGATCGCACAGCGTCCGAGAGCAGCACTACAGCCAGGCCAAAGCAGACCTAGACAGAGACTACTCGTGTCAGAAACACAGCACGAAAGCAGTGCAGTCCCACTATGACAACTTGGACGATTACCACCCAGTACCTCAGCCTCATGCCCCTGTTCAAAAACTTGGAGCGTCCAGCTCCTACCCAGCCCCAGGATTTCCAGTGAGCCACAACAACAGAGCTTACTCCACAGCTCTAGGTCAGGGGGCCTTTATCCAGACTAGCCTGGCCATGCAGAGGCCCGAGACAGAGATTCATACAGAGTGAAGCATTTAGGGGGAGGTGTAAAATAATCTGAAGCTGTGTAGAAGAAAGACTCTGAGCTATGGTTGAGCAGCCTCTGCAGGACAGTGGACTGATGTATCACCAATATTTTTGCTTCTCTGTATTTTTAAAGAATTGTAAAGAATATTGTAAGACTTTTTACAGAAAGTCCTGAATGTATACCTGAAATTATTGTCCATGAGGTCTTGTTGTTGTGATTGATTGAGACAGTAGCCGGTCATAAATGTATAATGATATGAAAGACGTGAGGTACTTTTACTAGGAACCACAAAAATGTAAATTATATATACTATATATACAAATAGAAACACTCATAAAAAGGGATTTTAGTTTGGTTTTTGTTTTTTTTATATGGTGTGTCGCTGGGTATGAGCATCAACTGGGACTAAGGTTTGCATTTTAGAAATGCATGCACTCTATCTCTTACAGAACAGTTCTGTGTACTTCTCTATCCATTGCGTTCTCTCTGGATTTCACAGCACAAGTCGTTTCAGGAGGAGGATACGTGTAGGTCGACACAGGGCCTCCTGCTAATGCGACAGAAGCAGCGTGTCCATGTTTGTTTTGAAGAATCTGAGCAGGAGGTTGGATGAGGACCTGCAGCCGGGTACTTTGAGTTAATGTAGTGCTTGTCAATGTCTTTATTTTCTCTGACTGTGCCATTTTTACGTAACTTTGTTATAAACTGATTACAATGACTTCTAATGGAATGTGTTGGTACTCGTGTTCTTCATTAGAAGAGGGACCAAATGACTCGGCACAGTTCTTGCACATATGGGATAAAGATGGGAACGTGGATGAATGCCTGTTGTAGCACCAGAACTGTAAGGGGTTATTTTTCTTGTCCCCCCCCCGAATCAGATTGATGGTACTTTCTGTGCTAACTGAATAAAGCTGGAAACAATGTCCTTCTGAACAATGTGGGGAAGAACACATTGTTGCTGCTTTGTTGGGGAAAAACTTGGATGAGCCTTAAATTTTGTTCCTGCAATCCATACATTTTATTTTTCCTGTCATAATACATAAATGCATGACGATTCTCGATATGTCAAGGTTGAAGGATTATTTTGATTTTTGTGGGTTATTTAGTTTCGTATCACCTTGATGGTTCTTTTCTTTTCTTCTAAGGATATGTGGGACAATTTTCTTTTCGGGCTGGAAATCAGTGTATAGTACATTCATTTGGTATTATACTATAAGCCCTTTCGGGGTAAGCATAATGGATGGATTACAATATGTTTCAACTATGTCCAAATCCAGGTTGTACTCTGTAACTGTTTAACTTCTATATCGCTTGCAGGTTCTGCTCCTCTTGCCTTATGTAAAGCCTCTACCTTTTCAGATGGGGCGTTGATGTAAGGCATTATGTACTTGAATGTGAAAACACTCGTCTCAAAATAGAAGTTATCTACAGTTAGATATGAAATAAATAAAACTGTTCAGGAAGAGATAGAATCCATGGCTTTTGTGTGGATCTGAATGTTTCTCGAAAACAGAATCGCAGATATCAGAAGTGTTACGAGTGTATCTTAAATTAGTGACGTCACTAGAGTGATGACTGATGCTTTGAGCAAATAAAGAGCTTGAATATAAAGACCGACCGTCGACAGATTTAAAGTGATGAATACAGGTGGTATTTTCAAAGTCCACATGTAGTCGTGTGAGTCAGCCTTTCCCCTGTCTCTCTGAAAAAGATAAATAAAAACGTTCATGACGCACCGCATTCATAGCATCGCAGCCGCATCTTCTAATGTAGTCCAAGTCTAGTGTTAAAAGAGACTCCTGTCTCCTACAGTTTGCCTTGCTCAGGATGTTGAACACCAATTCCTGCTGACAGACCATTGCTGCAAGAAACATGACTGTTTTCTCCATGTACCCAATTATTTACTACATGATTGAAATAAGTTATTACAGTAAAAAGTAGGTGTGGCAAAACATCGCAGTTAGCTGAAATGAAAATAAACTATACTTTTGACAAAAATAAACAATATTGTGCTCCCTATAATTAAATGTAATTTAGTCTTTATTGGTTCAGCTACATTTACACACACAGCTTACCTGATGAGGCTTTGATGGACAGGTGAGTCAAATGAAACTTATCTGAACTATAATAACTTTGATGTAAATGCGCTGTGATGGACTTCTTTTCAGAGCAACACATGACTTACTGAATAGCAGAGCGTTGGTGGCTTTATGCAGCTCTGCAGTTGGAGACCCGGCTCAGTAACTTTACATGGTCTGGACTTTGTGGCTGAGTTGCTCTGGTTTCTTAAGTTTGCAAAAACACCAGTTACAACTGATGGTGGAATATATCGGAAGGAACATTTTGGAACAGTAGCATCTTATTGCAGGACCATGCTCAAATTACATTCAGTGCTTTGGAACGACCCATTTGTTCCCAAATATTTATAAAGCCAGACTGCATGGATATGTCCTTTTGTTTTATACACACGGTGCAACGGGACTGAAAACAACTGAAGATTCACAGGCATTGACCAGTTATTTGGTCCATTTCCCCCTCCTGTGGATGAAGCACAAATCTCTGGGGTAAGCTTTTATTTGAAAAGGAAATGCTTGCTGCAGGAGAATCAAGAGAATGCAACGTAATCCCTGGTTCAGCTGTGATGATGACCAGAATGCCATATGTATTTTAACATGACAGCTCCACAAACCCCATGGCTTTCTCAATTTGACCAACAGGGGGATCTAAAATGCATAAGAATATTAATTCCTTTCCAGAGAAACATTTATGAAAACATAAAGCATATATAATGAATCAGCTTTTTAAAAAATGAATGTAATTGTCTTACCCCAACTTTGGTATAACGTCTAATGCATAAAAGTGACCAACATGAAGGAGAATGTGTTGAAATCATTCCACCACCACAAGAACAGAAACTCTCAGGTTTGGCAAGAGAACTGCAGAGTTTGGAGTTGTGCTTGTACTTAGTTTCCCTCCTGTTTCATATACTGATCAGAAACCTCGTGTAAAAAAGACAATTGCAGTAGGACTGATATGATGACACAGCTGTCATGTTTGTCATCTAAATTCAGTTTCTCGTTTGAATTTATAACGGAGATCCATAATTACTAAAACAGACAAGTAATATTTTTTCATTTCGGTTAGCGCACTTACATTATATTTTTAGCATGATAAAGAGAAATGTTTTTCCTTTAGACTTGAATGTATTTTTTAATCAATCTGGACTAATTTATGTTGCGAATAACAAATATTTGGTTTGTTATAAAAAAAATGTTAAGTGTTATCCATTTCCTTCTCCTTTCCCTACTGTTCGAAGTCAAAGTGTGCCTTATTCCCTGATATTTATCATATTCTCTCATTGGTTTTGCGTTTTACATTTCTTAACACACGATTTTGAGGCAAAGCGTTAAAAAAAAAGTCGAAAACGTAATTATTTATGATTTTCTTGATCTAGTGTTTTCTACATCGTTGGAGTTTGAAGGAGAAAACTTGAGGAAATGAAGTTAGATTGTTTACAAATGTTACCATTGCATTGTGGGAGACAGATGATTGACACGGGCGCCATTTTGCTCCCGCTCGCTCTGCTTCCATTGTGTGAGAGATAGTAAATATCTGACACTGCCAGACAACCAGAACACACTTCTATCCTTGCGAAGAAAAGAGACAAAATTCACCCCCGGTAAGTAAAAAATTCCTTAATTATTTCTTAACTAAGAACAATAGTCACCATTTGGTGAAGAAAATAGAGTAGATAAACTTATTTTTTTGCTTTAATATCGTGTTTTTTCGATGGTGTTGTGAAAAGAGAAAGCAGCTTCCCCAGGCAGAGAAAAACGGCTCAGTACTTCCACTGCCGAAATATCTAGTCCACTTTCAGCGGCGATTTCTACCTCGCTTTTTCGCTTTAAAATGCCTCTACTTCATCCGTCTTAAACTGTTTTTCGATACGCTCACTTGTCTACTACGATTTGTTAATGCTCTTGTGAGCACACATTTTTTGTTTTGGTGGGAAAATGTCAAAGTTTACATCCCGCTCGTTGCCTGTGTATTGGTAGGTTCGTTTCGGTCTGCGGCCATAATCTTGCGGTATGAGGCGGAGTTAACAATACTTGTCCCGCCCTAAAATACTCCTGGCTGAAACATCATTGGTTTGGGTGTACAGTGGAGCCACAGCTGATTGGTGGGATTCAGAGTGACGGCCTGTTGAAGGTTGTGATTGGCTAAATTGGGATCCCACAGTCTCTAGATTGGCTAAAGTCTTTGTGTTTGTGCAGCGGCCAAACCCGGGGGAAAAGTTTTATCAGGAGGTCCAAAATGACTTAAGAACCAAGTATTTATAACATGTTTAATTATAAATCCGTTAATAATTGATACAAAAATATTAAAAACTCAAAATGCATAATTACTTGATAACAAATAAAACGAAGTGGTAAAAGGGGGGAAGTTGTATGTTTTAATTACTTATATATATTTCAGAGCTGCTGCACTGAATATTGGAAACTTTAAATAATTTAGTTATTTATCTGAGTTCAAGGCCACTAGCTTAGCAGGATCATTTGTCCAGTGTGCAACGATTAATGTCATGATGAAGCGAATAGAAACAGATACATTGTTTGGGGGGTTTTTTGTATTCCGTCAGGTGATACTCTGTCGTAATGGCTCGTACCAAGCAGACTGCTCGTAAGTCCACTGGAGGAAAGGCTCCTCGTAAGCAGCTGGCCACCAAGGCTGCCCGCAAGAGCGCCCCTTCCACAGGTGGTGTCAAAAAGCCCCATCGTTACAGGTAACGTTCACTTTGAGTCACATTAATTGCTCCTTATCATATCAGACGTTTAATGAGCAATCTTTACCCTGCAAATTCTGCTCGGAGCCACAAAAAGTATTTTAATTAGGGAGACTCAGCCTTAACTGTCAACATTACTGACAGGTGTAAAAATAAATAAATAAATGATTGTACTGAGCTTGAGGTCATGCGTTTCAGGCCTGGTACGGTGGCTCTGAGAGAGATCCGTCGATACCAGAAGTCCACTGAGCTTCTGATCCGTAAGCTGCCCTTCCAGCGCCTGGTGAGGGAGATTGCTCAGGACTTCAAGACTGACCTACGTTTCCAGAGCGCTGCCATTGGAGCTCTGCAGGTGAAGCCACACTGCTATGTTGGATGTGAGAAGGAGGTCCATGCTGTTAACAGTTTGTTTTTTTGCTAGTAGAAGCTTTGACATCACTTGCCTTATTCTTCTAAATTTGTTTGATTAGGGTTTTTTTCCCCCAAACTGTTTTTTAGCACTTAGTACGATTAGCGGCACTAATTTTTGATTCATCAATGTGTCTCTGTAGAGAGGTTTCCAAATGTTTGGTCCATGAGTTTAACTTGTAATGTGAACTCTGAAGGGTTTTATATTATATGCAAGTCTGTCTTGTCCTTTGTTATGACTTTTAAGGGGCTGCTAGAGAATTACGTGCTTTCAGCTGTCGATATTTAAGGACTACACCTTAACCAATGCAGCAGATCAAAGTTTAGGTTCTTTTCTCTTATATTAAAACATCATTAATATGTACTGCTAATGTTGTTTGTGTTTGTCCCCTGCAGGAGGCTAGTGAGGCGTACCTGGTGGGTCTGTTTGAGGACACTAACCTGTGTGCCATCCATGCCAAGCGTGTCACTATTATGCCCAAAGACATCCAGCTGGCACGCCGCATCCGTGGAGAGCGCGCTTAGATGGCCTCCCTGATGTTTCATCTGTGTCCTATTTTTCTTTACCCATCCCTGCCTTTACTCGTTCATTTTACTCCATCCACCCACCTCCACCCGTCCCTATTCCATTCTCTCCCCAGCCTACCCAGCTTCTCGGTAGACTTTAGAGTAATCTTGATTATGAAGAGATAGAAATATGTTGAAGTCTGATCAATTTGTAATTTTTTTTGTCTTCACCAAATGTTTTAGGGTACCTTCTTCGTGCATGTAAAGGGTTGGCAGATCAGATGCACATGTGCACACATAGGCAAACATGCATCCCTGGGTTTGGGAGCTACTTCAAATCTGGAAGCCCATCAGTAAGCTCACCTGGAGTTGAGCCGGTGCAGTTTTTGTGGCAAACGGAGCCAAAACAGGGGACAAGGCCGAGGGGTTAGTCTGCTTAAGGGGAGCCGCAACTTCCACAGCAGGGTGCTATTAAAACTAGTCCCGAGGCCTCCGCCCCCTCTGAACATCCTCCTGCTCAGTGCGTCCTTCTGCACCCCGACTCTCCTGTTGCTCTGCAGCTGTAGCTTTTCAGTGCACCTCCGTCACCTGTGAAACCTGCTCGTTTGTTTGTGTGCTCCTGTGAAAACTGATCTTCCAAACCAGCTGTGCTCAAACAAAAATCTCTTGGTTTCTTAAGAATATTATTGTTGTGGATATGGTGTCTATTTTTGTTTTACACATCTAATTCATAGAGGAGCATCTCCTCCTTTACCACTTATACAGTTATCAAAATAGGAGTAAAAAGCAATTAATAGTATCAACATTATCAGTTAGGGTCTTTTTGTTTGCAGTGATTTGTTACAGAAAATCAGGAAGGGCTTCTCCATTTTCCAAGGAAACTTCAATTCTAATGGCAGCCACGAGGGGGCGGGGTCTCACTGTCTCCTCTTCTGTTCACTGTAGATTAGTCGTCACATTCAGCCTCCATCTCTCTCTGTCACCACAGATTAGCATTATACTTGTCACACCAGTATGAATTGACATAGTGAACCTCTGCATGTTTAGGGTCTGTGTGTCTCCTGCAGCTTCTCTACACCTGAGCATATAATCTGTCCCTTATCAAAATTTGGGATGCACAGTATAACCTCATACTTTTTTCTTTTATATTTTTCTTATTCCTTGAGATTTTCAGACGTATAAATAAGCTGATCTTTGTATTTTCCAAATTTCTCATATTATGGTGGTAATAAATAGATGTTAAAACACGTGGATGAGAGTTTGTGTGTCATGTTTGCGTTACGTATGCTGCAGTTCAATCTGAACAGAAAGCTGTGCTGTTTATCAGTGCAGAGAAGCCAAACTTCCACATGGGGGAGACCTTAAACAAATAAGGATTTAACGGCCAGTAAAAGAGTCCATAAACATAAGTGACACATGTTCAAAAAAAAAGTAGAAAAAAACGCTGCCAGAACATCGTACAGAGCCTCTAATGGGGACAGGGTTTTCACAGGCAAAATATTTAGTAACTGAATTTTGTGTAGTAAAAAATGATGTATTTACATAAAAGTATTTTCACCACTGAAATCACTCATGAGTCAAGTAAGGTGAACAAATCCTGGAGAGATAAGTGGGGGAAAAGCACCACGTGTGGCAAATTAATACAGGTGAGAGGTGAAAGAAATGTTATTATTGGACATACAAAACTATGCAGGTCACAGTTTGGCATTTAGCATGTTAAGGTCTGAATGTGCCTGTGAACTATTTCAATGGAGTCCAGTTTTTTCCCACTGCAAGCATAGAAGGAATCTGAAGTGTACTCGATTAAAAAATGAACTCTTTAAGCTGCTTATTGTCTGCTCCTCAGTTTCAGTGGGAATGCTTGTATAGATGCGCATAAGAGATTCATGTGTCCTGTGTATAAATAAATAAATAACAGGCAAAATACAAACCAAAACTTTGAGAATTACCTCCCACTGGTGTCAACTACTTTGTTAATATTTTTAACTGTTGCATTTTGTTTGTTTGTGCTACTTTGTTCCACAGAAACCTGCAAAGCTTCTAACGTTAGGGTGAGTCCTTTCTTTATTTCACAAAAGACAGACTTTACAATAAAACATGACAATGCTGTGCAGCTCCACATAAAGTAGGACACCTGGTCCCTCTGTTGTCAGCATGAAGCTGTAAACATTCATTCTTTGAATCTCCACTGGAGAAAATCTACATGTATACAGAGGGAATGCAATCCACGCTTCCCGACACATGTTTCTACTGTATATCCTGACCATTTACTATTTCCTTCCCACCCATATCTGGTGTATTTGGAATAAAATATTCTCATCTACTTCATATTTCATTATATTTTTATTCTACTAAGTTTCTTCTCAGAATATGATAATATAAAAAAATACTGAACATAAAATGATTTGTTTATTATAGTAAATTAATCTATTATAGTAGAATATAGTAAATGATAGTAAATTAAACTAATCTATAGATGCAGAAAAACTAGATCCTCAGTTACTGAAAAGGTTATCTAAGAAATCTAAGGTACTGGAGAAAGAGATTTCAGTTCCATTTTACTTAATGTATTTTATGAGTATCATTATTATGCTTTAACAGAGAAAGCACATTTAAAAGCACTAAAACTGAGCAACTCTATCGCAAACGTTGAGCAATACACTCTCTGGATCATCTCGAAACCTGGGTTTGAATTAAAAGATCCCCGGGTAAGCTAATGGCTACCTGTTCTGCAGACAGAGATAACACTTGCATCCGTGTTGTCTGTGTTTTTTGTGGCGTTCCTCAGGGCTCGGTTCGCTTTTATTTTCAGTGATATGCTGCTACTCAGCCAGTTCTTTTACCGTATGGGCGTGCTGCCCCTAGTTAAAATATTATACTCATATTTCTAGGAATACAGGACTATTGCAGTTCTTAAAGCATAGACAGACAAAATGAGAGCATTTTGCTTATTTTTTTTAAGGGGGATGGACGTTAAAATAGATATTTAGCCATAACACTACAATATATTCCCCACAAATCAAAGTCCAACATTTTCTTTATTTAGTTTTAATCAGGAAACAAAAAACAGGAGTAAAAATAATAATCTATTGCTCCTAAAACAGTAACAGTTATAATATTCATCTAGCATTGCAAATAGTATTTTTACAACTGCAAGCACTGCTGGAAATGTTGCCTCACACACTCAGTTAGGTATGCTTATGTCCACATCACTATCCAGCAACATTTGTCACCAACAAATGGACACAGCTGGAATGAAGACAGAAACAGCTGCTAACATTTTTCCACCCTTTTTTCCTAGAATTCTATGATTTCTTCCAAAATCATGCTCACATTCCCACTGCTACCTGTTTTTGTAATTATATGCTTTGTTCAATTGTCACCATGTAATGTATTATGATAAAGTCAGGCACAGGCTGTTTGCAGAAGTGGTTAAAGGATAGGTTAACAAATCGTTAGAAGTACCGAACAAAGTGATGGTAATTTATATGAGAATACTTTTACAGATATATGCTGATTAATGATTAATTGATTATCTGCCATTACTACCTCCTGCCATGCAGATGAAAAACAAAACACTTTCTGTGTGATAACTGAAAGTGTTTTGTAATAACTGTCTTTTTTTGTACCTGATTTTCACTTACAGCACAGAGGCATATCTGACTGCAAGAACGCTGTGTACAGTGGTTGTGTGACTGGAGGAGCCATTGGCTTTTGCGGTATGTAACTTACTTTATTAACTTACATTACAGCAAATTTATGCATTTTGTCCACGTGTTTATTTTTCTGTTTTGCAGCTGGTCTGAAGGCTGGTGTTTATTCTCTGCTGCAATTAAACATGACTTGCGGTGAAGCTCTATGGAGTGGCTCGATGGACAAAAACATAAATATTACACATGTGGCCCAGAGAAAGAAGACTCGCGTTGTGAGTTTGCTAACCCTGATGTTT
>NW_005187498.1:1572270-1576592 GCF_000239375.1 Pundamilia nyererei
TTTGCTGATAGGTTTCTAAAAAGAAACATGCAGATTTAAAATATAACATGCAGCTTTCTATATATGGATACATAAAAACACTTTATTTGTTACATTTATGATTAATGTATTTGAACGTAGACACAACACATTTGTGTCGGCCTTGGCTTATTAAAGTTCGTGTCTTGAACTTTGCCTGTGTGTGTTTCAGGTACTGCACTCTCAAAGACTGAATCAACCAGCATTGCAGCCATGGGTCATTGTGAGCATCACAGGGAAGGTTGAAGCCGCCCACTGCAGCTGTATGGCCGGAGTCGCGGAGACCTGCACCCATGTCTCTGCTCTTCTGTTTAAAGTAGAAGCAACAATGTGGATCTGTGGCACAAGGACTGTTACAGATGAACCTGCATACTTGATTTTGCTGGGTAATATGACCAAGATACAGCCAGAGGTTGGCCATAAGATAGACTTCTCCTCTTCAGCTGCCCAAAAAAAGGCTCTCAATCAAAACATAAACAGACCATCTGTAGTGACAGGTAAAACAAGCCGTCCTCAAAACAGAAAAATTCCACCTGCTACTGTGGAGGAGTTGGATCAACTGATGGGAAAAATATTTTCCAAGCATAGTTCTGTTCTGAATAGCCCATAATGTTTTAATTTAGGGGGGCCTGTAAATAATTTGCATTTACTGATTATGTACTTACTAATTACCACTGTTCAAAAGTTGAATAAAGAAACAAACAAATGTTTACCTATTTTTAATTAAAACCACTTTATAGAACATCACATCAGTTACAATGTAGAGTCAATGTCATGTATAGTTTACAAATGACAAAATGTTTACATAAAATCATGACAGCATTTATATAATATCACCCACTTTCTGTAATTCTGTAATTTACTGTCTCTTTTGAAAATGTATCACTGCATAAACAGCACAAGACTTTTAAGAGTATTTAACAAGAGCATTTTTCCCTGGTTTTACTAACACACTGGGGCACATGTTCAACAAAACGCAGCAAACCTTTGCCATCTTATCCAGGAGGGTCACCTTTTCACCCTCACATGGAAGAAGTAATCTGATTGGCATGGTGGTATGTAGCATGTAGTATGTATGTAGCATGGTATGTAACATGTACAAAGACTTCGTAGTGCCCCATGTGTAGTGTTGGAACCCAGTCAGGATTTGTTTCATTCATTTCATAGGCTGGTTTGCCTGCAATAATGCCAAATAATTAGCAACTTTATAAACAAAGGTAGTTCTGCATGTTTGTTCTAATTTG
Organism: Pundamilia nyererei; assembly: GCF_000239375.1. Classification (NCBI taxonomy): domain Eukaryota; kingdom Metazoa; phylum Chordata; class Actinopteri; order Cichliformes; family Cichlidae; genus Pundamilia; species Pundamilia nyererei. Next base: position 1,573,533 of record NW_005187498.1, read on the forward strand.
CTATGACATCAGAGCGCATTGAAAATAAAAAGAGTAATATGAACTTATTTAGAACTTACCAGAATGAAACTACTGAAACACACCAACAGATATCTGTGGCTGGTAGAGATCTGAATATCAGCTCGTCTCACAGCTGCTATCCAGGCTAGACGCCTTCTTTTGGTAACATCCAACACATAAGCTCCCTCATGATGCTTCCAGGTGAGGAAACAATGAAAAGAGAGCCCATTTTCAAGCTTATTCCCTTGCCAGTAGTGCAATCTAACATTACAACCGACCACACAGCAAGCATTTGTTTGGCCTGCTAATATGGCGCCTCAACCAAAAATCCTGGCTACGCCCATCCGGTAAGATCACGCTCCAGAGCCCTATTAACGTACGGATCTAGAAAGAAGACGCTGCATTTTTAACTCTGAGGGAGATGGAGAATGAGCCTATTTCCAAAATAAAGTGGAGTGTGTTCCTTTAAGTACTATGTTGTATATATTGTCACAAACTAAAGCGTACATAGCAGTTGTTGTATCTTGTTTACTGTATCACTGACAGATAATTTCAAAGTCAAGTGAACGCTACATTATAGTGAGATATTGTGTAATGTGAAATACTGTAAGCAAATGAATAAACAACCTAATTCTTGCTAAACCTTTGACTCTGTTTTTTTTTAATCCAACTGTTTTTTGCAGATGAACATAAAACATGTTGTTACTTTTAGTATTATTATTATTATCATCATCATTATTGCACTAAATACATTTTCAATAAAGGATACTTTGATATACATTTTACTGTAAGGTTGGAAATGTGTTTTCTTCACTCTGAAATATCTTTTGAAATGCATTTTGGTTTGAAAAAAATATATTTTCAATTTCAAAAATATATTTTTTTGAGCATCACAAATACAACATATATTTACCATATATTTGAAATATATTTTGGCCAGGAAAAATGTGATCTTTGATAGTGTTCCCCACCAATGCTATGGAAATGACACCGTTAGAGTCCTCACTGCTATCCAAAAGCAACATCGATTATCTTAAATTCTTGAGTGATGCCAACATTTTATAAACTTCCCTGAAAACAAATCCGATGTGTTGGTTATGAGTAGAGTTTCTTATATCACCTCTGCCCACAGTGAGCTTGGTTCATGGACTAAAGACACCAAGCAGACTGATAAAACCATGGAGATGTTTTTTAATCTGACCTCTGTTTTGAAGTTAAAAAAACGTCGGATATAAAATAATAATGATATTAATAATCATCATCATCATCATCTTTTTTTTTTTTTTTTTACTTTTAGCTGTGTTGTATTTTCTCCACTCTATTAAACAAACCGAGTTAAGCCTAGTTTAGTCCGTGCACCAACTGGAAATGAAGGTACATTCGGCTGACCTCTAGGCTCTAGATATTTAACATTTAGTTTCTGTTATGTTTTTAACCTGTAACGTTTACTTGTAATAACACTTGAACTTCTTGATTAGGTTTCTTTCTTCTTCAGAGCCTGAAGCTTTCCTTCGCAGTCTGTCTGTGGTGTTTTAGCTTTCCCGTATTCACCTTCCTCAAGGTCTGCTCAGTGCCGTCCATCCCCCATCACATCTGCTCCTCTGTGGGATTACAGCGCAAATGTCTGTCTGAAACACTCTGTGCTGAGGGGGGAGATTACAAGTGCACTGCACCGTCCAAGAGAGGTTAACCAATCAGGGCATGCAGATGCAGGGATTAACCAATTGCACCACAGAGAGGGAGGGCAGAGGGATTAAGCAGAGCACAGAGTGGGATTAGGTCAGTGTCGAGTGCAGAAAAATGCTTTGAAATGTCCGTTGCTACCCGCTCACTACTCTCGCTGCGCTACATTTTCATAGTCAAGGGCTGTGATCAGACCATTTGCATGGCAACAAAAACTGGTATTACTTATTACTGTAAATATCAGAATGGCATCAGAAATGTGTCATCAAACCTTTTATGCTAGTGTGGCTGACATGAACAGTTTTTGTGATACTCAGCTTAAATGGCAAACTGTTCCATTTTTGGGTAAAAACGTGGAATTTATTTAAAACATTTGACCAAACCTACTGCAACACACAAACTGCTCCTATGTGATGTCAGCAGTAAGTTGGTGTTGCAGTAATCATGTTGGGACTGTCAGAGGAGCGGGGAAATAAGTGGAACCGCTCAGCTGATAGTGAGCTAACACAATTAATGAAACAACTGTAAGCAAAAAGCACTTTATTAAACTGCACTGTGGTCAGTGAGACAGCTGTTTTTGGGAGATGTGCATGACAACAGAGATGCAGCTAAACTGAAAAGGCTTTAAGAGAGAAAACAGCCAGAGGTGGAGGAAAAAGTAATACTGCAAAGCTGATGGGAGAGAATAGACAGAAAAGATGGAGGGAAACAGGAGAAAGAGGGGAATGGAAGTGGAAGAAGAGGCTGAGGTAGGTGACAGACAGAGGGAGGTAGGGCAATAATCCTAACTAATTCACTTAGGACATTGCTGAAGGGATTCTAAGAGGATTGGAACACTCCCAGAATCAGATAAGCTAAAATAACCAAGATGGAACAGTGAGAGCCATGCAGGCCTTATGACAAACATGGCGGCTCCAGAGCCCACTGCTACAACATGGCCACTTTACATCCAACGTCCACTTCACACTGACCCCTAACTGTGACTTCCAAATCCGCTAAAGCTACACTTTCAAACCGGAACTCATCCCAAAGATCATCAGTGTGCAAACATGTAAAGAATAGATCACTTTAATGTGTCACATTTAAAACAGAAAATCTATTTTTTCTCCATCAAACAGATCAGGATGATGACACTAAAGGTGAACACTGTAATACTTAACACGAAAGCTAAAAAAGATCTAAATGCAGTCAAATTAGATATTCAAATGGAACTTCAAATAATAATATTAATAATAATAAATAGCTCAAAATAACGTAACCCTGAAGGAGGACCTACAGGAGCTCCTCCAGGACAAAAAGCTCTCCTTTCACTCTATGCAAATGGAACACAAAGTGTGTGTGTGTGTGTGTGTGTGTGTGTGTGTGTGTGTGTGTGTG
>NW_005187498.1:1576612-1583030 GCF_000239375.1 Pundamilia nyererei
GCGAGAGAAAGAGATAGCTTGTGTTGTTTCTCCAGTCTTTTCCTTCAAACTGTTTAAAGGCGTTTGTTCTCTTATTTAAGATAACACGAAGAAGAAAACAGACATGATTTGCAGTCAGGCAGCATCGATGACACTCATTCATTTGTTCATCTCCAAACCTTTTAAATCAAATGCATTTCCTACAGAAAATCTTACAAATGACAAACTGAGAAATCAATGTTAAGTCCTCTGGGAGAACTGCTTTGCCCTATCTTACATGGGATTCACTGATGCACGTGGCATGTTGACACCCTTTCTAGAGAACCTGGAACTTCCAGGAGTTTTGGTCCTTGTGATCCAGGCAATCCATTGTGGTGAAGCCCAGCTTCCAGGCCTGCTGGTCCTTGTAGTCCAGGCAGTCGACAGAGGTGAAGCCCAGGGAAGAGGCAGTGCTGTAGCCCTGTGAAGACAGAGATGCTGGGGACTGGCTTAAGGAGCCCCCCATAGAGGGCACAGCAATGGGGCTGAGAGCACCTCCGGTGCCTGACAACTGTGAATGCATGGGGGACAGATAGGCGCTGCAGTCCAGGCCAGTGAAGTAGGAGGTTGTGCTAGCATAGCCCTGGGTGTAGGCTGACGGCTGGCCATAGCTCATAGGGTAAGGTGAGGGCCGCTGCATGCAGGGCGCCGAGGAGGAGGCCAAGGGGTCTGGCAGGGGTGAGATGGCTGGGCTCCAAATGGACACAGCAGTGTTTCCGGTGCTGGAGCTCGGGGCCAGGCTGGGGCCAGAATGGGCTGAGGAGGGGCTGAATGAGCCAGATGGGTTAGGAACGGGATCAGGAGCGCTAGGCTCCTGCGCTGGCGAGGCCTTCTTTTTGGGAGGCCGGGGCTTGGACTGGCCACTGCTCTGCTGCTGCTGCTGGCGGCACTTGGCACGGCGGTTTTTAAACCAAACCTGAGGTCACCAAAACAAAATAGATTCAACATGTTACCAGTCATGCAGACATGTCATAACGTATTAATAATCAGAGGTTTGGGTTACAGAGGCATAGACATAGACTTCTATGCAGAAGTTCATAACACAGCACACTATGAGGAACGCACAAGGCCTGAACACAGTGGCCTCCATCTTGGCAGTAGCCTACTTCTCCAGTACCTGGACACGTGACTCAGGCAGGTTGATCTTGAGGGCCACCTCCTCCCTCATGAAGATGTCTGGGTAGCGGGTCTTTGAGAAGAGCGCCTCCAGGATGTCCAGCTGTGTGCGGGTGAAGGTGGTGCGCTCCCTGCGCTGCTTCCTGGGAGTGGCTGAAAGAAATGACATAGAGAGGGGATTATCGTGCTAACATCAACAGAGGGGCGGCATGAATTATGAGTTTTTATGTGAGTGATTTGAATCATCTTTGTAGAAAAAGAACACAACAAGCGCTCAAGTGATTCTTTGGACAGTTTTATTTTCCAGCTATGTGCGTGGATGACAACAAATACTAAAAAGTATTAATAGAAATATCTCAGTATTATGCCATGCCAGTTGTTAATATGTTTTCCCCACGAAAAAGACAAAAAATAAATAGAATAAGTCTCAAAATGAAGTATCATAGTCAGAGGTTGTTAGAGGAGTTCCCTTTACTTTGAAAAGCAGAAACGGCGACTTTTTATTTCATAAAATAGGATTTCCATTAAAAGTGCTGTGAGTCTACCCTTCATGGTGCATAGAGCCAACTGCCTTGTTGTATTTGCAGAAGAACAAGAATTATTACAAATATTTTATATATTAGAATTTCTAATATATAAAATACCAATCTGAGCGTTAATGAAGCCGCTAAGAAAAGTTAACAAAACGCTAACAACAACAATCTATGTTCATCTGAATTCAGAACTAATAGTTTTCCATTTAATTAAAAAATAAATCTCACGTATAAATTTATCCACAGAGCCACAAAATGTGGAAGTTTAAAGACCGACGGACAAAATATCTCTTACTACAGAGTTCTTCCGAAATATTCAATTTTATTCAGTCCAGCGTAATAATTAGAGACTATATTCAGCATCGGTCACTAACAGAAAAGAATGTTTTCGTTTGCTAAAGCATCGAAACCTGCGCGTTTTACGCACCATTCTGACAAACGTGATTCTAGAAACTGTGAGGACAGAAATGCGTTTTTTTTTGTTTTTTCCTATAAAAGTTCAAACTTACGTGGATAAGCGACGGTTGTATGAAGCACATCCATTCCAGGGGCAGGCACGTTTAACCCGTTCATGGTGTAATGGGGTTGCTTTATGTAGGACATCATCCTTGCAGCAGCCTTTTAAGTCCTCTCGCTGACTTGTAGGTCGGACACGCAACGCAGCAGCCGTGGCCCCCTCAGAGCTCAGCCGGGGCAACAAGTCGGTGCGTCCGAGGCCAGGCGCAGAACGGATAAGCGGGGCGCGCAAGTTCACAAGACAAGCGTCAAAGTGCTTTTTTCTTCTTTCTCTTTCCTTTTTTCTTAAACTGCTCTTTCAGCTGTAACCGACTGTCAGCTAAGCTGGGCAGCACACCGCAGAGCAGCGAGCATCCGGACCGCCTCTCTGTCCAACTTCACACAGTCAAAGTCACACAGGTGAAGTGGCCTTCGGATGCCTTTGCGCCTTGGTGAGGTCGCTCTACTGAGTTTCTTTACCGGCGCACACTGCTAATTAGAGGGAGCAAGTGTCTCCAACAAACCCCTCCCACACACACACGCACGCACACATATACACAGAGGCAGGCGCGCGCAATACTTTGCCTGAACAATTTATTCTAACCTGAATACATACAAAGAAAGTCCTCCAAGTATAAATAATATAGATATCTCCCCCAAACTTCTAATCTACCATATTAAATATATAATTTTCAGTCTGATTGTATATTTTAAACATACAGTCCACAATCCTAACCTGTGTAGTTTATCAAAATAAAAAATAATTTCTAGAATAAAAACTATGATGCCTACAAGAAGTTAGTTCCCACAGATCATGTTCAGTCATTTTCCCTCCCTGATCAGTGAACCTGGTGCACATCTGCAACACTTCATGGATTCACAGATTATATCTATCTGCAAAGCAGCTGTATTAACACACACACACACGCACACGCACACACACAAACACCCAGATGCACAAAAGCGATAAAGCTCATTTGATTTATCATAATATGCTTTATCTCAAAAGTAAGTATCTTATCTCCAGATAAAGAGAGGAAAGACAGAGCAATCCGTTCAGTGGTGGTGCGGGATGGAACAACAGCAGCAGCACTGCAGGGGTGTGAATTGGATGGGTCAGCAGGTAAACTTAACCAAAAAAGGTAAGAGAAGAAGATGCACTGGAAGGAGAGGAGAGAGCGCACAACAGAGAACTCAGAGCTGCTGCACCTGAAGGAGGCACCTCGGGTTTACATGGGAATGGATTAAAAACACACAGTTGGGGTCGCGTTAGTCCCAAACTGTTCTTGTGGAGCAGGTTGTTGCCAGTCATGAAAGAATCATCCTCAGGAGTGAGTGTATCATACTGTACATGTGTGACTGACAGGCACCTTTACAGGCTTATAGGGTTCTGGCCTCGACGAGCTTTGTTGTTGTTTTATTAGATTGTTAAATCATGACTTATTAAAGAGTAATGTTTTACTTTTAGCTATGTAATCGTTCTGTTTTATTTTCTTTTAGGGCGTTGGTGTTGTTGAATAGTGATGTTCTTTTTATTAAACACTACTAATCTTTTCGGACTGATTTATGTTTGTTTAAAATAAAAGTGGTGTTCAAACACTGCCCGCTTGATGATTGCAATGTGCTCTCTGTTCATCAGTGGGACAGTTCTTCCTACGGCTTCAACAACAAATAGGGAAATAGGGAAGAGGACTGAGCTGGTTTAATCCCTACCCTTCCCCCCAAGACAGGACTTACAGAGACATTTTCAGAGTGAATCAAGTGAGCCAACGTCTATATTTGCAACTGAACATTTTCTGATTTGTGTGCTGAACGAGGCCTTAAAGCTCAGAAAGATGGTAAAGAAGACAGAGACCAGGTATCCAGGTGGATGGAAGGCGGGGAGAAAAGACCCACATACAGATGGATGGGTGGATGGAGGGGAAGTGAGAGGAAAAGCAGGTGAAGGGGCAGGGGGTGGGGGAGGCTCCGGTCCTCGTCCCAACTGACACACTGCTGCAGTTAATCCAGATTAGAGTGTCTAAAACAGGTCGGCTAAATCTGCAGGCCAGCCAGCAATACAGAGACTGCTGTCAGGACCAATCACTCACCCTGCACACACACACACACACACACACACACACACACACACACACACACACACACACACACACACACACACACACACACACACACATTTTAGTAATCTCCTCTGTGCAAACCAGGTGCCACCAGCAGCTCCACACAGAACGCCATTAAACAGCCCACCAGCCCCCGCCCCCAACTACCAGCCAAGTTGGGACTCACACCCGTTGGAGCACTGTACTGTCAGAGACATTTGTCTCACCCAGGTCTTTCGTGGTTGCACATTAATGTAATTCTGTTTAATTTGAATTATATAGTGCAACTATGAAAGTAAATATCTAAAGATAAGATGAGACCTTGCAGCAAGAAAAAAATATTACACATAAAAACCCAATGATAGAGATTTTAATCCTGATAATAGGGAATTACACTTATCTAAGAGTTGGAAGTTAGAAATCATCATCCTGACATGGGATGTGTTTTAAACTCAACAAGAACAGGTGACTCAAAAATGCAGAATGACAAGATTAAGGTCAATTTCCCCTGATTTTATTAATAAGAGATGTGTCCCTATAGGATGTGGTGACACGACGCAACAGACAGTCAGAGATGGTAGTTTACAAAGATGGGGTTTTTAGGCAAGGCTACTTGTGCCCAAGAGGAAGGGGAGGCACAAGTGAGTACTGGGAATGACTACGAGTGAATTTGAATGTCCTACCATGAATATAGTTTAACTGATTTGTGCCATCTGGCTTCAGTATAACTCATCTGCATACCAGGGGAAATGTCTTCTGTGTGTTCTAATTATAAAACGTTCTACTAACTGCCTAAGAGAAACATGTACAGTAAGAAAGATGTTGGTCCCAGCACAGAACCCTGTGGAACTCCATGACTCACTGCTAAGACTAATTAATTAAAATTTGAATTTAAATAAATAAATAAATACTAAAGGTAAAGGTGTGAGCTTTAACCTTTTTAATTTATATTAAAAACACTATCCCTTATCTCATCATATCATATCTTAACCGTGTTAATAATTCAACAAAAAAAATCCTTCTGTCATTATTAGATGTTGTCACCTATATTATAATTTCTTGGCACTATCCCATAGATGTTGAAGAAAATGGATTTATGTTCTTTACAGGGAGAATTTGGCTCTTGACTTCCAGCTGTTTTCCTCTTTTGTCTGTTAGTCTTTTTCATATCAACTTTGATTTTTTTTTTTTTTTTACTTGAGCCACAGTGTTTGCTGTTTTTTATTTTTTCTATTTATTTTTAATTTCTCTGACTTTGGGAAGCTGGGCCTCTTATTGCTTCTTCTGACGACCTCAGAACCTATTATTTAATTTTCTGCAGTCACACTTTGTTGCCTTAAACGTTCAGGCCTGTCTCTTACAACATGGTTACCTGAATGTAAACATGCTAGCATATAGGGGGATATTAGATTATATGGAAACTGCAGAAAGACTGTTGGTTCCAAATGATTGTGATTTATTGATATATGCTATTTTGGGGTTTAAAACAATGATGAGATGCTTTGGCATAACCTAAAATAGTCCAACAGGCCATTCATGTGCAAAAAGTGTCCAGTTTAGCTGAATCAAATCAGTACTGTAAATTCCAAAAGATGGTACAATGGGCTGTGAGGTCAGGTCCTTGATCAATAACATGCAAATTGTCATAACCACTGATCAACAACCACTGATCAAGGTAAACTGATCATTGATTAATGGCCATGAGTCCCATTCACACAGGTGGGGAATGGCTGCAATCACAGCATTGTCAGATGGTGATAGATGTACCCTTAGGCCCCCTCCTCGATTCCCTTTTCACGTAAATGGCCTCCTTGACTCAAACCAGCGTTCCTCCCTGTCCAGGATGTGTACATCCTCATCAGTGAAAGAGTGTCAACTGGCCTGTAGGTGTAAATAAACTGCAGAGTCCTGGCCTGACGAGGTAGCTCTTCTGTGTTGTGCCATCCGCTTCACCAGAGATTGTTTGGTTTCCCCGATGTATACAGTATGAATGATCTCAGACAGATGTGAACAAGTGAATAACCTGAGCAAACATGAATATTGATGATGTGTCTTTGACAGGTGGTGATAAAGACTACGCTGAACCCGACCATCCTGGTAACGGAAATCTAAATCCCATGTCACATTCTATTTCCTGGGACCCACTGATAATTATTA
>NW_005187498.1:1583880-1585309 GCF_000239375.1 Pundamilia nyererei
CCTTCCCAGCTTTGACAAATGTCCAGCTGGGATAACCACATTTACTCAGGGCCTTCTTGATGTGATGTTCTTCTGGTGTTCGCTCTGTGTTGTAGCGTCCTGATGACACCCAGTTTATGCTCCAGTGGATGATGAGAGTCAAACCTTAAATACTGATCCGTATGCGTAGGTTTACGGTACACATCAATTTTTAAATGTCCCCAATTTCTGCTTCTATGGAAGCCAACCTGCCACTTTTCATATCCTCCCTGGTGAATTTGAGGTGTTGGTCCACTGAGCTGAGCTGGTTTCAGTCATGCAAATGTCCTGTTTATATGATTGGGGAAACCTGCAGTTAGCTGAGACTGAAGAAGTCGAAACGTTTCTCCCACTGAAAACACTACGCCCAGATGAACACAATCAACCTTTTGGGATTTACTTACCTGGATGATTGAGCACGTATCAAGACAAAGCAATACTGTAAAGAATTATTTTAGTTCGTTTTATTATTTCTGTCTAGTATTAAAATTTATTTGAAAATCTGAATCATGTAAGTGTGACAAATATGCAAGAAAACAAAGAAAGAAATCAGAAAGGGTTTTTTTTCCACAACGCAGTATATGCAGGATTGAAACATTGACTTCATTTGCTGATTTGCTATCTGTGTATAGATTATATTCAAAGTAGAAAGAATCAAGCTTGAGTCAGTAGTTATCTACACAAGCTGTTTTATTTTATTTGTACACAGTCACAGTTTGTCCAATTTGGCAACACTATCAAAGTTAAGTGTGTTTAACTCACAAAACACGGCTGACATGCAGTCCCATGCTTCTGCAGAAAATTGTGTTGTATGTCATCCTGTCAAGCTGAAGTTTGCATCCACATTTCTATAGATTAATATATTTACTGAAGACTCTGAAGGAATTTATGTAGATGTTATCAGTTTATTTTTGTTGTTTTTGAGGCCTCTGACTATCAACACTGACATCTAATCTGTTCAACTCTGAGATGAGGTTATGATTCAAGTCAGATTTGTAGAAATTCACTTATAGGACTGAACTGATAAAAAACAGACAAAGAGAAATCTAGCATATTCATATATCAGTGAGAGCGCTGTCCTTACATACAGTTACAACAGCTTAAATTTTAGTCGCTGTCTCTTTCTCCTTTTCTACACCTAAACTGAGGAATACTCACCCTCTGAAACAGGAAACTGCAGTGCAAGGTCATTTAACCAGCTAAAACTTCCAATGAAATAATGAACAAATACTTCAAATGAAGTAAAATGTCATGTTTCGGCTGTGTACAGGCAGGAGAAGGACCCAAACGCAAAACTCACGACAACGAAATTAAACTCAAAAAGCTGCTTTATTGCAGAATGGCATGGGGAAAACTAAACTGGGACATGGCTAACTAACACACAGGGAAACACAGCCATGAGGGAGACTAC
>NW_005187498.1:1585842-1596341 GCF_000239375.1 Pundamilia nyererei
GCTTAAACATACTATAAACATCAAAATGAACTAAAACTCAAAACACTGGGTCATAAGACCCAGGATCGTGACATAAAATCCCAGCCTGAAGAATCGAGCACAGTGAAGTCAGCATATATCATACTGGACAAAGCTGTGGTAGGAACAAAACTCAAAAATACACCTCGGACAAAAGGTTTCTGACTGTACATCATGTTACTGGACTAATTAGTTATTATCATATGTGTTATGTTTCATATTATTCACTGCACACTTGGTTTAAGGTAAGACAGGTAACATGATAACCAGGTGTTGGCATAATGATAAGATTGGTAATTAGTAATCTTAATGATGCGATCACTAAATATCAAACTCTATTCTAAAAGATTTTCTTTTGCAGTCTCAGCCCATTCATCATTTAGTAAAGTTTCCATCCCACTAATATACATTTTGTTTCCTCAAATCCCACCAAAGACCTTTTAAGGGGATTGACATCTAGAGACTGAAACAACCCCTCAAACTGTTCCTGGATTGGATTGATTTGCTCCTTGGGTTGACCCGGGCGTATGTTTGGGATTATAGCCTCCACAGAAAAGTCGGTTATTACCAAGCTACTGTTTACACACTGAGAGCATCCCATTCTTCTTCAAAGAGCTCCGGCATGTCACAGTATCCGCTGCAAGGGTCAAATCTAGGCGCTCTAACAGTAAAACACAGTGACAACAGGATAAATTGTGTCTGACTGCTGGAATTGTCTAAAACAGACTCCCAGAACTTCACTGGTCATTCTGGGATGTTCAAGTTGATGTTTGTGTGATTTTTTCCCTGTATAATGTGTTCCAACAAGACTTTTTGAACATTAACTCATTGTTTATTTGTTGTCTTGGTCTGTACTGATGCTTTTGTTCCTGTCTCCAGCAGGTGCATCTGCAGCTGTTTGGAACATAGACAGTTTTTTTGATATTTTGCTTACCTGATGTTTTCTGACGTTTTCATTCTCCTTGGAGAAACTGTACTCTTTGGCTGTTTAAACAAATATATATATAAAGATTGTGAATTGTCAGAAAACCTTGAATGTGTATATACTGGATACACATATTCTATATCATACTGTAGTATATAATTATATACAGTAATAAGCTCAAGTTATTCATGTCCAGTTGTTTACAAATCCACACCTACTATCCATCGCCTGCTCTGATCACTCTGTTTACATGACTTTGGTCATTTAGTTTAAGCTCAGTCAGTACAATGCTGTGCTAATATGGCACAAAGCAATTTAACATTCATTGTACATTTTCAGTTTTTTAATTTAAAATTTCCATTTTTTTATTTAAAGTGACTTATTGTTTTTAATGTTTTGCACAGTCAAGGAGCAGTTCGGGACACATTTCACTGTGTGTTGTATGACCATGCATGCGACAAGTAAAGAATCTTGGAATCCCACATAATGTTGGTGGAATCAAAGTAACATCTGTCACGCTAATCTTATCTGATTTTTACTGCACTAAAACTTCTTAAATTATGTTTAAAAAGATCAAAGTAAACAAAATGAAAACACGATACTGTCCCCTTAAAAGTACATACAGTACTGCCCATAGAGTGAGCTGCCTTGGAGAGGTTTGTGCTCTCAGAGTGCTTCTTGTTCCTTCATGTTTTTATTGTTAATCTCTTCTGGTTTTTGCTTTGTCTGTATATCTAACACAAATGGTTTGTTAATTTATATTTATATTGGCGATGCTTATTAAGAGTTTGTCCAGGTACTGTGCATGAAAGTCACTATTATAACCAAATCCAATAAGTGATAAATCACACAGTGATGGTAAACCTGATTAACACGTTTTACATTCCATATAAAACTACAGCCATAAGAAACATCCTAAGCAAGGTACACGTCTCCCTCTGTCTGTCTGTGTGTGTGTGTGTGTGTGCGTGTGTGTGTGTGTGTTTAATGACTCAGGAGTTGCACTGTGAGGTGAGGTGTGTCACAGTGAAGGATGAGTGATTACAGTGGACAGTAATCCTGCAGGTGGATTAGCAGGTGGCATTAGGAGAAGTGGGGGTGTAGCACATTGCCACCTCTGAACCATCACGACATAGAGCAGCAGCATGAGGGACCTCACCTCCATCTGCTTCACCTCAACACAACATGCACGGGACACTGTAACACACACTGTCCAAGGATCTGACAACAAAGACAAAGGTCACTGAGGATTCTTTTTTCTGGGTTTCTCCATTTAGATTGAAATCAAACTGAGCAACCAAACTTAGAACTGAAATAAAACCAATATAAGTCAGTAAGGCATTCATCTATAGATGCAGTGATTCTACTCTCCCATATGACCCTTTAACAGGGACGCTCCAGTGTATTGATGTCAGTTACCCACAGATATACTGAACTATTACTTTCCAAGCATTTCTAAGTCCTAAGTGCTTGTGATCCATATTAGAAAGTTTAAAGTTGTCCACAGCTTGGAAACGACACATTTCTCTGCATGTTGTACTCTGTATGATTGTGTATGTGACCAATAAAGCTTGTGTCTTCTTCTTCCTTGTCTTCTTCTTAAAGATTGTTCATCGTTGTAATGATATGAAGACTTTCAAAGGAATTTCAGATGTTACAACAAAGCGTCCTCTGGTAACCCTTTGTATTTGTTCTAGCCAGGGAGGTAAAGTTGGTGAGCGCAACAAAGCATTTCATAAAATGTTGAATTTGCGGTGTAATACCTTTTCTGAACTTCTGTCCGTTTCTCCTTAAATAATGATTTAAGGAGAAACAAATAAATAAAAATAATACTGAAAGGGATCATGAAAGGGATCATTGCTAAGCACCAAACAACAAAATGAACAAATTCACTGTGAAAAAAGCTAATGCAAACTGAACTGAAATCTAAACTTAAAAACAAAATAAAGATTCAAACTAATTAAATATGAAGCTTTAATAAAGTGGGTTTGTGCAAAGCAGTTTGTTATTGATGCTGCTGCACAGACGCAGCTTATAACCTCTGGACAGCCTGCTTTCTTATGGATAAGGTGAAAAATCGCCCGAGAAGTCAGTGCCTTAAAACAGACGGTCTGATGTTTTGGTTGGTCTAATCGAATATTTCAAGAAATAATTGAAGAAATAGTTTTCAGTTGAATCAGTGACTTCTCATCCTTCAGTTGCTCAAACAAATGTGATTACAGATCAGGCAAGAACAAACTAATCTGCGCTTCATCTTCATCTAAGCTAATTGATTAAAAGTAATAATTAATAAATGAATTATTGATTAATAATTCTCATGTGTGTCTACTATATACACAGCCTTCTTCTTCCACTCAATTCTCAGTGAAATGCTTTGACCTACCTGGGCTGGTTTGTTAAAATTTCTACATTAGAAAAGCACAATGCTGGTTGGAGGACTTTATATGGTTTGAACAAATAACAATTTTGCTTTAAATAACATAAACTCAGGAGACTTTGACCTGCCGTTTAGTCTTCTCTACATTCCTCGGGAGTAAATCAGATCGGGAGGAGGACGATAGATAGATACCCCATTGTTCTTGTTTTTTTAAATAAATAAATTTTTATTTATGTAGCACCTTTCAAGACAGAATCACAAAGTGCTGCACATAAGATTACAAGTCATAAAAAGATTTAAAAAGAGAAAATAAAACAGGCAAAAAATTAACCAAAAGCAGTCTTAAAAAGGTGAGTTTTGAGTTGTTTTTTAAAAACAGCTACTGAATCCACAGTTCTTAATGTTTGGGGGAGAGAGTTCCCCAGTCTCGGGGCCACAGTGGCAAAAGCTCTGTCACCCTCAGTCCTCCTCTTAGTATTTTTTATAGCAAGTAAGCCCTGATCAGATGACCTCAAAGACCTGCTAGGGACATCGGGCTGTAGCAGATCAGAGATGTAGGCAGGTGCCAGTCCGTGCACAGCTCTGTAGGTCAAGACCAGGATCTTAAAATCGACTCTAAATTTAACAGGAAGCCAGTGTAACTGAGATAATAACGGTGTCGCATGTGAGTACTTGGAGGATTTTGTCAAAAGTCGAGCTGCAGCGTTTTGCACAACCTGCAGACGATCCAGAGAACCTTTGCTTAGACACATAAACAGCGAATTACAATGATCCAAGCGTGACGAAATAAATCTCGAGTTCAGAGCGAGATAAAACCGGGCTTAGCCTAGCCACATTTCTCAAATGATAAAAACAACGCCGAACCAGAGATTTCACATGCCCATCCAATGTGAGACTCGAGTCAAAGGTGACACCTAAATTCCTGATAGAGAATTTAACATAAAGTGAGAGAGGACCAAAGGCTTTCACTATCTGCGATAGAAACCTATCAGGGGCGCATACGAGGACTTCGGTTTTCCCCTCGTTGAGTTGGAGGAAATTTGCAGCCATCCAACGTTTGATCAAATCTAAGCAATCATTCAGACGCTGAAGCTTAGATAAATCCTCGGGCATAAAAGAAACGTTAAATCATTGTGCTAACCTTTACTGAACACATAACCTGATCTGCAGCAGGTTCCGAGTTAGGATTTAAAGTCTGCTGGAAGTCCCCTTTTCACTTATTCTGTTATGTACAGCATGTTTTAGGTGCATTATCGAGTCTCTGATTGGGAATACGAGTTATATGCACGAATTGTATAGCTTTCTAATTTCTAACTTGACTGGGTGAAGTGCGGAAATGTGCATGCATTAATTCGGTTATGCAGAAAATATCGACATGATTCTAATCTGCTGTTGAGTATATTTTAGACTGCTTGAACAGCAGCTCACAGCGCACAGGTCACACTAAAAATACATGTTCTGTCCATCAATCAAATCATTTTCACTTTGATCTGCAGGTAAACTAAGGCGGTTCCCACATCTCATTTATTATGCTGTGAGACAATATCCTTCAATGTTTAGAGCTCTAATGTTCACCCTCCGCCGTAGAAATGATCAGAAAGCCTGTTTTAGCAGAGCAAGTTGTTCCATCGTTGTGTGACCCTTGGGACAGACCCAAGCCGCACGCCTGGATAACACACAGACAACCATTCACGCCTAGAGCCAATTCAGAATCACAAGTTAACCTAAACCCACGCGTGTTTTTGGACTGTAGGAGGAAGCAGAACCCACTGCCTGGACTTGAGCAGAGGTCAGTGCTAATCACCGCACTACGCATCTCTGGAATTTCTTCATCTGCATGAGTGGGTTAGCTCTGACCTCTGGTGGTTGAGCATCAATGTATTCATGCAACTAATTGTTTTGTTGCAGCAAACATTAATTAAACACACATGCATATAATAATACTGAATCAGGAATTGTCAAAGGTGTACGTGGAAAAAGACATTTTTAGAACTGAAATAAATGCAACCAGAAAATTAAAATCCCAGACAAAAAACTTCAGCACATGCTTTCTTGTTTAAAAAGGAGGGATTTAGTGCCACTAGATGGCAGCACGATACAAGCGATGCACTGAATCTGTCACCCGTTTAGTACACGAAGAAAAAAAGCCACGCGCTGCCTTTCATGGCGTAGTAAAGTGGAGGAATTAAACCAAACTGGGAGAAGGCTTATATTAAATTACAACCAATTTAAGCGTTTTTGTACCTCAAAAAGAATGGCTGATTTCACTCTGTAAAGGATGTGTGACATTTTAAATGCACGTAAAATGTCAGCTGGCAGCTGTGTTTTGACCACAGAATGAAGAAATTTCACGGGAACAACGACAAATCTACCTTAAAATTACTTTCTAAAATATAGCAATATTTTCAATTATTCCGATAGCGGTTTTGTCCACAGTGGCCCGGGTTTTCTCTCCCCCGAGTCCCTTATAGATATTAAATCCCATATTTCCAATGAATGTGAACGCAGCTCGGGTCAAACCCGGATGTTTTTCTTCATGCGTACTGTCTATGGCTATTCAAGTTGTTTATTATATCTTAGAGACACTCGTTAGAGGATATGTGATATCAGAATAAAATAATATTAACTGAGTTATTTTAGCGTCGATATGCAATTTGTGGAGAGTGTTAGCTGAATTTCAAAATGAACGAGCGGGAACATTTTTGATCCAACTCATTGTTGTGGAGTTTGAGGGCTCTGCAGCCACTACACAAGCATGAACGGGGAAAAGTCTAAATGTTTAATACAAATCTTAATATAAACCAGTGATTGTGCTTGTATCCTGCAAGATGCTCCGAGAGTCGTATCCCTTCGTGGAGGACAGTTTCAGCCGCTTCCTGTCGCAGAGCAACATTTACGGGCTGTGTCAGGCCGGGGAGCAGGAGCTGTTAGCGGCCACTCTCAAGGGGAAGGTGGTGTGTTTCAGATACCAGGAGCTGCAGCAGAAGATCCGACCAGTGGCCAAGGAGGTTCAGTTCACTTACATCCCAGGTACGCAGGGGAAAGACGGGTCAAGTGCTCAAGAACTCAAGTTTCAGTACTGAAGAAATTATGTTTATTTCTACTATTTTCTACACATTAAACATTAGACCTAGACCTCCTTTCCTGTTTCCTGGATCTTATATCAAATAAAATAAAAATTAAAAAAATAAATAAATCTTAAAAGCAATTATAGAAGGCAGCATCCGTCAAAGTAGATTTTTGGATCAGAACAACTTATAGCTTCTCCTGTCGTCTATAAACTCCTTACATTTGTGTGACTCTTTGAAGAGACCTGCCTGTATATTAACATCTCTGTGTTAACAGTCTTTTTCTTATGGACTTGACCCCTGGGTTTGGAAAATAGACTGTACATAACAGATAGGACGTAACTGCTGTCACCCATTGGTTCTGAACTGTAAGACACAATCCAGGCAATACTGTGCAGTAAACAGCAGACCTGTTCAAAGTACAGAAGTCTGCTGCAGTTAAGTCAGGACTCCAGCATGTGATGAGATGGTCCTTGTGGAGTAAGAGTGAATGGAAGTAAGTGGCTAAAAAGTAATTTGCATGACAAAAAAGCCACATAGAAACAGACAGGTTCAATGATTGGGGCCCCTGGTTTTTGGGGTCTCTGAGGTCTGACAGACTTTATCCCCTCCCCCCCTTAACAACCAATAGACGACTTAAAATGAAGCTATAGGGGCCCCAGTGAGTGGGGACTGGAAAGAACTCTTGTTTTACTCCTTTGTTGTGCAAGTACTCAGATATGTGCACATAGATGTTGCTACAGAGCTCGTCCTTAAGGTAAGGAAGCTACACAACACAATAGAAAGACTGTGTTTCAACGTAAACTGCGTGCACTGAATATTTTACTCACGTAAAATTACAGAAGTTTAACACTTCAAGCAACAACTAAACAATTGTACAGATTGTATATTTTAGAATGACCTATATGCACAAATATGGTCTGATATTAGTCTTTTTGACTCATGTCATGTTTATTATTTCAGCTCACCCGTGGTTTTCTGTTGAGATTAGATGTCACAGATAGTAGGATGAAGACTTGAAACAGTTATTGTAATGAAGATTTTTTGTTTCCTTCGCCCAATCAGTGCATCCCTTCTATATTATTATAAAATGATAAGATTGTTGATTTATGCTGAAGACTGGAATTTATTGTGTCACAGAAGCCAAAACTTTAAAACCAGCCTTCAACAAAACAGATTAAATAAAGGAGAGTATACATATTCTCCTGCTGTATGCGGTTTGAGACAGCATACAGCAGTGGTCCCCAACCCCTGGGCCACGCACCAGTACAAGTCCGGTCCGGTCCGTGGTCGTTTGGTACCAGGCTGCGAGAGTTGAGGCCCGGGTGTAAAATTGATGGTTTTCAGGGTTTTTATCATTATTTTTTAACGTTATTATCGTAAACTTGGTTTCCCTGGATCTTTTCCAGTGTGTTATTAATAAATCTTTTCTTTTGGTTTTATTTTGTTGTATTTTTCCGAGACACTTTAAATACCGGTCCGTGAAAATATTGTCGGACATAAACCGGTCTGTGATGCAAAAAAGGCTGGGGACCGCTGGGATACAGTATGAATAAATACAATGTAACAGCGCTAAAAAGATACAAATGACAGAAAATCAAACAAAACAGAAAAAAGCAAAATAAAAAAAATAATCAGTGGCCATAGTGATCAAACTTAAATACAGTGGTACAGGGAGCTTAATAAGTGAATCGGGTAATAAATGAAGGCATTGTGATATGATCAATGAAATACTTTCACAACAGAAGAGAAAGTGTTGCTGCGTTTCATATAAATGGTGTGAAGGGTGGTGAAGAACTCTTCAGAACTGATACATGAATGTGTTCTTTATTTTAATGGTGATGTTGAATATTTACTGCTTTAATATACGTTTTACATTTCTTCTTCTAGTCTGTAGAGTTTGCGTAGGGCATACATTTTTGTTTTCGTTTTAAATGACATCACAGTGTATCTGCTGAATATATTTTGTATTCTAAAAAAGTTTTCAAATAAACATAAAGGGTCTGAGATGATATTGATGACTGTAGATGATATTGGTGGAGGTTAACAATATAGATCTTACTTCATGAAGGAGAGCATCTCTCTCTCATTAGCGCAGAGCAACAAAACAGATTTTCTGCCTTATAATGAAACATTTTCTCTGAATATTTATCCTGTTATTTCAGAAAAAACAAACAAGATAAATCATTCTGTAAGTCTGAAATGAATGATAAAGCTGTCGGTGTACGGTCGTATGTTAATTCTGTTATGATGCACGTTGTTGTTTGTAGTCGCTCAGTGCTGAAAAGGTTTGACTCTGTTTTCTTATCTAGTTGATGCAGAGATCGTATCAATCGATGCTTTCATCAAGTCTCCACCCAAGAGAGGTCTGGTGGTGGGCATCACCTTCATTAAGGTATTGTAACTTTAAAATCAGAGTATGAACTGTGCCATGGTAGAAGCATACTGATTCATGGCTGATCTCCTCGCAGGACTCTGGGGACAAAGCCACTCCATTCCTAAATATCTACTGTGACTATGAACCTGGCTCAGAGTTCAACCTGGACTCTATTGCACGTGAGCGATGCATTGTCTGCGTATGTGTTGTGCTCTCGCTGACATGTCCTGATCATGTCGTGTTTCTCTGAACAGAGAGCTGCCTGAATCTGGAGCTGCAGTTCACGCCCTTCCAGCTTTACCACACAGAGTAAGTTTGCTGCTGTACAAAGATAGTTCTTGCTGACTATAGTCACCATGGTAACTAACCTTGCAGATATTGCCACATAGTTTTAACCAAGAATTAAAAGAGAAAACCGAGCTCTTCCTGATCTCCTGCTGCAGGTTATGACGATCTCCTTTGGGCTGTTGTGTCAATCAGAAATTACTAAGAGACAAACAGGCACAATACAGGTGGTGGCTGTAAGGGCTTCACACTGAAGCTGGATATGCAAAATGTGATTTTTGGCAGTTTAACGTGAAAGATGACTCATGTAAAAGATATTCGTGATGTCTTTGCTCATGCTGTTTTTGCTTACATAGTGAAAGAGTTCAGAGTTCTAATGGCCAAAACTCTGACAGTGTCTGAGTGTACGCGCTGCTGCAGCGTACTCCTACTAATCAAGCAGCATGAAATGACACGCTGATCAATATGATGCTGGCACCTGTGTTTGGGATTCCAGCAAGGAAGAAAATCCACTTTAGTTGAGGGAGCAGAAGCTTGTTTGTGTGCTTCCCCTGCTGTTATCATAGAAACAGACAGCAGAGGAATAACACACATACATCCTGGCTCACATTCAGGAGGTGAGCTGATGTCCTGCCCAAGTCTATTAGATTCATGTTGGACAGTTTAGCTTAAAAATAGCTCAGAAAATTGCTAAAAAATCACACATTTTGTAGACATTTTAAAACAAGAATACATGGAAAACAATTAAAAGTAAATAAAAAATACATGCACAATAATCATTCTGCAGAACTGTGGTCCGTTTATATGATTATCAATCATTACAAAATACAGAAACACAACTCCAGGCTGGTAGCATTACAACTTTAGCTACTTGACAACTGAGATTTCAGTGCTGTTAAATATTTAATGTTTTTCTCAAGTACTGATAAATCTATTGTTACCACATTTTATATCCTATTGCTGTGCTGAATCATCGTGTTTCTGCAGGCTGACTCAGTTTCTCAGCTGGAGTCCATCATTTTTCATGAGCTGGTACACGAATATTCATGAATGGGCTTTAGTGTCTTTATGGCTGTGCTCAGTCACTGAGCAGTTTAAGTACAGACTGTGTGTGTGTGTGTCTGGATAGTAAATGTAATGTTTTTCTCAGGTAGAGCAGGTCATCTAGCAGTCAGGGTGTCGGTAGCTTGACTCCTGGCTCCTTCTGTCTGTGTTAAAGTACCAGTACAAATAAAATGCTTAAGTATAGATAGAAGCTGTATGAATGTGTGATTGGGTGAGTGAGACTTGAAGTAGAAAGCATTTAGTGCTCAAATTAAGTAGAAATATATCGAGGTAGCAGTATAATGTATATACAGTGGGGCAAAAAAGTATTTAGTCAGCCACCGATTGTGCAAGTTCCCCCACCTAAAATGATGACAGAGGTCAGTAATTTGCACCAGAGGTACA
>NW_005187498.1:1597739-1607976 GCF_000239375.1 Pundamilia nyererei
CTGGTGCAAATTACTGACCTCTGTCATCATTTTAAGTGGGGGAACTTGCACAATCGGTGGCTGACTAAATACTTTTTTGCCCCACTGTAAGTACCAGTCCATTTACCATTTATCATGTGAGTGAGCTTGTCTCCCTCTGTCTGTCAGAGTGCAGTGTGCTGAAGGAGGGAGTGAGACGGTGTTTCTGCTAAGCGGTCATGACCAGAGGATCCACCTTTACAAGGAGGTCAGAAACAATACCAGATCAGTGCATTCTCATGACAACTTAAAATATTTGTCTCCTTCTCATCTGTGTATCAATGTATTCTCTAGCAAGTCCCTTTATCCATTATGTGGAGTCACGGTAGCAGCAGACTAAGTAGGGGATTGCAGACATTAGAGTTGGGAATCACCTCTCATGTCTAACCATCAGAAAGTAAACGGTTGGATGGCTTCTCTTTGTGTTCCCAGTGGAAGCTGTGGGGAAAAAATCTTCAAACATCTTTCTTTAAAAATATTGTTGAACATAAAGTAAAATCTGACTTCAGCCTTTCAGAAGAGCCAAAAATAAAAATGTCTTCCACAGTGAGAGCCTGTTTACTGTGAAACCCACTCTATGTGTTGTCTAAGCTCCACTGCAGCTCAGCAGGGACACCATCCCTGGAAATTCCAGAGGGAGTGTTGGACCAAACAGCCATTGGATTTGTCTCAGTCATACTTCTGAAGCCTCATACTAGCAGAAAACAAGAACTGTGCTTTGTTCTTCCTCGTCACCTCCACTGGAAGCACATAATAAAGGGATTTTGTTATGGCTAGCATGAACAGGAGGAAAGATCACAGCAAGTAAACCCTGCTTTAGTGTTCACTTAGGAACCTGAATATAATCAGACAGGAAAAATCATTTAAAAGATTCTTTTTAAAATAATTTTATGAAAAAAAGTCAGAATTCTGATTTTTGTTCCAAAACTGTGAAAAAAAAAAATCCTAATCGTCTTCCAAAATGTAAAATGAAACCATATAGATGCATGCAACAGAACTAATACTACAGGAAGCATTGGAGATAAAATATGATTGTAATCTGTTGTAACTTTGTATATCTGAAGATGTTTACTTTGATCATGCAAACATCAGCGTTGCATTCAGCCTGACTCTCTTGTGTCTAACAGAACGCCTCCTTGCATCAGTTTGAGGAGCAGCCAGTGGAGAGACTCTTCCCCGAGCTGCAGCAGCTTCCCAGCAAGTGAGTCCCTTCAGCTCTCATCTCTCTGGATGTGGCCGCTGGGCTGATTGGGTTTGATGAGGGATGAGCATTATGTGTTTCTCTGTTAATCAGATTCATGATTTCCCACATTATCCAGCTTACTGTTCTGATCACTGTTTGTACAGTTTGTTTGTACTCAGTTAGCAGGTCTATTACTATACACAAGAACGATAATGTCATTATAGTGTCATTTACTGAAGTTTGAGTAACGAAGGAAGCATGGAAATGTGGAAAGAATGTTTTAAGATACGAAGTTACGAAGAGGATGGTGCATATAATAACAGTCGGCAACACTGAGAGTTGAACAATGAGACCGAGACAAGTCCCACATGTTTCAGATCTATCATCCATTCTTTTTCCACTTATCCGATTAAGGGTCACGACGAGGCTTGAGCCAGCTCCCATAGGGCAAGATGCGGCTACACGCTAGACTGGTTGCCAACCTGCAGCAGGGCTAACACAGAGAGACAGACAAGCATTCACACCCTCAGTGTGGGGAAAGTCTTCAGTTTTTGGTCTTGTTCTTTGCTCAGTGCCTTTAAAAAATGTTGGATTTGTTGTGTAATACCTGCCGACACCTCCCATACAATAATGATTTAACGAGAAACAAATAAATACAGATAATACTAAAACTCATAAAGTGATCATTTTTATACACCAGGCAACAAAATGAAATGAATAGATTTACTGTGAAAAAGAGCTCTAAAAGAAAAAGCAGCACATCATGTCAGGACCTAAAGAAACTCAGCAAGAGATGAAAAACAAAGTCACTGATATCTGTCAGTCTGGGAAGTGTAAAAAAGAAATTTCCAAAGATGTGGGACTTCAGCAAATCACAGTGAGAGCCATTATTAACAAATAGAAAAAACCTGCAATAGCAGGAACCTTCCTACCCAGCCAGCCTACCTAAATTACTCCGAGAGTGCCAGACGCTTTCCTTTCTTTTTCCGACAGGTCAGGTAGGCTTGAATAGTTTTTTTTCTTCATAAAATAAATTAAATTCATAATTTAAAAACTGAGTTTTGCATTTCCTCGGGTTATCTTTGAATATAAAAATTCCTTTGATGATTTGAAACATTTAAGTATGATAGATTTACACAAAGCTAAGTAATCAGGAAGAGGCCAAATAATTATTCCCAGTACTGTAGCTCTTTGGGAATCACCTCGTTGGCACAAAAATATAATTTTATGCCCGTCAAACTGTCAGGCACATCTCTGGAAATTTTCCAAAGATTAAACTAATGAACTGGGAGCAATTTGTATTTTTTGTGATGGGCCGCTAGTAACGAACTGTCTAATGATACAAGTTAAAATTCGTTTTTTACTAAGTTGTCTATTGTAGAAAGCAAAGATTCGTCCCTTGAGTTAGGTGCCTTTTTTAATCAAGCTGTTGTTTATTTAGCATCATAATAATAACGGCTTAACAAACAAAAAGCATTTCTCTGAAAAAAGGGAAAAAGTAGCCAGTGTCCAAAGAAAAAGTTTGAATGACTTCCAGAAAGCCTGAACAAGTGTGTCTACTTTAACAATGACAAGAACGTTTGGCTTCTTGGAAGCAAACTATGATAGTTGGGTAAATACTTTCATTGTTATCGATACGAGAAAAAAACACACGTATCATCTGTAAACACGTTTTTGTTTCCTTCTCTCTGTGCAGTGTGTTGTGGATGGATATACAGAGCATAGCTGGAGGCCGGCGGCTCTCGGTGTTTGGCTGTCAGAATGGCTGCGTTGGACTAGCTGTGGTCAGCCAGACTGAGCTAGGTGAGGCGAGTGGAACGTACTTGAACGTTCCTCTTAGAGTCGCTCCATCACACGACTGTCTCATGATTCCTTAACCACCACTGACTTAGTCAAACTGAACTCCCGGCTTCTCTGCAGGAATGCTGAACATACAGTGCATCCGAAAAGTATTCACAACGTCACTTGTTACACATTTTGTTACATTACAGCCTTATTCCAAAAATAAATGAAATTCATTTTTCACCTCAAAATTGTGCACACAATGCTCCATAATCACAAGGTGAAAAACCAAAAATATGACATGGATGTACATGTAAGTATTCACAGCCTTTGTTCAGTACTTTGTTGAAGCACCTTTGGCAGCAATTGCAGTCTCAAGTCTTTTTCAGTATGAAGCTACAAGCTAGCACACCTATTTTTGAGAAGTTTCTCCCATTCTTCTTACAGAATCGCTCAAGCTCCAACAGGTTGGAGTGTCGGTTCACTTTCAAATCTCTCCATTCTCTTTCAATCGGATTAAAGTCTGGGCTCTGGCTGGGCCACTCACCCAAAGCTACTCCTTTGTTATGTAGGCTGTGTTTAGGGTTGTTGTCCTGCTGGAAGATGAATCTACTCCCACCTTGAGGTCCAGACCACTCTGGCTATCATCAGGAATGGCTCTGTATATTGATACATTCATCTTTCCCTCGACTGGTCTCCCAGTTCCTGCTGCATAGCGTGATGCAGCCACCACCATGCTTCACTGTAGCGATGGTATTGGCAAGGTGGTGAGAGGTGTCTGGTTTTCCCCAGACATGACA
The DNA here is from genome assembly GCF_000239375.1 of Pundamilia nyererei. Classification (NCBI taxonomy): domain Eukaryota; kingdom Metazoa; phylum Chordata; class Actinopteri; order Cichliformes; family Cichlidae; genus Pundamilia; species Pundamilia nyererei. Next base: position 1,601,523 of record NW_005187498.1, read on the forward strand.
CTTGGCATCAAGACCAGAGTGAGAGTTCTTGACTATAAATCTTTAAAATCTTAAATGAGATTCTTTCCCACACGTAGCATAACATAGGTTACATTCCACCATACAATGCTCTCTACAATAAAAAGTTCTCTAGTTCTATTAAAGATTTGTTGAAGTATGTTAAAAGAAGCCAAATCCTAATTACGTCCATGCAATATTAAGTTTATGGGTGTGTCTATCCATCATTTTGGCTTTATCATTGATGTCCCCAAGTGTGTTTCTGTATTTGTGTTTTCAGTATTGTGTCTGTGTGTGTTTATGTCAGAGGTTTTGCAGAGCTGGCGGGTCCAGTTTGACAGTCCAATCTCTACCGTGCTGCTGTTCCCTCTGAGCTTCCACACAGAGGCCGGTACGATACTCCTCTGTTACATCTGATCTCTGCTTCACTTTGTGAATCTGCAGCGCACCTCAAGATTGTCCGTTTCTTTTTCTTTTCCAGGTGTGGAAATGGAAAGCTATAACCTACTAGTGGCCAGTACCATAGAGATGGCAGTTGTGTACAGGTCAGAGACAAATGAATGGTTTTGTGCAGTTTTGCTTTCTCTCTGAAGACGAAGAAATTGTAGGTTTTTTTGTTGCATGTCTTTTATTGCAGAGATGTCCTAAAGGACGGTTTGTCCCAGGCCACATGCCTCTTGGAAAGTGACCAGTGGGATGCAGTAGTTTGTGCTCTGGTCATCGATCTGGATTTTGATGGGCAGAAGGAGGTGCTGTTGGGCACATATGGACAGGTAAGACCTTTACTAATGGATAGTCTGTATTTTATTTATTTATTTTACTTTTTTAATAAAAGTCAATGTATTTATCCATCTCTTAATACTTAAACCCTTGGCCTGAAGCCCTTAGCTCCATGATTGATGGTTGCCATTGAACACAAATCTTTTTCACTGCTTGCCACTTAAGATAAAAGCTCAGTCATTTCATGGAAATGCTACTTATTGTAGGTCTTAACTGGGAAAAAAGGAGTGCATTTATTGAACTACTTGTAGCTGTAGAAAAATAATTTCTACTCTGGTGATTAGTTTCACCAGCAGGATGCTGTGGATGTGTGGGATTGACTCAAAACAAACTGCACTGTTTGTTCACAGCAAAGAAGGAAGATATGAGCCGGTGCATTGTTGTGACTTCTTGATCTGTTTTTAATAGTTTTTGAATATAAATGGACCTCGCTGGCTCAGAGGAATAAATGAAACATAGGCACCGTATCGTTAGCAGGATACACTAACAGCTTTCTGTCTTCATGGGATTTTCTGATTGTAAGAATATAGAAGATCTGCTCATGAATAAAGTGGCAAAGTAGGTACAGAGGAAGTGAGTATGATTGAAAGGGAAAGATTATAGGTTTTGTTTTTTGATTTAAAATGATAGATTTATATATAAATCCTCTTTTTCTATAATGCAGGAATTGCTGTGTTATAAATTCCAGCCCATGGGAAGTGGACAAAATGGACAGTTTCAGCTGCAGTGGAGACGGAGCTTCAAGAGTCCTTTGCTGTCCCTCATATACTTGGATTTAACTGCAGATGGTTTGAGAGAGCTGGCTGTTCTCACACTGAAGGGACTGCACATCTTACAGGTTTGTAGCTGAACCCTGTGTGACAGTCATGGTACTGTGTAGCGTCCTCATGGTCACTGCCTGCTGAACTCAAGCTAAGAAGAAGTATTTGAGCTGACATCGAGTTGCCAGCTGCAAAACTTTAAACGGAAAATGATTTCATGTGGTTTTTAGCCCACGTTTATGACTTCATTAATGATTTTAGTTGGATTTCGCCTTCAGAATGAGCTTTTGTGATTCAAGTGCTATTCTTCATCACTGAGCAGCTCGAATGAGAAAGCATCCATATTAAGCTCCAAAGAAAAAGAATCACCATGATCTGCTTGTGGAAAAATAAATATCTTAATCCACACGTTAGCGTTGTCACCCCTGCAGACACTCATTATTTCACTCCCCTTTGTCTTCGCAGCACAGTCTCTCCAGCACCGCTGATTTGGTCCTTGAGCGGCTCACACAGAGGGAGTCAGCGCTAATGGCCAGCTCGGAGGTGGAGTCAGCGAGAGCACAACACACTGAAGACAATGAGGCTCCAGCTCAGAAACTGGAGTGTATAATGCAGACACCCTCAGATTAACAAATGTATTGCATTTTTCTCCCCACGTGTAAATCCTGGTGGTTCAGAATGAAATCTCTTAAAGGTGCAACGTGAAGATTTTTCTCAGGGGTTCATCTTCCTGGAGGCTGATGAGAGACACTGGTTTCAGAAGTCATATGTAACTGCTCAGGTCTGCTTCATGGTATAGTTGTAAAAAAGGCTGAATTGTGACATGATGACAGTGTACAGTTATTTGCAGGTAATAAAGGACATCATATTTATATCCTGTTTTTGTCTGATTTGATCTTTCCCTGTGTCAAGGAGGTTAGCTGATTGGTTTGTTTGTTTGTATGGCTTAGCAGATTCAGTAGAGTGATAAAGTTAAATATTTTCTGACATTTTATTTATAATAAAACACATTGTTACTTCTGTAACATGCCACAGGTTGCCATCTTAAGTATGCTGCTTACACTTAAAGCCTAGCTCAGTGCAGAACAGCCACCAAGCGTTCGCTCCTCCAGAAGGTGATTATTTTGATTAATAATGCTACAGCTTTACTGCTCATGACACTGGTTACTGTGGCTCCTCAAGATGAAAACAACAAATCACATCATTCAAAAATGCAGAAAATGTGCAAAGCTGGACAAAAAATGCTTTTCTACCAATATAGATGACCTGATCTGGCTTTCATTTGTTAAGCTTTGTATTCTTTTAGGCATAAGTAGTAATGGCTTCACTCTGACAAGATACCACTCTTTCAAAATTATTCTTTAACAATATAAACATTGCAAACTTATACCCCAGCAAACATGCTCCTTTGCAGCCCAAATGAGGACAAGGTGGGCAGACCCAGCCCACACAAACCAGAGCAGAATGTGGGCGGCAATACCAGTGTCCAAGGTGGAGCTCGAGGCCCAGATTAAGTGGCCAACCAGACCCCGTGGTTTGGGGCCCAGATATGCCCCAAATTTCACACTACTGGGACTGAGACCACCATGATGAATTACTGCCAGTGTGGAAACTGGACCAGAATGTTATAAGATACTTGCAGCCACTTTTTTATTCACAAAGGATTTTTAGAGTTTTTATTCATTTATTGTTTTTTTAAACACACTGGATGCATTTGCTGACACAACCGAGAAGGCATTTATGTCCCCTCCATAGTGCAAACCAGGGAGATTTTGCTTGAAAGTCACACGTAAAAAAATAAATAAATCAAACTACAAAACTCCAGCACCACTTGGCCTCAAAGAGAAAATAAGAACTCAAATCCTATCAACAGCTTAGTCTCTTAGAAAATGGAATATGGCTACTTAGTTCAATTTTATTTATATAGCGCAACAACATCACAACAGTCGCCTCAAGGTACTTTATAATGCAAGGTAGAGACTCTTCAATAATACAGAGAAAACCCCAGAAATCAGATTAGCCCCTATGAGCAAGCGCTTTGGGAGAGTGGGAAAGAAAAACCCATTTTCAACAGGAAGAACAGGACAAGACATGCTGAGAGTAAGTAATGATTAATTGCAATGGTGTAAAAACACAGTGAGTGAAAAAGCTGAGTAAAGAACAAACAGTGCATCGTGGGAATCCCTAGACCAGGGGTGGGCAACTCCAGGCCTCAAGTGCCGGTGTCCTGCAGGTTTTAGATGTGTCCTTGATCCAACACAGCTGATTCAAATGGCTAAATGACCTCCTCAACATGTCTTGAAGTTCTCCAGAGGCCTGGTAATGAACTAATGATTTGATTCAGGTGTGTTGACCCAGGATGATGTCTAAAACCTGCAGGACACCGGCACTTGAGGCCTGGAGTTGCCTACCCCTGCCCTAGACCTATTGCAGCCTAGACCTATTGCAGTGTAACTAAGGGAGGATTCTGGATAACCTGATCCAACCTTTATACTTTTTAAAAAAGGAAAGTTTGAAGCCTAATCTTAAAAGTAGAGATAGTGTCTGTCACCTGAATCCAAACTGGAGCTGGTTCTACAGAAGTGGGGCCTGGAAGCTGAAGGCTCTGCCTCCCATTCTGCTTTTAAATACTCCAGGAACCACATTATTTATTTAAAAGCACCTTTCAAGACACCCAAGGACACTTAATATAGAATAAGACACATAATAGAACAATGACAATGAAGAACAATAAAAAAACAAAAAGCACAAGATAAAAATAATTAGTTTACAGTGAATATGCAGATTTGAACAGATGGGTTTTGAGTTGGGATTTAAACTGAGGGAGAGAACCAATGTTTCTTATATCTGGGGATAGAGAGTTCCAGAGGCTGGGAGCAGAGCAGCTGAAGGCTCTGCTTCCCATGGTGAGGCCGAAAGAAGGCAGAGCAAGTTGGATAGAAGAAGATCGAAGTGAGCGGGCAGAAGAAGTAATGCTTAACAGATCAGAAAGGTAAGGAGGTGCTCCTCCTATTATGAAGACTAGAGGGTCTAAGACCGAGCCTTGGGGAACACCAGAAGGGACTGGGAATAGACGAGAGCATACATGTAAGTCAGCAGTCCTGCATATTCATTTAATATGCACACTGAAGGACATATTCTGGTCAAAAACGACTCCTAGATTCTTCAGTGTTACTGGAGGCCAATGTAATGCCATCCAGAGTAAGAATCTGGTCAGAATCAGACAGTGTAATAAAACAATGGTTTCATCTTCTCCACAGTAGTCACCTGTTGTTATTCTCCATGGGCAGGGGAGTATGTATGAGCGTGGTTGTGGTGCTGGTCTCTTGATACTCTACAATGAGGGGAAAGTAGAAAAATATCTAAAACTATGCCTCATTTGAGTCCATTGTTTTACAATAGACTCCCACTATACTTGATAAGTCTATCGCCTACCAAAGTTGAACAAGAACTTCTTAAGTGAATTTTCTGAGTTTGCTAATTCAGTCTGTTCCATGTCCTGAAATGTTTTTCTGCGGGGTGATTTTAATGTACAGTACGTATGGACCATCACTAATAATCTTACAGGGGATTTCACATCATCTCGATAATTTTGGCCTGGAGCAATTAGATTTTCCCCATCCACTCTTAAGTTCATATTTTTAGCCTTATCTGCTGTTCTGTTATTCCTCAGAACTGAGTAACATCTGACCTCTATATCAGTCCATAAGCTGTTTTTAATGTTATTATCTAAACAAACTCTTTTCACTCTATTTCATATTGCAACATTAAAAACATTGATACCACTGCCTTTTCCAATGGAATTGACAGCATGCATAATAGACCCAGTTTATCTATTTCTGATGAACAGGTATCCTTTTACAATAGACTACACGGTCTATTGTCCATAGACCTATAGACCTATTAAACCTACCTCTCATTTTTACCCACTTCAATTCATGTGGTTAAATTCCATTTGTCCTGTTCTTCTACTTTAATAATTGTCATTATATTGTCTTCCCTAATCTACATCTCAAAACAGCTGGGATAATTCCAGTTCTTAAGAAACCCATTGCAAATCAAAATAGTTATTGTCCAGTTACAAATATACTTTTTTTTTACTCTCACCTCACTAACAATCATCTGAACAATTTCAGTCCGATAAAAACAAAAGCTATAAATCCAAGCAGGAACCATATAAGCAACATGCAGGATGGGAAACAACAGTATGACACAACAAAGACCTGAGGCAAACTGTGCTTAAATATACATAAGAGGCGGTCAGGGAGAGACAACAGAGCTGGGGAAAACAAGGAGCAGGTGAACTGAATAAAACTAATGAGACATGGGAAGTAACACTAAATACAAGGTACAAGGCTGACACTGGGCTTCTAACCATATTCTTGCAATAATTCTGTCTCTATATGCTGACAATTCTCTAATCTCTTGAGTAGCCCTCATCTTTGAAACTCACTCCTGCACTGTTCATGGGATTTATTTCTCCCTTCCTTTCTTGTATATTTGTCACACTTACTTGTTTCAGATCATCAGATAAATTTTAATGTTAGACAAAAATTAACCTAAGTAAATATAAAATGCAGTTTTTTAAATTGTTACATTTATTACAGGAAAAAAGCTATCCAAACATGGATGTACGTGGAAATGATGTAATAATGAATTAACTGTGATTAACCACATTTAGTGGCCAAGCCAAGCTGACTAGCATCACCAAAGCCTGATTACTGTCAAACCTGTTGAAATGAAAAAACACATAAATAAAATCTTGTTTGACAAAGTGATGTAGGCCAAAACATCCCAAAAAGCAACACATGATGTGTCATGTATGTCCTAAACCACAGGTGTCGAACTCCAGGCCTCGAGGGCCGGTGTCCTGCAGGTTTTAGATGTGTCCTTGATCCAACACAGCTGATTTAAAT
>NW_005187498.1:1609321-1610806 GCF_000239375.1 Pundamilia nyererei
ACACTCAAAATGTGGTTTTAGTTTCAGGATTACAATTGGGTTATGGTTAGGTTTAGGGTAAGGGTTAGGCATTCATTTTTGATGGTTAGGTTTAGGGGAAAAGGCTAGGGAAAGCATTATGTCAATGAGATGTCCCCACTAGGATAGCAACACTCGATGTGTGTGTGTGTGTGTGTGTGTGTGTGTGTGTGTGTGTGTGTGTGTAAAGCTGTAGTATAGTAACAGGGGTATATGAGTTTCTTGATTTTTGTTGAACTTAAATGTTTTCTGTTCCAGGGGAACACATCTTTCCCAATGATGTATCCATTATAAACTTTTTTTGAAATGTCCAGATTAAAGGACCTTCTTAGCAATTGTGCCGTGAAGAGAATACTAGAAGTGAGTGGAGCTCACAAACTGAGTGAGGAAAGATTTGCTGCGGCTTTCCTTGTGGTAGTGGAGATGAATCAGTCTCTTAGAGGAAGTTTTCTGCTGCTCTGTAAGTGACACAGAGGGTGGTTAGAAGTACCCAATATCCACAACATTTGTTCAGTCACTTCTGTCTAACATAGCTTTAAAAGTCTCCAGTTTGTCACAGAGCCTGTCGTCCTCATCAGTTTAGTTAGTCTGTTGGTGTCACCAGCTCTGATGCTGCACATGTTTGCCACAGCAGACTAGAATAGTGTTTTGAAGAATTAGAACCTGCTCACTCTCTTTTTGTATACAGCGTCTGTGTTGGTCTTCCACTTTAGTCTGCTGTCAGCGTAGATGCTGAAGTACTTCCTTCACCACATTAAACATCCTGTCCCAGAACACACAGGGAAGAGCCCTTTATCTATAATAAAGTGCTCAGAAATGAAACCCACTACCGTTCTCTGCACCAAGAGGTTGGGCAAAATTCTGTATTGATAAAGAGTAGTGATATATATCATATTTAAATAGGATAGAGATCAATTAAATCTGGATCCAGCAGCAAGAATATTTGTAATGTAGCCACAAAGAACTAATTAAATAAAGATATTCAAATTTGTATTTCTAAAACTAACATTTTCAGTCTTGTTTCATCTGCTTTGATTATCTTTATCTGACACTAAAAGCCAAAATTGATGGATACAATATTCTGCCAACAATGATGTAAAACAGAGCAAAGCAGTATTTAAAAATGGGATTTTAAATTTATGACAAAAGCTGCCAATCAATTTGTCTGGGGGCTAAATATTAAGCCCCAAACGGTCCTTCCCTCTATAACCACTTAACAGTGGCTCCAACAGTCAGTCAAAATGACAGAGTCCTGTGTTAAAGAGCCAATTCTAGAGCGGAAAAGAAAAAGTGCCATATATTCAGCCTAGTACAATTTGGTCTTGATGAGTTTCTCTTTACATGATTTTGGGGATTATTTATTTCTAAATGAAGCTTATACATAAGTTCAATAAGGAATATCTGTAATCATTCATCTGCCGGCTTTTCTGGGTTTTTGCTTCCTGTTCTTTACATGACTACCACTTT
>NW_005187498.1:1611300-1612453 GCF_000239375.1 Pundamilia nyererei
ACTTTCCCGCACTGTAAATATCAATAGTGTCATTATTGCTTTAGTCCAATCATCTTCTTACCCGTCTCCTGTGAGCCAATCAGCCTCCACGTTGTATGGTTTAAATCTGTGCTCTCCTGCTTTTCAGACTCTCATTTGAGGAACCCACCTCCTCCTCATCTCCACCTCAAAGACACCTCAGCCAGAGGTCCAATTGTGCCTCAGTTTTCATCTTCACTACCCCCAGCATCTGGACTCCGGGGATCCTGCCCTAAATCCTATCACCGATGGGATTCCATTTTGCCGTGATGGATCATCACAGTCTAATCGCCAAATACATTAAATCCTATATCTCAATAAACAATGATCACCTTTTCCAAGTGACCTCCCCTTATTGAACTGGACACTGGAGTCAGAGGTGTCACTGTTTTGAGTGACAGATGTCCTAAACATAGTTTGTTAGCCAGGCCTCAACTCAGCCAGCTGGAGTCAGTGTTGGTTCCTTTTGGAGCATTTCTGATGGAATTTCTTCCACATGTCGTTTATTTCGTCTTTCTCCCTTCACAGCAGATGGCCGCCCCTCCCTGAGCTGGTTTGAAACCTGAGAGGTTGCTTCCTGTTAAAAGGAAGTTTTTCCTTCCCACTGTCGCCAAAGTGCTTGCTCATATGGGGTCATATAATTGTTGGGGTTTTCTCTGTATGTGTTATTGTAGGGTCTACCTTTTATATGAAGAGCCTTGAGGCGACTGCTGTTGTAATTTGGCGCTGTATAAAAAACACTGAATTGAATTGGAATTACCTTTAGAGTGATACTATGTGATAGAGAGGTTTTTGATCAGATTAGTAGGAAAAAGATTTTATGAGTCATCTTATTATGCAAATATTTGGGTTTTATGGTCGTAGCTTGTTAACTAAACTTTAGTTAAGCATTAGGCTTAACTTAGCATATCCACCCTCTCACCCAAATATGGCCACTTTTGGCTACAGAACTGAGGAAGTCTGTCCTCAGTGAAAATCGTTATAACTTGTTTAAAAAGAATGAACAAAATCAAACAAAAATGGTTTAGCGTATGTCATTCTGATATGTTTACCTCCCCCCCCCATGAACTCTTTCATTTAAAACATCCTGGAAACAATTCTTTCAAAAGTTAACTTCATTTCCATGTTTATTCCC
>NW_005187498.1:1612473-1630312 GCF_000239375.1 Pundamilia nyererei
CCCCCCCCTTTTTTTTTTTAATGTTTCACTTTGTATGAATGTCTTATTGCAAAGATAGATTTCCAAATCGGCTTAAGCTTCACTCAAAAGAAAACCAACCAACCAAACAAACCAAAAACAAAACCGGCAAACTGACCATAAGAAACCTGGACTAAATAAATAACTTCAGTGTTCACACAGAAAAAAAAAAGGAATGCAGCAAATTCACATCAGTCTTAGCTGATCTGGTCCCGTGTCTTTTGGCCGGTCTGTGGCACTGTAGTCCTCTCTGGAGCCCTCAAACTATATTTCTCCCCTCTTGCACTACAAAGGCAACAATAACAACAGCTGCACTCATCGCACTGGACTTAAAACAGAAGTATGGCGTTAAGAGAAGTTAAGAAAGACGTTTTCCACCTCTGCGAAGCTGTTGCACTTGCCTTCTCTCGGAGTGTGGGGTTGCTTTTTTTATTTTAAGGCGCGGGTTGTTTTGCGCGTCAACAATAAGGAGCATGCTGTTGGAGCGACGGAGAGCGCATTAAAAGAGCGCATTTCACTCAATGGAATTCTTATATTTAGCTCCGTGAGGGACCAGCCAGACGAGCAGAGGAAAGAGGAAACCTTGATCCTGGTGTTTATCGTTTTGAGACCGCTTCGAGCCCCCCAAACTTGTCGTTCATATCACGGTGCACGGCTATGTGGTGATGAGGGCGCTGTGAGTGTGTGAGAAAGACGGGGGAATAGCGCAATTTTATCTACAGCTCCGGAGAGGAAAGATGATGATGGCCGGTGGTGGTGGTGGTGGCGGAGCAGCCGTTGACCACAACGGGATATTCACAAATCCAAATCTCCACAACCTGCAGCAGACCCATATGGACGCCGATAACCCAGACTCCCGCAAACGGCCGCTGGAAACTCCGGCAGAGGAGGCCGGCTGTACCAAACGCACCAACACTGGAGGTAAGAGAAAAGCAATAACCAGCAGCCCATCCACCTCTTCTTCTCCACATTAACTCTGAGCCTTTGTTGTGCGCAACGGCAAAGCACAGCCTTCAGTGTGATACCGAAGCTCCATATGAGCAGTTCTGGGCGGCATGTTGGCTTTAACATGCAGCACCTGTGCACTTGGCACTTTGAGATACTGAGTGTGTTTATGGCTGTTACTTCATACGCTGCATGCTCGAGCAGCCCGACTGAGTGAGCGGCCTCCTCATCTTAGGTCAGCTCAGAATTTGAACTCGGCAACCTTTCTACTCCACATCTGGAGCTTTTGCTGGCAAGTTGTCATTCAGTAGACAGCTGATGATTTGTGTGCACCTTATTTAGTATAGTATTTATTTATTGTCATTGTCAAGAACAATGAAATTGCGTTTGGGGCTTCCATACAACCCAAAAAAAGAAGAAAATACTAAATACCCCTTAAAACCCAAGTGTACATATTTAACCCAGTGTGACTCCAATGCAATAGACAATCCTTAGCAATAACATGAGAACATGACAAGTAATATTGGTAGAAATTCAGACAAAGACCTGAGAAACATGACAAAGTACAACAATGCAACCCAATTTAACATAAAAGTTCTCCGAAGTCTCTGTTCATCAGAGTTTGTGTCTGTTGGAACATTAGGCACGGGTTTCTTCTGCAGAGGCTATAGACAAATCTGAGGAGGAGTGACAGAAATGTCATCACAGTCTTCAAACGTTACCCTGAATGTGAATCAGTACTGATGCCTGGGCCCTGAGTCATAGGATCTGCAAAGCACTCACCTTTACCTTTGACCAGTACAAATATGACAAGTATGTGAGCCAAACTTTTAGCAGCGCACTGGAAAGGAAGCTGCTCTTTGATCTTGGACACTTTAGTGTTGATTTGTGAGCCTTTTAAAACAAGTGGAGAAACAACAGAGCCTATTATTGTGTTGGTGATTTGTGAGATTGGAGCATCATAATCCTGATTTATGCTGAGTTGGAGTTTTCAGATTTTTTTCATTTTCTTTTTTGTGCTTTTAAGGTGAAATGAGCAAAAAAAGCCAACAGATGAAACTCATACCACCCTGTAGGGTTTGTGCTCATCAGCACTTGCAGGCCCAATTCCTAGTACCGTAAACCCAGGTTATTTATAGGGTGTGCGCTGAGCCAGAACTCAGCATCTGTTTGGAATTGTTTTAGCCTCATGATGTCTGACATACCACCTTCTAGCTTGCCTCTGTATAATGATAAAAGAACAACTGTAAAACACTAGAACACTAATTGAAAGCATGTAAGTGCTTGAGAAGCAGAGCTGGGTGCTGTAGTCCAGAATCGTGCATGAGAATCTATGCATTAAATTGAAGGCAAACGTCATTTTAAATGGGGGAATGGTGAGGTGCAGGAGAAGGGTACTACAGAAACACTGCAGTGCTATTTGAACAAATTGATCCTGATTTGTTTTTGTGGAGGAGTGTGGAGCGCTCATGCTTTATTATTTGTCAGTAAGATGCTGGAGTGCAGCAGTGAGGATGGTTGATTCCAGCTCCTGTACATCTTATTCCAGCTCGTGATTGTTCTGGTCTGCAACTCACAGGGACCACTTATTCGAGAACTTGTTGTTAATTAGACGTCTGCAGAGAACGAGCAGTTTCTTCGCCATATGTCACTGAAATTCTTTTTGTCTTTGTGTCCCTGACAGCCCAGCACTCAGTGATGGCAGCATTATATCCCATTTCCAACAGTACAAGTGCATCTTTGCTGCACTTCACTGAACCCCAGAAATGTAATTTCAGCAAGATACACAAGGACCATCGAGCTACCAGACAGTATTTTAGAACACATCCAACCACCATATGTCATCCATTAGCACCCCTAAAACCACTGTAGAAAAGAGAAGTCACGCAGCGTTCCTGCTTCTAGGAAAGTTTTCACCATTTAGCTGCGGCACAGAGACATTGCCGCATTGTTCCCATCCTGGTGGTGTGAATTGAAATTTTGAACATTTGGGTAGATTCTAAAAAATATATATATATAAATCACTACACCGACAGCTCAGGTTTTTTAGTGCTGGGCTTTGTATGATGGCATCAGACAGCGTTTTACCAGCCCCACTCTGTGTTCATTTCTGCATCACGCCTCCATCGTATTTTCAGAAAACGCAGCCGCACAATTAATCGTGTGCTGATGAACGTCTAACTCTGAAGAGGCTGTCTTGTTGTCTCAGGGGTGATTCAGATGACTTCCTGAAAGAGATTGTATCAGTGTGGAGAATACCTGATTGCTTTATCAAGGAAAACAAAGTGAAAATCCCATTTGTAATCATTAGCGTCTCATCCCCAAACCTCCTCTTATTTTGAAAAAAACGGTGGACAGATAATTCACATAGCAAATTATAATGAGTGTGCATAAATAAATGTGAAGATTGAAGAACTTTATGAGCTTACTGTAGCATGTCCAGCTTTGAAGAAAAGATGTATGTTTGGTCTGTGGTCAGCGATGAAATGGTGTTTCCCTTTAAAATCTAAAGGATGCGCTGCTATGCATGCTAAAAAGCCCCTGGCAACTTAAGGCTAATTCAATTTACAACCAGTGTAGTAACATTTGCAGTTTAGTTAGCTAACCTGAGTATAGTCAAGCAGCACCTCTATATGGCCGCCTTGCAGCATATACTGCCTTTATACTGAAATCCCAGCAAACGTGTGAACTGCGTTTTATAATAATAAAAGCATCCAAAGCAATAAGGCAGAGTTTAACAGTTTCACTGAAACATAGTCGCGTATCCTTGCTTACCTGAAATGCACATTCAGAGGTTTGTAACGGCCTATACAAAACAGCTGTTTCATAAATATCCCCCCTCTGCTTTATGTAACATTTTTTGATGTCACCTCCTGTTTCATCTCATATGATCTGCATGCATCGCATGTAACAATGCAAACCCCCAGCCTTTCTGTTAGCAGTAGGGCTAGACAGCCTGATAATCTTCAATCATGCTTGTAATCACCAAGCCCTTGACTACGTCTGATATTGATCATGCTATTCCTACCGAACCGATCATTAACATGACTGGCAGTTACAACAAAGAGAAGGAAGCCGTGCTCTTTCAAAGCCGATCCCCTGGTTGTGCATTAAGAGTTGTGGACACTGAACGAGGAAAAACACTGCTCCTCTTTTATCAGCGTTGCTCTTCTGTCCTTAAAGTGAACATCTTTTATTCGTTCCTCTTTCTAATTACCCACACTCTGAGCCCATGTTGCTGCCAAGCATGTGCCTTCCAAAAAGGTTGTGTGGCTCAGGGATTAGGTATGATCTCGTAATGTTGCTAATGGAAAGGTTGGCAGTGGAATGTGAGCTATTTTTCTTTTTTTAATTTTTTGGTGGGAAGGACACAGGTGCCCTTGCAGAGCGATGTGACGTGAGCGGACTGTGAATTTGCCAGGTGGCAGTTAAAGAGAGAATGAGAGAGCGATAGAAATGAAGACAGAGAAAAGCAGAGAGAGATAGACCATTAGGAGGGAGTGGAGTCTACAGGGGAACTGTGTCTATATACCAGAGCATCTCTCAGTGAATGAGACTGCTAGAATTTTCTGGAAGGCATTCCCTCCAAAGCCAAATGGGCCACGATGCTCAGGTTTGATTTGTGGATGAAAGTCATCAGAAAGCCAGGAAAAAGGCTGCTTTTTTAACAGTTTCCCTGGAAATCACCATAAAATGAACCTGCCACCCTCAGGTCCACACACAGACACTGACACGCTCACGCTGCAGTTTTTACACACATTTACGCTCGCTTGAGATACCTCTCGGTGTAAGATTTATAGTCGTAGTGATTGGCTTCATCACCCCCCTCCACCATTCTGCGGCACTGCCATTTGCAATGGTTGATGAGCCCCTCCGCCCTCTCAAACATGGCCGTCTAAGGGATTGGGGGTGGGGAAAAGGAGAGGAGGAGGGTGGGTGGCGTAAGGCACGCCGTCTCAGATCACTCCTCCTCCACCTCCTTCATCATCTGCTTATGTTCTCCATACACCTCTTCAGCCACTATTGAAGGTCACTCCACATGCTTCTGTGCTCAGCGCTGAAACCCTCTCCCTCCGCCACTTCACCTTTGTCACTTTCCACTAAAAAAAGTGAGTGAATGGACTGCCATACTTTATAGTGCTGCGTCAAAAGAGGCGGAGTAGGGGAGAAAATTCAATTTTTTGGGACCGGCATCAGGGGGTGGGGATATGACGTGCTGGAGGAAGCAGGCTACCCATTGGCCGAGCGAGGCGTCAGTCCTGCGTGCTGCTGCAGACAGACAGGCCACTCGATGAATATGGATGAGAGCAGTGAAAAGGGTGATGCGGCAGGGAAGACCCCCCCCTTCAAACCGATGCAGGCTTGAACAATGCGTGCCGTCTTTCACTGAAAACACCGAGAGCCTGCATTAGCATTTTCTTGGACAATTGAGGCTCTGGCCAGCTGCAAGCATGGCTCGGATGCTGCGGTGAAATCTCTTTTTCTGCACCCACTGATGAATTAGACCTCGGTGAAAAAGGTCGACTGGCCGCATTCCTCAACACTACCATTGCACCTATGCCTAGGCTAATGTTAAGATCCCATTTAGAGATTGTGTCCCGGCATTGATGGCGATCTGACAGAGGACTTGAGAAGCAGCAGATCTCAGAATGGGTAAGCCTCAAACTCTTTTTGTCTGACTTGTTGAATTGATCCATCGTGCTAGACTACATGCAATTTTACACACCGAGAGCTCGTTTGTTCATTATTGCTCATTTGAGTTACGTCGTCCTTGCTGGCTGTCAGGAGCAGGTTAGTCCATTGAAATGCAGAATGGGTACTTGGAGGGGTAGTGAGAAGGAGGGAGTACGGTCACAAGGCATTTCCTTCTGACCCACCCCCCTCCAGTGACTTAACTAAACACATTTGGCTCAAAGTCCACGTCTCCAAGCCATCCTTCCAGCACTGGAAGCAGGGGTCTGAACTAACACCCCACTGGCTCAGCTTCCCAATGTGCCCCACTGCTCCCGTTCCCTGGCGGATTGCAGCAACAGATTGCCATGTTTACTCTACCACATGACGCCATTAAAACCTGTTACTGTGATCTCAGACACTAGGACAGAATTAATTATTGACTAATGACAGCAAACGTGGCTGTAAGGGCGATGGAGGGAATCTTAGTGGCTTCCTCCCCTGCTGGGTTTACTCTGGCTGAAGATGAGCAGAAAGTTACGCAGTGGGTTTGGGCTTGTCTGTCAACAACAGGTCGTTGGATGTTTAGATCCTGCATTCAGCATCACTCAAATGAATTTCTTTGTGTGGCTATGGTAGCCAATATTCGTGATAGGGTGATGGAGGGCTGAAAAGCTTTACAGCGACCATGTCAGTCATGAATCACGCTTATTTGTTCTCCAAGGTCATTTTATTGTTGCTCATTGTGAGAGAAGCAGGGGTGATTAGAGTGAGTTTTGCAAATCGTCCTTTTGTTCTGAGAAGACCAACGTATTGACCAGCACCACGAGCTGTTCATCACGTTCATATGTGTCATTTCATATTAATGTAGCAGTCCTGTGAATTTGGACAGCTCACACGAGTATGGACAATTAAGGTGAAATTAACCATCATGGCATGGCAATCATGTGCATTTGTCAGAGCTGTTAGTTTTGGGTGATGTGCACCACAACAAGCCTGTGTCTGAATGAAACATGAGGGGCATATTAATGCAATAAGAAGAAGTAACGTGTAGGCTGTGAAATCCCTTCATGTCACAGTGCCATGTTCATTCACATCTGATTCTAATGAGGGCATGACTGAGGCAACAGGTTGGTCCACCTCAATCCATCCATCCACCGTGCCGGTCAAGCTCCAACATTCGATACCCTCGGCTTGACACGGGACGCAGCGATGTGGTGACAGACGCCGTGGCTTTGCCGTCAAAAAGCGATCTTGTCTCTGTGCTTGAAAATGCATCAGAAATTTCTTCAGACAAACGTGGACAGTGCCTTTTTACATCTCTGCCCGCTCCAGTGACGTCACCCTTGAGGCAGCTGAAAAAGGATCGAACATGACGTCATTGCATCCAGATCAGCGTGCAAGGCAGATTATGTATCAGTGCTTTGGTATACTAAGTACGCACCTGTATCAAGTGTTTACTATGACGTCATTGGTATAATATCAGTAATTCAGTGGGTAAACCCAGCTGCCACGCATCTATAAATACAGCATATTTGATGCATTGTTGGCAGGTTCTTTTATTACATTTGGGCTCAATATGTGGCTGATTTGCTTTTTACTAGATTACACACTCAATATGATCGGGGCTTTCTTGGAAGGACACTTTGCCCACTTTGGGGTTGATTAATTCTTAATTGCCACTGTAGGAAAATGAAGTTCCCAAGCTAAAAGGCAAACGCGGGTTTGAAATTCTTCGAACTGACGTTCTGTCACTCACTGACTGCTACAAGCAAATGTAAGCCACAGAAGCCCCTTCCAAAATGGAGGAGATTTAGACCATCTTGGCAGTATACCCTTTGAGCAAATCTGTGGGATTGGTTCCCATATGTTCTCCACGCGTCTTCTAATTACAAAGGCTCACTCTGTACTGGCATCCATGAACTGTATGGATAATGAGTTTGTGTTTTTTACAAGATACATTTTCAGATTCAGACTGAACTGCTCCTTCTACTTTCCTGTTGTTCACGTGTGAGAAATGATTAGTAACACTGGGTTTGGCTTTGAATTCAGTCAGAGGTTGCAAAAACTCCTTGAAAATAGATAAATTTAGACCTCTGCAAACTGGAAAGGAGGTCATCATTTACTCTACAAGAAATCTGGGACAGGACACAGAACATGATCTCTGATAGAATGTGAATGTACTGAAAGCTACAAAGACTCAAAAGACAAAATCTACTTCTAGATCTTTCCAGAGTAATACAGGAACTTGGTTATAATTTTTATGTGAAAGCTATTTTTTCTTACTCTAGTCTTTTTTTTATGGTAACAGTTTGGTGTATACAAAAATTGCAGAGATGCTTTATAAGATGTGACCCTTTCCCGTTTTGTGTCTCTCTCCCCAGAGGAGGGTGAGTACTTCCTGAAGGTGCTGATCCCCAGCTATGCAGCCGGCTCTATAATTGGCAAGGGCGGCCAGACCATCGTACAACTGCAGAAAGAGACGGGTGCCACCATTAAGCTGTCCAAATCCAAAGACTTCTACCCAGGTAAGAATGAGCACTCGGTAATTAAGATTGATGATCACAAAGGCTCATATACACGAGTCGTCTGACTCATCACCCGGCCAAAGGAGCGACGTCGTAGTGGAAGACTGATTTTGATATTTCCTCTTCATTTGGCTTTGCAGGAATAATTGCACTACATTTTAATCACGCAGTAATCATGAACTCTTTGAACTTATTATCCTTTTGTCCTTGAGAGACTAAACATGCATGGAGATGTTACAGTGGCAGACAATTCCAGACTTTCTTTGAATTTATAAAATTACTTTTTCACATTTTCCTGCTGACAGCGATGTTGGAAATAAAAACAAGAAATGTGTGCTGGCAGTGACGGGGCTATGACACAGGGCTGAGCGATACGGGGGAAAAAATACATCCCGTTATCTTTAGGACTGAATGGCGATACATGATATGCGTTTGATATATGGTACAAGTGCAAATATGCGTGCTCTGTTAACAACAACAAAAAAGAAATTGTAAAAGTCATTTTTAATACTTCCACCAGAAGCTGCTGCAATTTTTAAGAAACCGTTTTGTTAAATCATTTTCCATATTTCTTCTTGATATTCAAAATCTACCAGGTCACCAGCAGCTCATATGATTAGGGTTTGTTGAATGCTGACTCCTTTCTATAGATAATCTGCTTATTTGAACACCCAAGAGGAAAAAGATTTTAACAAACAACCCGCAGTGCCAAAATGATTTTATAAGACTTTGTTAACGTCTGCAAATATTGGAATATTTGCTTATTTAGCATGTGGCAAAAACACAAATCAAACATAACCCTAGCTTGATTGCAGGTGATATAATGGATGTTTAGAGGATATATTTTTAATTGTCTAAACTGTTTTCACTCAGTCAGGCACGGCTCTGTTTCTTTTAAGTGGGGCTGTATCAGATTCTGGTGCACAGTCAGTGTGTCGATGGCAGGGGCATGGACTCGAACAGGAGCTAAATCTTTGCTACAGATACTGCTTTAGTCTATTAATAGAATCAATAACAGTTTCAGTGTATATCTAGAAAAGCTTCACAGTTTTACCTACTGTCAGCTGCTTTCCATGAAGAGGTTAAGGTTAGATGCATAAAACATGGGAGTTGATTGTTTGCTGTTGTCTCACCTTGTGTGACTTCGGTGTTTTAAATGGTTAGTTTGTATCCAAATGCATAAAAAACACAAGTCACACCAGCAGCCCCTGTTTTCTGTGAGGTAAGAATAGTTATTTATTCTTCAGCGATGTCCACTGGCTACTAGCTTCTTGTTTTTGTTCACATTAACCCACGGCATCAAACTTTGAGTTATTTCTTATTGTCAGAGCGGCGCTGTGTGTGTGTCCCTGATTGCTACAGGAGAACTTTGTCAGTGAAGTTAAAGCAAAGAGATACTGAAGAGGGCAGTGAGACGAGAGCTTTACTGTAGAAAACGTTTTATGTAATGTAACATAAAATCTCTAATATTGTCCCATACAGGCAGATTTTAAAAGTCTTGGGTGTCCCCAGAATAAAATTCAAATATCAGCCCAACATACTACACAGATGGTCATTTTTTTTTAGTCTTTTTTTAAAAATAGCTGTTTCAGTTTCTGTAGACTCAAATTGTACTGGAACAGCTGCTGCACCTGTCCGTTTCAGGAAGATGTCTGTGAATGACAGAGAGGAGCAGACAATAGGAGCAGTGCAGTCAGTTAGTAGACGACATGGCTGCCGATACAATCCTGAATAAAAACTGTCCACGGCTTCTTTCTCTCTCAGCGATAACTTAACATGTAAATAGAGCCACATTCTTAGCGCAGTCTTTTTCTTGTATGTGAATAAGTAGCTTGTCAGATAGTGTTACAGTTACAAAAATCCACATTTGATTCAATATTTCATAGTAGTTAAGAAAAAAAATGTGGCCATGAAAGTAGACTTTGAAAGTAGACTGACGCACATAAAGTACCATCACAGATAGTAACACGCACTCACTAGTTCACTATTTGTTGTAAATTGTTCCTTAAACTTTGTACAGGTCAGGGTCTTCCTTCATCATTTCATTTTCCCTAGAGCGCTAACCTGTGTGCATACAGTCAAAGCTAATAATTACATTAAACACGCAAGCCACATTAGACCCATGAATCAACAACGGGATTGTCGTGTTCCACTGGAGACAGGTGTTCAGGTGATGGGAAAACAGGAAAGTGTCTACTTATTGGCTATTTTAATTTTCATTACTTTATTTGCTGTCACAGATCCTCAAATCTGGGTATCAAGCCCCAAATGCCACACATGACTCTGTGGCTTATCTCATGCTATACTTAAAAATGTATCAGAATTCTTTTCATATAAACACGGACAGTATTGCATGTAGGGCCTTTGGGTTTGTGCTACGTAAGTAAAACTTTGCTTTCAGCGGCATCTGGTTGCTTTAACCAGCTAGAATGGCTTCAGGTCCTGGTATAACAAAAACACAAGCCCCCAAAACACTGTAAGTGCACCCTACAGTTAAACTGATAGTGATCTTTGTTGATAAAAATTTGCTTTGTTGCATACCTAGCCAATCCCTGTTAGCAGCAGGCTATGATCCTCCACTTTCACTGACCTCAGAAAAAGTAAAGAGTGAGTGGGCAGGACTATGAACGAATTTTAGCTCAGCTGCTATTGGTTACTTAATCTCTTTATAGAAAAAAAGAGAAGATTCTTATTGGCTTGTAACACTGGAAGGTGGTTTGTTGCCAGGGTCCCAGACGAATGCTGACATTAGATGATTTTAAACTTCAGAAATCTTATAACACCATAAAAACTCATTCTCATGACATTTAACCTTTTTAAAATATCGATATCTCGCCCAGCTCTATTATTGCAGGGAACAAAAGTCCCGTTGCTGGGAGGTGAACCAGGTTCAAGAAATGCCAAGCTTTCTCGTATTCAGCGCGGTTACATAGCTAGCAGGTTGCGCATTTATTTGTTATATGTATTTATATCATTGCAATACATCAACTGCCTCGCACTTCTGGAAAAATTATGCAGGGCTGCCATCTTGTTCGCCTCCTCTGAAATGCAAGTGCAAATGCTGTGCTGCAGAGGAGATGCATCCAAAGCATTAGCTGTGTTGGAGGGTGTCACTCAGACCAGGAGACGGATGTCCGTGCAGCTCACTGACCCCTATCATACGGAGGTCAAAGCTGAACCATCTTATCCTCCAAACACAAAACGGCTGAGTTGTAGAGGAGTCTGGCTGTTTGTCCTTCATGCCTCAGAGGACACTTCAACCTGCTGAAAAATAACAGGTGCTTAGCGTCTTGCTGCTCATTAGGTCCAGATGTTTTCTGTGATATCTGATGCAAGCAAATAATCCTTGTGTAGGAGTGTACTTTTAGTTTAGATGTATTGAAGAGCAAATTACCTCTTTTGATGGGAAATGTAGGTGTGTAGATTTGTGAGAAAGTCTCCAGATGTGTTCACATTGGACTTACAGACAGTTCTCAAATTGCTTTTAGCAGATGCTACATGCTATCCTCAATTTTTTTTTTGTAGTTTTGAACACTGAACACTTTGTATTAGGTTATTTGCTTGGTGACAGCAGGATCATCCAAAGGTTCCTTTAATTTAACTACACGGTATCGTTTGAATGTGGCCTGTTCCTTTGGGACCTGGATGTGATATATAGACCCTGTGCACGAGAAAATGCTAACTTCCTGGTTTGAGACCAGATGTGGGGTTGTACATTTCCGGTAGCTTTACTTTGCGGTCAATCGCTACTGCGAAGATATACTCCAAAATCATGTCCAAAACTCGGAAACGGAAAGATCGCGTTAAGTTACAAAGAGCAGAAGGTGGGAACACTCACCGCTGCTGTGTCATAAAAAATCTAATGATCAATTTTGACGTTTAAAGAGTTTAGATCGATCAGTTGTTTACATCACTCAACACAAGCAGAACTGCATCACTGCAGCAGAAGTCACATCGTCCACATTCAGAAGCACATCTCTGTATAGTGACTGGTCTTATGATTTAAACAGGCAAATGTTCAGCATTCAAACTACAGGTGAAGAATAGTCAAGCCAGATGTTTCCCGTTATGTCGATATCAGCTAGTCAAGTACACACCTACACAGCATGTTAACAAACCGTGAAAAAAAGCCACACAAAAAATGAACAATTGCTGGTAACGGTTTCTATACATTAGTATGTACGAAGGGTTCGTTGTGACTTACCTTCAAAATTACAGCGGTCCCTCGCTATAACGCGGTTCACCTTTCACCTCGCTGTTTCGCGGATTTTTTAGTGCAAGTTTGCATGCTTATTTTTACGTCACATTGTGTCCTGCGTCCTGATCGCTGCAGACGATCTCCTCCGTGACGTCTCTCCTGTACAGTACAGAATCGCTGCATCAATCGCTAGCAGTGTGACTCTGAAGTGCAGTGCTGTATGTCCATGATGTCCACGAAACGTTTTGCACCGTCAAAAAATAAAGTTGTCTACTTGAGTTCACCTATCGCTGGTTATTTTTAGAACACAACACCCATGATAAACGAGGGACCGCTGTTTACAGATACTGAGAAATATAACATTTGAATCCATTTTCTCTTTTGCTCTGAGGCGCGGGGGAAAAAAATATCGACAAGTCGATGAACATCATTTACAGATATATTGGGTAAATGCCCAAGACATCTATAGAAATGTAAATCACCGCTTGATTTATTCATTTGCTTAACTTGTTTTGGACCGTAAACAAGGCGCGAATAGGACACCGGAAACAAAGCTCCCCACAGGAGTTTCCGCCCGGAAGTAGCATATGCTAACGTACACATAGTCTATTGGACGTACTGGACTGCGGCAAAGAATTACTGAACGCTGGGGGAGAGGAGAATGAGGATGTGGTGGGAAATATTTTTCCACCGTGTTTCTGTTAACCACGGTGAGAGGATACATGTTTGGAGGGCATGGCTTGAAATTCTCAACAAAGGAGGCCAGCCATTTTGAGGGAATGGATTACAGCTACTACTCAAGCACTGGAACAAATGAAAGGACTGATATGTATATCCTTATTTCCCGCTTGGTCTCTGGATGTGCTCATAGGCCACCACCTGCTCTGCCCATCCCCCTACTCATCATCGTGTTGAGTGAGAAGAAGAGTTCAGGGAGAGGGAGCTGGCAAGAATTTGATTGGGTGGTTGTTCTGGCCCACACAAGTCAAATTAGGACTGCTACTGTACAACAGTTGAGAG
The DNA here is from genome assembly GCF_000239375.1 of Pundamilia nyererei. NCBI lineage: Eukaryota > Metazoa > Chordata > Actinopteri > Cichliformes > Cichlidae > Pundamilia > Pundamilia nyererei. The sequence continues at coordinate 1,625,854 of NW_005187498.1, forward strand.
CGCTGCTTTATGAAGTAGCCTGTGGAGACTAAACGATGCTGATTTAACTCTTCTGGATTCCTAAACTTACGCGCCACATCTGTGTGACCTTCAGTGATGAATCTGCTGCATTTTGGGTTAGCGTAGCATGCTAATGCCATTGCACACAGTTCACACCATCGTTGCTCACCCACCAGCAGACTGAGCTCGCTCACAACGCTCAAAATTGCATCCTAAAGAAACCAGTGCAGCCATTTTCTTTTGCAGTTTTCTCTGTAGTGGTTCTCACCCTCCCCACATCACCCACCCATCAGTGGACAGCTTCAAACTGTGAATTCAGTAGTCTTGGAGGGGATCTGTACAACCGGGCCCTGCTGCGGCCGACTGTGATGGATGACCGGAGATAGTGAAGGGTGTGGATGATGCATGATTGTATGTGAGCGTGGGGACAGCAGGGCAGGCCCAGAAATAGCCTATTTCAATCTCTCTCTGTGGACTTGACCCCTCCCAGCTGCACCCGAGCTTCTCCAGCACACGCCAAGTTTCCCCTTCCCTCCTCTCCACACACTGTTTTGTTCAGATTTGGTTCCTGGTAGTCAGAAGAGTTCGGGCCAGATACCATGACATAATTCTTTAGCTAAACTTTAGTTTGCGTGCTCACTTTTTAACACATGAATGCTGACTCTTTAATGACCTGCCAGCCTCATCTGAGATGTTCCTTGATTGTATTACTGAAGCCTGTATAAATGCTGTACACTATGCATTAAGCACATATACATCTCTACTTGCACCTTCTTACACACACACACACACACACACACACACACACACACACACACACACACACACACACACACACAAGCAGCTGCAAAGAGACCCGTGGGAGTTTGGGATTTGAACATAAACTTAGAGCCAGATTTCAACCCTTTACTTTGTGCAGTTGGCCTTCAGCCAGCATCTTAATTTGTACAGCACAAAACAGATGAGGTTGTCGTGACGTCGCTGAAGTATGTTTTTCATTCTCTAATCATAAAGAAATCATGACATCATGCTGGAAACCACCACTATTCCACAGAGTATAAGATGAGGTCTTTTCTTCAAAGAAGAGCAGACAAAGAAACTGTGTTAAAGTAAACTTTCTGTTTTACTATCTATGTGCATCACATACTCATGCATCCATATGGACAGTGTCACTATAGGTGAGGATTTCAAACTGATTAAAACTGGAACTTTTCCCAGGTTTATGGCTGTGCCTCCAGTGACTCATAATTGTGTGCTATTGTGTCTGTGCTGTTCTACTTTCTGGTTCTAATATGATGCAGAGAGCAAGATGACCTGAGCTGCACGTACAATACAGGATGTATCATTGCATTAAAAAAAACAACACAATCACTGCTGTTCTTGGTGATTGACAAAGGTCAGCTGATTAAAAGGACACCAGTTTTACACTCAGAGGTCAGTTTACTACAGACCCCCACCCCCCTGTTGGGTTTTGTCGAGGGAAAAAGAGCTGTGTGTAAATTTGCACACATGGCTTAATAAACCGTGAATAGAAATTTCCATGCACAGAGTTGCAGTCTGCACACAGATTTACAAATGATGTTGTCCTTCACAGGACTTCTGTGCAAGCCTCAAACTGAAAGGTTGGTTTTGGAATGAAGAGTAAAGTAAATATAATGTTACACCATGAAAGCTGTGAAATGCCCCGTGCAAAACTAATACTAAATGTTATAACTTAGTATTAAACCCAACGAAATAGACATTTTTAATCAATGTCAGTCAGTGCAGCGCTGGTTCCAAACTGGTTCTGTCTTTTGAGTAACACCCTACATTACAGCAGTGGTTTAACAATTAAAAATTATGTAGCACTACAAGCAGCAGTTAAGGTAATGGATGCATACAATCTGCCTCTCTATGTCAACCACTGCAGAATTTATTTTTTGTTGTAGCCCCTCCCACACCCACTAGTCACTGGTTCGAAGCTTGGGCCCTCCAGGTTTTTTGGCACCAGTCTTTTTTTTTTCCTGGGTGGAAGTAGGTGGAACTGGCCTTGGATTGGAGACTGGTACAACTGAAGGATCTTGTTATATTGTAAGGTCAGGTATTGCTAGACCTCGACTTGGCTGTAACACACTACCTTTTGTGCTACATGAGCAGTTGGTCTAGTCACTTGTTAGTGACCTTATTTATTTGACAGTACGCTGAAAGGTAATTTCTTTTTGAACCTCCATCTGAGGTTCTGCTACCTGCAAATACTTTATTTCTTAACTTTTGTACTTTTATTTTTTGAGTCATAAATGTCATGTAGCATAAAACTATTATTCTCATTTTCAGCTTGGATTCTATTAGAATAATTTGCATAATGTACAGTTTGAACAAAAAACATGAAAACATTAAACTCTCCCTTTAAGGTAGTGGTTCATAAACGGTGTGGGCACCACTGGTTTGGTGGGGAACTGCTGGAGATATGCAGTAAAACTAAGGCAAATGAATGTGATCTGTTTAGGGAACAAGAGTTTTCTGTTGTTATCTACTAACCTCAATTTAAGTAAAAGACAACTTGATCCTTTTTAAATAATTGAGAAGACATTTTCAGTGTTAGGTGTTTAAAAAAAATGCCACTGCTTTAAGCCAGCTTCCTCCTGATTAGCTTTCCATTGCAAACAAAAGGGTGGGGCAGCAGGTGTGTGGGGTTCCTGTTCTCACAGCTAGTGTTGATATGACCATATTTGGAATAGCTGCTCTTCATGAAATCAGACAGAATCTTTTTCTTACAGAAATCCCATTAGTGCCGACAGTGAGAAAGAGGGACTACTTGTCTCATAGTGTCCTAGAACCCAGTGCATTGGTGTCTAATTTAGTGGCTTATTTTGTTGTGCTGGATGTGTTTACTGTGTTTTTTAAAAGATTGACAGTGGGATTGGCTGAAACTTTTGGTCAGGCAAAAATGGAATATTTGTGGATATCAATGGTGGATTACAAAAAGATCCCCGCATTTAAAATCAGTGTTTACATTTTGGAGAGGCATGCCATGTTGCAACAACATGGCATGAATATATTCAGAATGGAGCTTTCCAACAAAGAATTTTCAGCTCAATTTGTAGTGTGAATAATTACTTGGAAAATCTGCTGATGTGATGACAGTAATTATGGGTGATATTTTTTGTGTGGCAGGCTAAGAGTCTAAATAAATCAGGCAAACGATTTGGACCGGCTAATGCAGATGTGTATTTTCTGTCAACTAGAGAGAAACTTTGAAACTTTCTTACTTTAGGATGGAGATAGAAGACCTAAGTCACTGGTCTCGTGGGGAAAGCTGAAGACTGAGATGTTTGATCTCAGGGGCACTGACACATTTCTCTCTGTTGCTGCCGGTCTTACTCTGTGACTCGAGTGGAGCTTTTCTTACAACACTGTCATCTGATGCACACAATCGAGGATGTGAAAAGGGTGGGGGGGAAAATTCAGACAGTTTCACATCCTCTGTATAGTGACTCATTAGTGACAAAAGTTATAGTAACACATCATGAGATGTGCTCTTAGCAAAAACAACCGTATTGATACGGGAGCAGAATTGTCAGTCTGTGAAAACCTTTGCAGAAGCAGAGACGTTTAACTGATAACTACTGTAGCAAGCAAAGCAGAAGGACCTCTTCAGCATTTAATGCAGAAACAACAAAGACTCGGGGCAACGTATCTTCTAAGGATGCGTTACATCACTTAAGATGGCCTAGTTTATGGGGCTTTTTCAAGGAATGAGGTTGCTCAGTCTAAAAAATTATAGTAAGTCAGGCTAAGGTGAATTTATTGAAGTCGCAGTTCTGTGTGGGTGTGATTCAATTTTGCAAACAGACTGGTTCCTGGGATTTTGTCCTTGTTGTTCGTATCCTGACTGCATATTAAAGTTCAATTCATACACAAGAGTTAATCTTTTTACCATTTCCTCCAGCATACTTGCTATTAATAAACGTGATAGAGAAATGGAAGCAATTAGGCTTAATAGGGAATAACACCCACTGTTCAGTCACAGATTCATTTTCTAATGGCTGGGCTTTTCCCCCAATGCAGCATATATCTAGAAAGTATTGTGTGTTTTATATAATGAATGATATCCATTATCATTATGAAATATTGCTAATAGTGTTCTGTGATACATGTGCTGACATAAGAGTCTGCAGCCAGTGAAGCACGTGCACGCACAAGCTGCAGTCTGTCACTTTGTTATTTCATGAAGGACAGGCAGGTGCAGCAAAACACTAAGAGATGCCAAATGAGCTTTTGTTGCCACTGGTGCTAATATACTATAACTGTGTGAAAAAGTATGGTAGGAGTTAAAAGAGTAAGAGTACAATGATTGTGAAATTGAGCTTATTCCTGTTTTTGTGTGTGGAGAACAAAAACAACAAAAATCTTCATTAGACATAAGTAGGGCTGCAGGGTGCAATTTATGTGACGAGTGTGTGCGTTACCGCCAGTGTTG
>NW_005187498.1:1631318-1650330 GCF_000239375.1 Pundamilia nyererei
AAAAGCATGATAATATGTTAAGTAATCCAAAGTATTCAGAATACGTTACTGTCATTGAGTAACGTAACGGAATACGTTACAGAATACATTTTGGGGCATGTATTCTGTATTCTGTAATGGAATACATTTTAAAAGTAACCTTCCCAACACTGGTTACCGCTAGGTTAACACTGTACTTATTAGCATCTTGAGCTTAATTCTTGCTGTTTTAAACAGAAAGTGTAACATATTCTGATTTTTCTCCACTTAGATGAGTGAGCAGGCTTGTTTTAGGTTTAGCTGCTGTTGCTGACAGATGCTGATGGCAGTGAAGTTGTAAAAAGCATCTGCTTGTTATAAAACTTTTATTCAACCCAAAATGTTTAAATATACTAGTTTTGATATGTTCAGAATGGAAGCTTAAAGCTTGGAAGATTACATTTGGTGGGATATGATAAATGGAGTTGTACTTGCATAGTGCTTTTCTACTCCAATTGAGCCCTCATATTTTTCTTTACCACTTTTCCCTCCAGTGACAAAGTACCTTTATTCTATGCTTAAGTGCTTTGCCTAACTGTCAAACACACATTCATGATCTGATAGACGTGTCGGGGGAAACTCGGAGTTCAACATGTTGCCCAAGTGTACTTTGACGTGCAGATCCAAGGATCAAATCACCAATCTTCTGATTAGCAGACGACCTGCTCTACCTTCTGAGCAACAGTCGCCTCATTTGACAGACATGGTAACTTAATGTTTTTAGATATGACTTGTTGGTTGATGAGCTGTGATATGGAAACTGCTGCACACTTTATCTGCCTTTTGGACTTCTGTCAAAATCCAGACATACCTGTGATTTCATTGACATGGTGTCAGTTAGTTTGGAGCTGACTCAAGAGTAGAATTTCAGTCAATCTCTGGATGGGTTAAGTGATTGCCTTTCTCCTGATGAGAATAACACTGTCAACTGTCTGACCAATAAGAATTTAGTTGGATGAGATGATATCAACAATCCAGTCGATTCTGAGACGTAAATTAACTCTGATGTGACGTGGGCTGATATAGGTGGTTGATCGATGTATACACACCTAATAAAATGTAAAAGGACCAGTCTCCAGCCGTTTCATTTATTGTTCTGCTTACATGATGCAATACTGAATGTCTGTTATCAGGAACCCAAAAGACACAAAGGAAATAAAGTCTAGTGCAGTACATGTGAACTTTTGTCCAATTAGATTTTCTTGATATGCTTGGACTGACCTATTGACTGTCTAAATATTTGACATGTCTGTGGCATGAAGCTGATAACATGTGACATATTTTCACTAAGTATTTCCTAAATTGCTGGAGGACAGATGCAGATATATGTATAAAATATTGAAATTTAATTAAAGATGGAAATGCCAACAATGAGGCTCTTCAGCTGTTCTTATCATTGGTCATGTTGCTTTCATTGTTTACTCAAATGTAATCCGTGTGTCAGGCCGGCAAAGGAAATCGAGAGACATTTCAATTTCAGCCAGAAAACAGAAAAGCAGAGCAGGAAGCTTGATACAAAAGGAAGAGTGTTTTAAAAATCGTGCAAGCGAGTATAAAGGACTCACTGTTGCATCACCTGTTTCCATGGCTCAGCCCCTTTACCATGGCAACAGAATGCCGGTTGGGTCATCAATGTGGGTGTAGAAAAAAGTCCAGAGGAAGGACAACTGTGTGTTTAGTCTATTAGAGCTGCAAGGCAAGGACAAGCTGAGTGTTACAGCACTGAAAGTATTACATCATTCAAGAGGAATCCTTCTCCCCCCCATGGCTTGCTAACCAAGCATGGCTCAGTCTTTTAGCTGTTTCTCTATTGATTGGATAAATGGAGGAAGCGAGCAATAGCTTAGTAATTGGGTGTGTTTGTGATATGTCAAAGAGCAGTCTTCATTGCCAAGACATCTTAACATAAATGTAGATTTTAGTTCAGTCCAAATCCCTTAAATCTGCTTGCCAAGTACCCGCTCAGAGCACGTTAGAGTAACCATTCTGCTGTGTTTGTCCTATCCTGCTCTCTCGTAACAGGAACAACAGAACGAGTCTGTCTGATACAGGGTACGGTCGAAGCCCTCAATGGTGTCCACAACTTCATTGCGGAGAAAGTTCGCGAGATGCCCCAGAGCGCCCAGAAACCAGAACCAGTCAGCATACTGCAGCCACAGACCACAGTCAACCCTGACCGAGTCAAACAGGTGAGATCCTAGGCAGTTAGTGGGGTCATCAGGGTGTGCATTCACCGTGTGATAGTAACACTTCATTTCCACAACACCTCATTTATTAGTTGTGAGTAATAGTTGTGCTCTGGGCCATGACCCACAGTCTGGTAGGGTCAGGAAAATGTGAGGGTATATGGTTATTTTTACCTCCAGTCTTTCATAGCTAGACAGAGCCGTGTGGCAGCTGCAGCTTAAACCCCTGGGATTAACAAATCGCTGAGTAAAGCGGGGGCTGGTATAGTACTCTGACTCACTGAGAGACATCCCTCTTTCTGTCAGCCATTTGAGGCATGGTATATTCCTCATGTTATCTTTTATTGCTACCAAAGTGTTTCTGTTTCTCTACAGGCTAAATTGATTGTGCCCAATAGCACAGCTGGGCTGATCATTGGCAAGGGTGGAGCCACAGTGAAAGCGGTGATGGAGCAGTCAGGGGCTTGGGTGCAGCTCTCACAGAAACCAGAAGGCATCAACCTGCAGGAGCGAGTAGTAACCATCAGCGGGGAGCCCGAACAGAACCGAAAGGCCGTGGAAATCATAGTGCAGAAAATTCAGGAGGACCCTCAGAGCAGCAGCTGCCTCAACATAAGTTACTCCAATGTTTCAGGCCCAGTTGCCAATTCCAACCCCACTGGCTCCCCCTATGCTAATACAGGCGAAGTGCTGCCCAATGCAGCTGCAGCGGCTGCCACTGCCTCTAGCCTTCTGGGTCAGGCCGGATTGACAGGAATGGGCGCCTTCCCTGCCGCCATGTCCAGCTTATCCGGTAATGATCTGCTGGCCATCACCTCAGCTCTCAACACACTGGCCAGCTACGGCTACAACACTAACACCCTCGGCCTGGGCCTCAACCCAGCAGCTGCTTCAGGGGTCCTTGCTGCAGTAGCAGCTAGTGCTAACCCGGCTGCTGCTGCTGCAGCTAACCTTCTGGCCTCCTATGCTAGCGATGCCTCCAGCAGTGCGGGCCACCCTGCTACAGGTCTCGGTGGGTTTTCCTTGGGGTCTCTAGCAGCTGCTACTGGGGCTTCCAACGGTTACCTAAATGCTTCATCCCCACTGATGGCCTCCTCCCTATTGGCAACAGAGAAGCTGGCAGATGGTGCCAAGGACGTGGTTGAGATTGCTGTGCCCGAGAATCTGGTGGGTGCCATCTTAGGGAAAGGAGGGAAAACGCTGGTAGAGTACCAGGAGCTAACGGGAGCCCGCATCCAGATCTCCAAAAAAGGAGAGTTCATTCCTGGTACTCGGAACCGTAAAGTTACCATAACAGGGTCGCCAGCCGCTACGCAAGCAGCACAGTATCTGATCAGCCAGCGGATCACCTACGAGCAGGGCGTGCGCGCTACCAACCCACAAAAAGTGGGCTAAAAGGAAAAAGAAGAGGAAAGAAGGAAAGGATGAAGACAGAGATAGAAGGGAATTGAGAGAGAGTCATAATGGATAAGGAAGAAAAGAAACGTCCAAATATCTGTTCAATATTTCAGTATCAAATGAGAGAATCACAAAGGAGGAGGTGGGGGAGACAACCAAGATAAGTGTGTGTGATATGTGAATGTGTTTTTAGGACTGACGTCCTGATGTTTTTTAAAAGTTTGTGTCGAGTCCTTTTGATGATGGTGATCAGAGTAAGCTGAACTGGTCCACTGCCAAGCTGCAGATTCAAGGGTGAGGCCAAAGGGTTTCACCCTCCTCCAAAACCTCATAGCTTTTATTTTATTTCTTGTGTTTGGTTTTGTTGGTTTTAATTTCATTGCAAACCTCGGCTCCCGGTGAGTTGAGTGTGTCAGATGAAGTTCCAGCCAGCTAATAGAGCTGTTTTACAAACCTTGCTTGTTGTATACAATGCAGAAGGCATTGTGAACAGGGGTGTGGTTTTATGACACGCACCTGAGGTCATCTCAGTTTATGGGGAAGCAATCTGAGAATAATTTCTAAAAAAAAAAACAAAAAAAACATCTTTGTTGACATATGTTCAATTCTGGCTCATATCATAATTGAAGTTTCTAAATCTGGGTATTTTATATTTTCATCCTTTATTTATTGACATGGTCTCATTCAAACACAAATAGATTATTTAAACCTGTGACTGCAGGTTGATCTGAATGTAAAAACATTATTAGACTATTGCTATTTTTTATTTACAGGGATCAAATATTGTGTTGCAGTGAAAGAAATGTATAACTCAAACCCAGTCTGAACTTCACTGTTGCTGTTCGCAAGTATAGTTCAGGGGTTAAATAATCAATGTGAGAGGATAGAGGAGACACACAGGAATGTATAAATATATTTTACACGAACACACATAGACGATGCTCCCACAAACGCACAAACACTGAAACATAGTTGCATATTCAGTCACAAAACATGCAGAAATATATCATCTAACCCATTTTTGGTGCTATAGAATTAGGTTGATATCTCCTTTACCATGGAATCAGAATCTCTCTGTGGCGACTAACCTTGCGACTTATTTTAAAAAGAGCTGCTGTCTCGTCCAGCCATTAGTAGCCCATTGGATCTGACGCAGCCTCTCACGTAATGACAAACGATCGATTTCAGGATCAAAGATGAAGAAAGCAATCCAGTCTTAATAATTAAATCCATTCAATGCAAATCTTTTGTTCTACCTTAGACATTTGTAACTCCCTAGATTTAACTGAAAGCTCAGACTACCTTCAAGCAGTGTGTCTAACCAGTTCAGTTCGCAAAAGGAACAAAGCACTACAAAAGCATTTTGATAAGTAAAGCTGTATGAACCAATGTCTGTGAACAAAGAAACTATTGCCTTTACATTAAGGGTACCAAATAGTCAAGAGACATACACTAATGAAAGGGAAGTAAAACGACACTTGAAATAAAAAAAAATAAAAAAAGAGGCTTGGATTCACTTTTTGTGTGAGCCGTCCTTGCCAATTTGCATTAAGACAAAAAAGGGAAAAAAGGATGATTCTGCAGTTCATCCAGGCAGCCTTTTATTGTTCCCAAAACATGTTAACGCTCACTAACCTCAAGTGAAGCACATATTACAACATAAAATGTTTTGGCATTGTTGTCTTTTATGGGCAATTGTTTGTCTGAGGCAGGCAGGCTAATTGTCTTGAGTATTTCCAAGCACTCGAAGATTACCTTGGCTTCCTTCTGTGCTGCTATCCATAGTGTTCATCCTGAGTACACTGGGTCTCTGAAGACTGCACTGTGAGACATTAAGAACACAATGTAAGGTGTGTCTATCCCTGCTTGGGACATAAGTATATTTTAATGTGCACATGTATGTCACATACACAAAAACTACCAATACTGACAGAAGGGATATTGCCACAAGAGCATTTATACTCAAGCATCTTGTGACGTTTCTGTTTACCAATGCACTGCACTTAAATTAGCAGACATTTTTTCCCAACGACAAATTATTCCCATCGCATTTTCTTGCACAGTCCTGTTATGTCCACACCCCCCCACCACCCAGCTCTAAAGGCATCTTTCAATTGTTGTCCCCATCAACCCAAGCTCTATGATCAGCTTTCTGAATACACAGCTGTGAGGGTTGGTGCTGAGTTATGTCCGAGAAAACCAGAACCACACCCATGTTTTGGAAAAATTTAATGAAGAGCCTTTTCATTTTCACGAATCATGTTTGAAAGTCAAATGGCTATGAAAGCATTCGAAATAACTCTTTGTGTCTGAATATTGTGCGTGACAACTGCAACAGCTGTGAGCCTTCTTAAATCTTTCCTTTCACTATGTGTCTGGAGGGCTTCGCAGTCATCCATTAATCCAATCTGGCCACCAGTGAATTCACAGCATAGGCTAACCTTTTACTGCCCAAAATTTTAGCATGTAATAAGATACAAGCACAAAACAAGGATATGTTCTATCAATGCAACTGGACTGCTTGACTGCAGAGAGCTGTCCTTCGACGGCTCTCTGATCGATACATCGTGCCAAACGCTATTTCTCTCTGCCCCTCATTAACTTTCCTCTTTCTCTCAACATTTTATTCCCCTGCATGCTGTCGTTTCTCACTGTTCTGAGATTCCTCCTGTGTCCTACTCCCTGTCCGTGCTTCTTCCTATACTGTGCTCTCCCCCTCTTTCTCCTTCCTCCTGTCTTGTCTTCTCATGGGTGGTGTGTTGGATGTGCTGCTGGTGGGCAAGTTATGCACTGTAGGTCATGAGGGTATGAAAATATTTCTGCGGGCCGCAAAGTTCACAAGGCTAACATGCATAGAAAACACCTGCCTCCAAAAACTGTGACACCCACCAAGACCAACCAGCAGCGTCAGCTCAAAGTATCAGATTTCCTCTCTAAGAAGAACAAGCAGACAGGTTTAGATAGTGAACTATGGCCTTTCAAGGGAAGAGGAAGCGTTGTTTTTTTCCCAAAAGAAAGCGAGTCAAGGTCGAATAAATATTCATACACTGGCTGAGCTCAAGTTACAGCCTCCAAAAGAAAGCATAGTACGGACAGAGCGCATAGGTTAGCGAGAATAAGGTGGGAACTCGTTTGTGACCTCAAGCCGAAACAATGACATCCTTTATGCATATCCTCTTATCTGAAAATGACTAGACTTCATTTCTGTGGAATACAATATGTCATGTCATATGATCTATATGTACTTTATTGTAGCTATTCTAGTTTGTAGTCCAAATGCAGTCCAGCGTTGTCGATACAATGTGAAACTATGTTATATTTGTGTGGATGATGAGAGTGCCAACTAAGCCTGATTAAGATTAGCTTCGCGATTTGTTTGTGCATTACGATGACTCATCATCGACCGGTGGTGTCCATATTTCTGTCATTGATGATTTAGTTTGACAGTAAGAAAATGTAAAGAATATTGGAAGCAATATAGTAGCATGTTGTCCTGTTTTGTGTTTTATGTCTGTTGTATGAACCTTTGAAATTACTAAGATTTTGAATGAATAGGTTTACATGTACTTTTTGTAAGTTATGAAAATGCTGCTATTTGATAAGTAAACTATACAAAATATTTTAGTTGAAAAGATGTCTGGTCTGTTGATTAGAAACATGCTCTAAAAGGCTGGAGCATAAAACGAGGTGTATAGAATACTATACAGTATTGGTAAGATAGCAAAAGTAATAATAGACTCCATAGTACAACCTGTGCCAAACTAGACCTCTGCAGCTTCTGAAATTGTAGATGTGCGATCAAATGTTAGATATCAATAACTTGTTTAGAAGTGCTGATCAAGTGCCAATCAAACACTGTCTTTTAAGTTAAGAAAAGATAATCAAATACATGACTTAAGAAAACAAAGGACAAAGAACTTTTTGTGCGTTGTTTTATCCCATAGGTACATAGAGTAAGAGTTAAAGATTGTGATTTTTATGGATCCATGTTGTTTTACACTCCATGCATCCCTTGTGTGTTTGTTTGACCTGTGGCTTAAGTACTGCTGTTTTCTCACAAATGTCTCTATAGGCCAGCATGGACTAAGCATAACATGTTATAAGCATTCATAACATAGCCATTAACAATCAAAAATGTGTTTGTGGAGTTAGGTGTTATCTTTTTGCACGTCTTCTATTGCATGGTATCAAAGTAAATTATGGAGGAAAAAAAAAACGTACAAAAGTTTGCGAGGTGTCTCGCAAACGTTCAAAGACATAACGCTGCATGCAGTCAAATGTAAAGCACTTCAGTTTTACTCGCCTCATGTTTAGAAAACAAAAAAAAGAAAGTTGTTTTTTTTCTATTTTATGTTGTGAGTTGGGAGAGAGCTCATTATTGTCATGTTGGCCCGAAAAAAACAAAACAAAAAAAAACCACACACACGAAAACACATCTGAGATCAAAATTCCTCGTCGGTCGTCTTTGAACGCATCGTTAGATTTTTAGGTACAGTGAGGAGTATTACAAATGTGAAACAAGCAAACGTGAAAATGTTACTCAGTGCATTGGCTCCTTGTGTTTATAGGATATCAGGCATTCGTTTCTTTTACAAACAGGTTGAACCTCACGTCCCATAATCTCTTTATGTCACAGCTTGAAAGCCCAGATCTAATCTATGAATGTAACCATTTCCTGTTTCTTTTATTTTACGTTCTGTCAAATGGTCTTTAATGTAAATTCAGGGCAGGAATGTCAAATACATGTAGAGAATATCTATGTCAATAACAGATTTCAGCTACAGTCAGGTAGGCCTAACATGGCCACAGTCATGAATCAGATATGTTTTAACACAACTTCCGATTCGCTGTCAACATTATCTTGTTTGTTTGGTGTTGCATAAATGCACTTTACTGATCAGTGGGTCATACTGGGTGTGAAATGAAGCAAACCAGTTTAGTCGATTTGATTTGGTTTCCATTCTTTGCTGTTGCTATGATGTGACTTTATTTATTCCCTGATCCTGTCGGGTCTCATGAATGATGGAAAGGGCTGGAGTCTCAGACGAAATCGAAAAGTAGCATCTGTTTCCTCACGCGAAGGCTTCTCCTTCACATTTCCTTCAGCAGAGGTCTGTGTCAATCACTGTGTGCATTGTTTGGCACTAGAATGTGAAACCACAAAGGATCTGTATGCCTTTTTATCCCTCTTTTGCTTTGAAATTCCAAAATTTGAAAGCGGTTTTAACGCATCCAGCACACTGGCATCGAAACACTGGACTGAAGGATGCAAGCTCGAGGTCCGGCTGACACAAAGGCCGGGTCTGAGAGACTTAATCGGCACCAGCAAACACGAAGATTGCCTCTGCCACCTCAACGTAATGAAAATCAGAGGAAACGTTCGAACGGTTAAGGTCTAGTTACGCGAGTGATGTTCCTGTCTCATTCTGTGTTGCAAATCCCCTGTTGTTGCATTGACTGCTTCCCATCCGAGCGCTATCCGAGCTGCGGTATCATTCCAAAAGCTGTGATGTTTGTTTTTGATTTTCAGTCCAAATGTATTCGGGACATCCATCCAGCCCCACGGAGCCCTTTCACAAAGAAGGCTAGGACTGGTTTTAAATGTTACAAACTGGCTAAGGCTGGTCGCTCCTCTCTTTAAACCTCTTCTACCTGAGTCTCACAATCTCAGCCAACACAATATCACAATTTGTTTCATTACACGGAGCACCTGCTACCGTGTCCACCCTTTAAATGGTTTTTAGGTATTTCTGAGCCCTTTCGTCTGAGGAAAATACAGGATTCTTTGCCAACCACACATGAGGCCATTATTGTGTTTGACCCTCTGAACCTCCCATGAACTTTGTTGACCTTTTCCATCCTCGAGAACTCATATATGTGTTGGATATTTTACGCCACTTTAACTGTCAAACTCTGCCAGACTGTTCTTTCATTTCCAGTTATTTGGACTACTCTGCGGGGTTGACTGCTTGCTTAAGTGTAAAGCATGCCGTACCTTGCAAACATTTTCATGCCATTGTAAATTTTCTTTCTGGGGTTCGGTTTTAATGTTGTTTAACCTCTGTTCTTTACATCTCAGAAGAAAAAAAATGGACTGACAGCATAAGATCAAATATTCCAACCTAAGCAAAGTGATGTTTTGTTGATTGGGTTCTCTTTGATATTAGCGACGACAGTTCTGTCTTTCATCTGTGACGAGCGCGGAGAATCTGTGAAAGTCCACAGTGTTACCTACTTAAAGGGCTTTCTAGGACAGCATTTAAAGTCCTCTGAATATATTCAGAAAGGAAAATGCCTTCTTGTGCCATTTTAGAAAAAGTGCGAAAGCTTTTTATGGCAAATGTTTGTCAGCAAGAGTGCCAAATAATTCCATACTGAGCCAAAAGGCAGCCAGCCTACATTCTAAATGTGAGATCACTGGAATGGTTCCGTCCCATTTCCACTCCCCTTGAAAAACATCACCCTAATTGTACAATGTTTGAGCTCATGTACCATTATTGTTATGCTGCCAGTCTGTTTTCTGCTTTTGTTAAAGGAACATCTCAGAAGCAGTATATTTTCTAAATGATACACCGTTAATAAAAAGAAAACAGCTACTATGGTGAGGGAATGAGAGGATTTTAAAAGTGTCATTGATTTTATTATTTAGTTAATTTGAACATTATTCATTAATAGATTTAACGGTAATGACTATTTAATGTAACTGTAGTACTGTGTTTGTAAAAGAAAATTCAGTGAGTTGTGTTTTATGACTCGTGGACTACCAGTGAAGTCAGCATTTCAGTGTTAATAATTGAATTGTTTTTTAAAGATTATTTTTGCGACGGCAACAAAGAGTCATTATAAATGTTCATTTTAACATCACTTGTCTTCCGTTGCTTTTATTCTCCACCCCGTCCCTCTGCTCTGTCTCACTTGAGTGAAAGGTTGAGTGTTTACATAATTGCAACCAACACGTTCTATGAATAGATCGATTTCTGAAGAGCCGAATCTGAGCACGCACTAAACGTGAACAGCGAGTATGTTTACATAGACGCAGTGCTCACACGAGGAATCGGACTGGTTACGTGAGGGAAAGCGGCATCAATTTCACACCATGGATTTATCTAATAGCTGGGTTTATTTACTGAAGACAGAGTTTTAGACAGTCGATACTATATTTACATCATTATGTTGCTCGGCGTGTTGTGTTGCCTTGCATTGAGTGACTTTGATCAGACCTCACATACAAATATAAACATTTTATTTCATTTAGTTAAGCATTCAAGGGAAACATTGAAATGTTTGACTTTTCTGTGATCACAGTCAAAACGGGGGATTTTATAGGTGGAGGCCAGTCCACAGTTTTTACCCTGGTATTTTTCTTTTACCCTACTGGGTTGATTAAAATGGGTGAATTTATGCTACGATGACCTGATCAATAACTATACTCGCTGACCTGTCAGGATGACACACTATACAAAAATAACTGCAGTGAAAACACTTTGGTAAGTGAATGTAAGCATGACACAGTGTGAAGATAGACATCCTGCGCTAGTTTTACTAATTTTAATCAAAATGTGCTCAGTAATCACTGGTGAGGGAGGGCGGGTGCACTGTTAAAGTCCTCGATCCTGATGGTGCTTTCCTGAATAAGCTGTAATTTGAATATGGAATGTCCCCTCAACTTGGATTTTTCACTTGGAAAATTGGAGCAGCTCCTGCAACCGCAAGCTAACAATCCAAGATAGTGGCACTAAACATAAACTGTAGTAAAACTGTAAGCATTTTAATCTACTGCCACTGTTTTGTGTATTTGTGAGTCAGTAATTACGCTCTGACCAGGCTCTATCCATGAATGTAAGTGACTCTGACTTGGCAAATGATTTGTCGATCACAAACCGTTAGACAGTGAACATGCCACACATAACCCCACTTTTTAAAATGCAGCATGACCAATATTTACACAACAGACTTAAGCTTTTATTTAGCGTGACACAAAATGCACCCTGGGGCAATAAACCCATCAGGAACATGTTTATTAAGATCAGGTCAGAAAGTCATTTTCCCATAGACTTCTTTAGGACCAGAAATCTTTTTGTAATCACAGTTTTTGCCATCTGGTGGCCTTCAGATAAAACGATGGATTCATTTCTCAGAATCAGAATTTACACCAGTGTTTTATAATGTCTGTGGTTTTTATATTATCATTTGCCAAATAAAAAATCATTAGCAGCTACTAACTGTCTGGCTAGATAGTTAATGGTGTTTGGAACAGAGTACCTGGGCTAACAATGGTTCTCAGATATTTTATTTAGCTTGTTCACGTCATGCTATAGCTGGAAAAAGTTTAGCTTCTACACTTTATAATTTCTTATTGGACATTAACAAATTAAACAACAACAGGCTTGGTCTCACCTTCTCCACCTTGTTTATGGTGTTGCTCCCTTTTTTAGAGGTACCATGTGGCAAACGCTAGCTTGCTGTTGATGCAGCCTTTCCAAGAAGGTGTGATTCTGTTTTGGTGAGTACAATGCTAGTATTTTATTAGCATGTAACCTAGGACTGTTTAGTATGTTTGTTTATCTGATGAACATGTACAGCTTTCTAAAAATGTTTGCTACTGTTGGCTGATTACTCAGCATGTCAACCTCTTATTAAAATTTAACGACTTTGGCTTGATGAACTGGCATGAATGCCAAAATAAAGTGCTAAATCTTAAAAATGCAGTCTTAAACTAATAAATGACATCATTGTCACTGCTACACTGCTCAACAAAATTAAATGAACACTTTAAAAACATATCAGATCTCAATGGGAAAGAAAATCATGTGGGGTATCTATATACTGACAAGGACCGGGTAATCTGTTAGGAAAGAAAAGACAAAAAAAAGAAAATGATCAACCTACAGAGCACTGAATTCCAAAATACTCAGAAAATCAAAGTGAACAAAAAATGATGTGGCAGACTATTTTACTGAAATGTTATTGTAGTAACTCAAAATGGTATCAGTAGTTTGTATGGCCCCCAAGTGCTTTCAGGCATGCCTGACAACGTCCGGGCATGCTCATAATGAGACGACATCATTTCCTGGGGGATCTCATCCTAGACCTAGAGAAAAGGCATCACTGAGCTCATGGACATTCTAAGGTGCAGCCTGGTGGTGTTGGATGGACAAAAACATAATGTCCCAGAGGTGTTCTATTGGATTTGGTTCAGGTGATTTTGGGGGCCAGTGTTTAATTTAATTTAATTTATTTAGGACAGTACATGTTAATGAACATAAATGTAAAAAAATTACATGAATGTAAACATACCAGATTATAGCCAAGGGCTAATTTCCATCTATTCTCCTTAAACATAAAAAAAATAGACAAAATAATTTATAAAAATTCATCGATCATTCATAATAAAAACTCCATCACCAAACTTACACATACACACCATTCTGTTCCCAAATAAAACATTAAAACTATACAACTTATACATGATCACACACTTGATTTGTGTGATTTGTTATCAATTACTTCATCCTCTAGGACGAGGAAGTCAGGTCCTCATTGCACAAAGGAGCAAATACCATTCCTGCTAAAGGTTAAGGACCTTCTACGGCCTTGTCCAGCTCTCCGACAGTAACTGGCTGTTTCCTGGAATCTCTTCCATGCAAGGGGCAATGATATGTCATCATGGAGGAGTTGGACAACCTGTGCAACCTCTGTAGAATCCAGGTATTGCCTCATGCTAGTAAAAGCACAAAGTTATACCAAGACTGGCTCAATAGTGGACTGGCCTTATCAAACTAGTGACAAAGCAGTCAAAAAAGATGAGGAAGGAAAACATTGTCAGTGGCCTCCACTTGTAAAACCATGATTATTTTTAGGGTTGTCTCATTGTTTCCCTCTTGTGCACCTGTTGCTTATTTAATTAACACCAAAGCAGCTGAAACTGATTAACTCTGCTACTTAGCTAGCCGGATCATAATCTCAGAAGTTAAATTGACTTGATGCTATACTCTGATTAACAAGTGTTCCTTTTATTTATTTTTTGAGCACTGTATAATGTTTATGTTTACGCCTTACTATTTTTAACTAAAGTAATCTATTATTAGTCAAACAATCATGTAGGGTACTGTGCAAAAGTCCTGATCTAGCCCTTGCTTCTATATATTATTAGGAAAATGGAAAATAGGTGCAACAATACTGTACATGGAAATACAGTATATAAGGTGCTAACAGAGTTTATACAATTACAAGTGCTTTAAAAGCGTGGCGGTCCAGGCTCTGTGGAGGCCATGTTTGTGTTCCATTCTGTGTTCACCTGTCTACGTATACTTTTACTATATTGGTGTGTTTGGAATTGTCACACTGAAAACTTAAACTGTTGCCAATCAAGTGCTTTCTAGATGATTTTGCATCATAATCACACCAACTTTGACAAGCTTCCCAACAGCACTGGTTTAAATGCAGCCCCAAACCACGATAAGCTCCACTGTGTTTTACAGATAGCCACTCACTGTTGCGCCTCTCTCCTCCTGAACTCCTCCATACATATTGAGAATTTGAACCAGAGGGTTAAGATTTTGACTCATCACTCCATTTTAACTGTTGCCACTAATTTACTGTCTAGTTCTATCGTCTTTATTAAAAATGCCTTCTTGGTAGCCACCCTTCCACTCTAGTGGTGAGGCTTCAGTAAACGGAAAGACCAGCTTAAGGACATGACTGTCAGATACTGTCCATCTGCTATAGAGGTTTTTTTAGGCTTGCCACTTCTTCTTTTTCCCTCTACCCTCCCAGTTTCCTTAAGTTATTTAAAAACACATTAGACTCATTTTTCAGCTAGTTATCTCAGTTATGTGAGTTAGCTTCATGCTTGAATAATTCATAGGCCAGTGTTAAGTTTTTTTTCTTTTCTTTTTTAACAAACAAACAACCAAAAAACATTCCTCTGAAAATGGTCTGGTATAAAAACTCAACTCAAAATGAGTGAAAGAGCAGCCAGTGTCCAAAGGAAACTTTGAAAGTTTGAAAGACCTTTAAAAAGCCCAGAGAACTATTTTAAGTCTGGAAGCAAAATATAAAGAAACAAGGGATGGCTCCATACTTTTGCACAGCACTGCAGCTACTTGCATTATATGTTCTTCAGTTATTTTCAGGAATTTCAAACGCCATAAATAAATAATAAGCAATCTTCAAGCATGCCTTTTCATCAGCTCTTGAAAGTCATTCACCTCACATCAGTTTGTGCAGCGATAGGTTAAAAAATACACTTGTAAGTAATTCATTTTTTTCTAAAACTGGAAAGGGATTCTGTGGTAAGATATTGTATATCTGTCATATCAACCAATAGTCATATAAATCCAGTCCTGCTAAAAATGTGCATTTTATCTCTTTTCTCATGTGATAAAAATGATAAATGTTTATTGCTAATTTGATTTAGATGCCTTTGGGAAATCTTCCTGAATGCTTGTGGAATTCTGTGAAAAAGAAACAACAGCAGATGGGCTCTCCTCGTGAAAAGCTCTCGTGGAGCTTACATAAGAAATATCAGAATTACTGACTTGTGAATATGGCCTGACAGTTACGCATGAATAAGTCAAGTGAAATGCTAAACATCATGAGGTCACTAGTATTTTGGGAAATTACATGTTGCCACTTTGAACTGATGAACTCATCTGTCCAATCCCCCTGTAGTTATCATAGTGCCACGTATAGCACGTACCCCAAAAGCTTAAAATATTTCATGTGGTATTTCTTGGAGAACAAAATCATTTCAAGTCCTTATAACCTTACCTTCTGCTGTCTGCCTTACCTGCTTTCTGTTAAGCCCTATAGAATAAACCATCTTTCAAATCCTGTAAATTTAAGAAATGGCAAATCTGATATTGCACACGGTGCAGTGATGGAGTGAAATCATAATTCTGCACATCTTAACCCATTTAATTTTTCATTTCTACCTTGAATTGAGGTGTAAAACCCTGCAGCACTATACGTTTAAGGCACATTTGATTCCTGCTGTAAGAGAAGGTAGCAATGGGCTTGAATGATAAAATTGCGTTGTCAAGGTAACAGGTTGTTCTGAAGACTGCAAATATGTCGTACTGGGGATGCTCCCATACAATATTTCATCCTGCAGCCTGTGTAGCACTGAACTACACAAGCTATGCGTTTCCCTCCCTCAGAGTCAAGCAGGTTAACTGCAGATGTAATATGCCTCGCATTCATAATTCAGAGACATTTAATAGTCAGTTTATCTTCATCAATATTATTGAGATTAGTCACTGCAAATCCCATTTGCAAAACCAAATTGTAACTGTCAGAAACCTTGAGGTGGCACAATGATTTCTTTCAAATGATGAATGAGAGAAAAAGGTGGAAACTGTGCAGAGATACACTCAGCACCCTATAACATGGCTCCTGAAGTAACCATGGATACCTCTATTTCATGGATGGAGTAATTTTAGCTGGAGTGGGATCTGAAGGATACATAACACTGTTCCTGCACTAAATATCAGATATTATCACATCGTAAATAGAAAGTTAAAGAGCATATATGCTGAAGGTCACGCAATCAGAAAGTCCTGGAAATGTGTATGCTTTGTACTCTTGCATACACTCCACAGAAAACTACTGACATATGGGATGTGTTGTTTGCGGCATTAAAAGTATATTCACAATATGCAGGCAGGTGTTACTGATGCAATATGTGACGGCACTCTATTTATTTTATTGAACTATAGTAAACAGCAGGTGTCATAGCCAAGCTTACAGATGATATTCCAGCAAGAGAAAAAATTACAGAGTTGATTTCAGGAAGAAAAAAAAAAAAAATGACATCATCGATACTAACAAATCATTTTTGTACTACATGAGTTTGTGAGGAACACAAACAGGAGGGATATTGTATGTTACTGCTGGTAGCAGCAGTTATTAACACTTCTGAAACACTTTTTCATGGACACGTTGCTGTTTCTTTGTGCTGTGGGAATAGACGATAGTAGAGCTGAGACAAAGTAGCTGCAGAGAACGTGAGTGAACTGTCTCCACTGTCAAGGCAACCATGATAGCGCTGGGCATGAGGGATTAAGAGGAGATGCAGCCATGATAAAAACACAGCAGCTCAGAGACAAACTCGGTTTCTTGAAGTAAAGACGCAGTGTCAACATGTCATGGAGCTATAACACTTATCTAGGAAAAATGCATGAAAAATACATTAAAATGTTTTCTTTGTCCACAGTTCTTTCATTTAACAATGAAGGAAACATAAAATGTGACGATTACAAAGAAGTATTAAGTCAGGAAGTAAAGAAGTAGCGTTAGCATTGTACCAGGAAAGCTGATTATTTTTTCTTATTTCATTTCAAGAAATCCATCACAAACCTTGTAGCTATAAAAAGGTAATTATGCCCCAAAGCTCTATATTTTATACAAAGCTTTACCAGCCTAGTTGATAAGTAGCAATGGAAACTGAGAGATAAACAATAGTGAAAGAAAACTGTGATCTCAGCCATGAAAAAGTGTCCATATTTAGATGATTAATGGCTGAGCTACATTTGGGTAAATGGCTCATACCTGGATGCAAAAATACAGTTGTGTGTTCGTTGTCATTCACCTCATTCAAATGCTCTTTGACTCCACTTAGTGGTTTTATTCTGCATTTACAGGCACACACACACACAGTCATATTAGTCCTCACACAAAAAGGCTCTACAGTCATAACGTGACGGGTTGCTACTTTGCAGGTGGTAGATAAACATAAACTGGTATCCCATGTGGAGCTAATTGAACCTAAGGAGGATGCAGCTTGGCCTGTGTACAGCCGTGACAGGAAACGCCTAATTAAAGCCAGTGATGATCTTTGATCTTTGTACCCTTATTCAAATTATTTATTTTTAACCTTTCCATAAGTAATTTATATAAGTACCAGGTGTATTTGGCTTCATGGTCAGCATCTCCAGGCCAGTGGAGGAATAGTAGCTTCTAACTTGGCAGCTGTAGCTATGATTGCTTGCAGAAATTATACATAGTTGTTCCCAGACAACAAAAAAAAAAAAATGGTATAATTTATTACGAGTAAAGAGTAATCACTGCTTATACAATCCAATTATCAGAGAATAGGATTTTGTTAAAATAAACGAAGACACAATTTTCTCTCCACTATCATTAAGCTCTGTTTAATGATTCAATGTGGTGTGCTGCCATTTTCAAACACGCCTGAAGTCCATTGGCAAATCTTCAGAGGAATTGTTAAGAGCTTTAAACAGTGCTCCAGTTCCTCTTTGAAACTGTCATAAATTTCTATAAAATCATTTATTTATACATATAACAAAGTGAAGTGAAAGGATTTATGGCAAGGAATATCTGTCGTTCTATCCATCTATACACCATTAAGTGCACTGCAGAGCTTAATCATTAAACATTGCTTATTAATTCTTTGTCTATTAAATGACCAAATGTGAATGCTTAAAGATGCACCAACATGAATCTTATGAATACGGAATAGGATAATGTAACCTAAGCAATAACAGTCTGAGTAGTTTTTAAGCCCAACAGTTAACTGTACATGACCATGAAGGCCTGTTCATGTTCATGGACAGATTCGAATGTTGATTCACCACAAAACAAAAGGCACAGGAGAGAAATAGCACACCATGAATAACAGGAAATAATAGATGACAACAGAAGCCTTTGATTGGCTTAATACCTTTAGTTCTGACAAATATCATTACCTAGACTTGTCGTACATATACTAAAGAATATCAGTTTGTTGTTATCTGGTGGTATAAGTCACTATAGCAATTGACATCCACAATTAATTGACTAACAATTAGTTTGCCCAAGAAATACTACATTTAGTTAATTATTACAAAATATTATAATGGATAATAATATAGATAGAATTAAATGCTAATAGATTATAATATAATGGGAAAGGCTACATCTTGTGAAACTAAAAATCTTGCAGTATTTTAATCTTGAACATGAAGAAATGGCTATATGTAGGCTATACAGTCCTGTTACTATAATTAGACAATAGTTTGTGTTTCTCCTTGAACATGGTTCAAGCAGCGCACCATTATGCATTTCATCTCAATTTTAAAATAATTGCCACACTTTTTCTATATTGTTAGGCACAGTTCTTGAATGGCAGTTGTCAAAGCAATATGTGATATCTGTCACAACAACCCGGTTAGCATTTGTAAATATTTGAGCACATTAGAGCAAATGAGAAGGCAAACATGCTTACTGATACTGTTCTGAATGTAATTCTGTGAAGGTAATTTTTGATTTTATCCAGTGTAGTTGCTATAACTGCCACTAGGAGTGATCACTGATTATGAATGAGAGAGGGACTGGTGCAGGTGAGCATGGTGCAAAAAGCTTTTGGGTCAGGCACATCAAGATTCAAATGTTGTTCAAAATACAGCTAT
>NW_005187498.1:1657380-1660936 GCF_000239375.1 Pundamilia nyererei
TGAGGACTCCCAGCCATTTAGCATTGTGGAGGACAAAGGATTTAAAAGATTTGTTAAATCATTAAATCCTAGCTATGTTCTCCCCACTAAAAAGGCCATAAAAGCAGTGAAAATTTAGTTTTTACAGAATAAAATGTGAACAGGCAGGACTGAGGCTCAAAGCCTCAGTGTGTAGTTGTCCATACACAAGAGAGTCTTGTTAACAAGCGAAATCACAGCATGTTACCAACATGTGTTGATGACAAACTGGCAGAGAATGAACATCAACTTGTGGCTTAAATTCCTCTGACTTGATGGCTCCAGGCTTGCACGAGCTGGAGGAGTTGGCCCTGCCCAGGGGCGGATCCCAGGTAAGTTCAGGAGCCTTACGGAAATTCCAGCCACCCACCACAGACCATGACAATTGTTACTATTGCTCACTCATAAAAATCAAGCTTTAAGTATTTTTTAAGTACTAAGTGCTGTGCACTCACAATTAAAAGGTTGCCTTGTCTTTGGCATCTTGTCCTAGATCATTCCCTTTGCCTTTTCCGATTAAATGTTTCAGATCAATAAAAAATGCATTTTGTATTTACTACGATTGTCTAATATGTGTTTGCATAATTTATGTAATACTTATCTGTTCACCGCAACCATTTCCATCCTATCTGACAATCTCCCGACCTCCACAACACTATTCCCATACTCTTTCTTCATTATTTCCCAACTCCATTTTCCTTCCAATGTACACCATGGCAGATCATTTTGAATCTAGCTCCTATATGGCCTTGCTTCCCTTTCACCCGGTGTTCTGCACACACAATAGATCTACCTTTGTTTTGTCCATCATATCAACCAGCTCGCTCGCTTTTCCAGTCATGGGTTTTAGATTTAGTCTCTCCCTGCCATAGCTGGGTTTGAAATAAAACAAAAATAACAAAATACAGAATTATCTCTTCACTTGAAATGAAAGTAGCACAAAGAAAAAACTTACTCAATGGCCCCAACTCTACTGTATATCTGATTCAGTCCTGGTGTCTAAACCAACCATTTATCTATTCTGAGTCATGGGTCAACATACCCCCCCAAACACAATCCAGTGAGGGGCACTGTAGGTCCAGCCATAACCTTGTAGAAATCCCGTAGTCTTTTCAAAGTAAATGCCATCCAGATTGTCAGATAATTATTTGTGCCAAGTTTTACTGTTTTGTTTTTAAAAGAATCAATACAATTACAAGGGCCCAGACCTCAAAAGCTGCCTTTCCTCACTGCCTCACCAGTTCCCTTACCTGTTAAAGTAGGTGAGCATGACATGGGTGCTTCTATTACTGTGTTTTCACAGTACACACCTTTTTTAGGTGTACAATATGTGCCATGTTATGGACTCAGAATAGGAAGTGGATTACTGCATTAGCAACCAGTACAACCAAGTAAGTGTTCCAGTTTCATGAGCAGGAGCTCTAGGTGTATGGGTTTAGAAGGTCACTGGCAAATACCAGTCCTCCAAACTGCAGTTTGGGAACCACATACAACAATAATTACAACAATCTGTTGGAAGTCTTTAGACCTTATAAAAAAAAAATACTTCATCAAACCTTCTTTTTCGATTCCCGCCCCACCCACTTCACAAATGAGAAGCGGCAATGTTGATCATGTGATTTTACAGTTAGAGCTTTGCAGGGAAAAAAAAATCCTGGCATTAATGTATCATAGTTTATCTGTCTTACCGTTGATGCTCAGTGTCTTGAATTATTTTTGACTGAGATCTAAAGTCCATCAACAAGAGGATACAAACAGAGCTAATTTATGGAAAAATGTGTTTCTTTGTGAATACAAGTAGCTAATACAAGGGAAGTGGTATTTTCATGCTTATGACATTATGCGTGTCTGATAACAAACACAAGGTAACGATTTGAAGGTACGTCATAAAACGCTGTTAGTATCACCGAGTAGTATAAAGACAGAAATCATTTGTATTCCATCATACTGAATTTGGTAAAGATAGGAGCCCGGAGCACAGGCGGAAATAAGCCACCAGCCCTCCTCCTTCCTCCGATGTGTGGTCGTCAGTTGGGGCGTGTTGAAGAGCTCCTCCTACCAGCTGAGTTAGTGGAAGTCACGCAAGCCTCCCCAAATATCCTGCGGTCAACTTTATAAAGCTTGCTGCGTTACAGGTAAATATACATTAAACGTAGCGATTTCATAGAACAAATGAAAACAGTTCGGGTTTAGTTAAGTGTCAAGTTTTACTGAATATGACGGCTATGTTTACTCGTGTAGCTGAATTAGCTCAGAGCTAAGATAGCAAGTGTAAATCAGCTGCTTTCCAGTATATCGTTAGTTTAAGTGCGTGCTGCGACGTTACGAGTTTTTCGTTTTTACACGGTATTTTAACGCCACTGAGCAGCTGCAGGGCGAATAACAAGCTGACCTGAAACAGTGCTAGTTTTGAAGCATAACGCTACATAGCATGCGGATATATATTCAGTTTGCGTCGTTACCTAACCACACAATCTAGCAGTGCTGTTTAGAGGGGGACGTTTTACTGACTAGACCCCTCATATATGTTCAGAGATGTCATTATCGATTTGCGAAGAACAAAGATAACTTTTCAAATCTCATCCCGTTTCAGTCTGGGTGCGTCATGGATTTTCTTCCATATCAGGAAACATTTTAACAGCGCTCTTTTGGGTGTGTCGTTAATTAATGAGTCTATGAAGAAAACAAACAGTGTGTTTAAAAACTACAGTGTTTGTGCGTCTTGATGCATGCTCAATCATTCAGGTAATTCAATCTCCAAAAGTTGATTCTGTTCATCTGGACGGGGCGTTTTCAGTGGGAGAAACGTTTCCTCACTCATCCAAATGACTTTTTCAGTCTCAGCTGACTGCAGGTTTCCCCAACCTTATAAACACTACATTTGCTTAATGACTGAAACCAGCCCACTGAAGGAACAATGGGCTGGGAGGTCAGTTCCTTCATCATAATTATGCAAATTCTCATAATCATTGATCAACAACCACTGATCAAGAGTGTGATACGTGTGATTCAGTGTTTGTGAAGGGTGTCATTTATTTTACCGTGTGTTTATATATTTATTCAAGAAAAAACAAATAAATATTTGCATTTTGCATTCACAGTTGACAGAAGATGAATTTTGTCAAAGCGATTATTGGAGGCATCATTGATGCTGCTGGGTGAGATTCTGAAATAAGTACCAAGTAGGCAAAAATTTGGTCGGTCTGTTGGTCTAACATCTGCTTTTGATCTCTGCTCCTGCCTTTGTAGCAACATCGACCCAAACCAGTTTGTGCCTTCTCAACCCGTGAGTTTACATCGTTTCATCACTGCCCATCACTTCTAATTTCTAGATTGGTGATAGCATTTCTAATATTTTCTCGGGCATCTGTCCCACAGCCTCCACCACGCATGCCAGTTACGTATGCAGCACAAAATGAGAGTGAAGAAGAAAAGCAGTTCCGCAGAGTTTTCCAACAGATTGCTGGAGATGTAAGTGCAATGCCTAGTTATGCTTCTCTTTAAATCTGTTGCTTTTTTTCCTTCTTTTTTTTTTTTT
>NW_005187498.1:1660956-1670488 GCF_000239375.1 Pundamilia nyererei
TTTTTTTTTTTTTGCAGTGATCTGTTTCATTTTTAATGTGAAAACATACAATTGTAATTTAGTGCTAAGAGGTATGGCCAAAAGATTGTATTATGGTGTTTTGGTTTGGTTTTTCTAACTTCTGGGATTCCCTGTTTGCTTTTTGTTGACATTAATATTAATGTGTCCAGCAGAACTGTCAAATGCAGCTTAAAAAACTCAGTTTGAACTTAGACTATTCCATTTTTCACACCTGTTTTATTTATTTTTCATTGACTGAATAATTACCTTTTCCTCTTCTGACGGGTGTACTATGAAGCTAAGTTTATGGCTTCGCAAACTGAGTTGAGCTTAAAGAGTTTTCTGTGTCCTAAAAGTGGCTCTCTTGTTATCTGGATAATTCACTGTAGTAACTCATGCCAAACACGTAACCTGGCCCACCGTGCATTTTATTGCCACAGGAATGTAAATATATTACTCTGATGCAGAAAAATATATCAATGTTTTCATATGTGACTCTAATCTGCTGCTACGGACACAAACCAAGAATACTGGTTTAGTTAGAAAAAATGATTTCACTTTGATCTACTGACATAATAAAGCTAAAAAATATAACTCTTTAGGTCACTATCCAATAGGCTAATTAAACTGGATACATTTAAACATTTTTAAGTTGCAGCGCTCTAATGGGCAGCTGGCACTGCAGGCCTTAAAGCTGAAGGCTCTCCCTCCCATTCTACTTTTAAACTCTAGGAACCACAAGTAGTCTGAGAGTGAAGTGCTCTGTTGGGACAGTATGGTACTACAACCTCTTTAAGATATGATGGGGCGAGATTATCCAAGACTTTGTATGTGAGGAGACAACTTTAAATTTAATTAAATTCAATCCCCAGCTGGAGTTTTAGGTTTTGCTGGGCCAGCTAAGGCAAAAAAAGAAAGAAAAAGAAAAGAAAAGCCTGACTGTGTTCACAATAAACCCGTCTGTCATTGTGGAGGAGCTGCTTGAGCTCCACCCACAATGCCTGTTAACTGTTAAACAGTCATGGGTTGTTTTGGAACATCTGTTATACTGTTGCTGAATGTAGCCCCTGAGCCCTTCCCAGTGGTTAAAAGAGTATACCATGTTATGCTTCTTTTGAAAAACTAATCTCATTAAAATAAATAAAATCAAACCTATACATCAGGTGTATGACCCAGCAGTAATATGGATATTGTTTTGATCATTTAGCTAAACCATACAGCTGTGTCTCTGCAGGTTTCTTCATGTTTTTTAATGATATTCCATATTTTTCATGTAGGATATGGAAGTGAGCCCAAACGAGCTGATGAACATCCTGAACAGAATCATTGCAAAGCGTAAGATGTGTCTGCATTTGTCATACTTATTTTCATTATGCTTATGATTCAATTCTTCAGAATACATATACATTTTAGGGTCTCTTTTCTTCCTTTCTCTTTTTTACTAATAGGTTTTTTTGTTATGTTTTAGATCATGATCTGAAGACAGATGGTTTCAGCATTGAGTCTTGCAGGAGCATGGTGGCAGTCATGGATGTATCTTTTCCTTCATTAGTACTCTGTGTGTTTTATATAACCTGGGTGACAGTATTGAACTGTCACTGACAGCAAAAGTTTAAAAAATGATGCAGAACAAATAGAAACAGACAACTAAAGTGGGGATATGTTGGCTTAACAGGCCCATTCATACCTGTGGCTTACTAAAACCTTAAAGCTGCAGTGGACTGAAATCCAGAGAAAACCAAAAACAACTGAAGTCTTCATACACATTTTCTTTTACCCTCTCTGTTCTAGGCTCCTCCCATCACACAGTTCATATCTGGGTAAAAGTAAAAAATGACACTAAGCAATTATATAATTTAGAACGGCGACTTTACAAAATGCAGAAATGGATGTTGCTTTGAACATGTCTAAATATGTCTTTTGAAAACTACTTGAGCACTGTTAAATTGTATATACAGAAGTGTGTTAGTTAAAATCTGAATGGCCTATTGAAAGGCAACGAAACGATTCATTTTAGTTCATTTTTAACAGTTCAAGGTGGTCTGGTAATATAGCACCGCACGTAGCACTATGGGTGACACACTTATAGGCACGTTATAGTTCACTGGGTTGTTGTAGTATGACAGGAATGACTGCTCATCTCTGCTGTCCGCAGTTGGCTGTTTGACAGGGGTATATATTCTGTAATTCTGTTCATTGTCCTAATTGAACAATAACAAAACGCTTTAGCTAGCCCTTCATGTGTTGCTAAGCTGTGGATTTAGAAAACATCTGACGGACTCAAACTTAAAGACTTTTTTTCTCCTGAGCCAACATAATATTGTAGCAGTGGATGGGGAGGATTAATCACATTAAAATGTTTGGGAAGTTGAACACTGAGAGGACCACAAAGTTTCAGCTGCCATTCTTATTTGCATGTTTATGAAAAGAAAAGTTAAATGAGAAATTTGTAATATGTGGTGGATTCCCTACTGAAAAGGCATGTGAAACCCATTGTGCAAACACTGTGCAAGTAACTTCGCAACTGTTTGCTTAACTAGAGAAGTTGTTGTCTTTTGGCCTTAACGCTTTTTCAGTCTGACAGCACTGGAAAACTTGGCTTTCATGAATTCAAACACCTCTGGGACAATATAAAAAGATGGCAGGCAAGTACAGTTTCATTTTATTTATCCTGCACATCTGTTTCTCTGTTGCATAGTCTAAGGCATTACTGTGGTCAGGCTTAACCATTTACAGCAGGGGGGGGTCACAGAAGAATAAGTGGCTTAAAGATTTTACAGCATCAGCTGCTTAGGCGGGCCGATTTGAATACACACTGTGCCAAACTTCTCCCTAATTTGGTTAGCCGCCATGTTTTTACAACATAGAAATGTGATCTGTATCTTTTTTTTTTTTTTTTTTTTTTTTGGCTGAAGGAGATACAAGTTGTAACTTGTATATGGTGGTGATTGAATTTAAACCTTTATGGCTTGGGAGTTGTGAAAGCAGCTCTTTTTCCTTTTTTTCTTTTACCCTTTTTAGGTTGTCAGTGATCTTACCAGGAAACCTGGGTTGCCACAAATGTTTTAAATGTTTCTATTGTTCTTACTTAGGGAGTGTACAAGGCCCACGACTCCGATCACTCCGGTGTCATTGGAGCAAATGAGCTGCCTGAGGCTTTCAGAGCTGCTGGTGAGAATTTTTTTGTTCTTCTGCATTGTTCAAATGGTTCCACAGCACTTCACAAGAATGAAGGGAAAAGATTTACTTAATCCTCTAAGAAGAGACACTGGAAAAACAATACCTATACATACAATAACTGTTGTATGTACATGATGTTAAGGTTCGTGTTTAGTTTAATAAGCCAGAAAAAGTTTGAGGCTTGGTTTAATAATTAGTCATTTACAACCCCAGGTCTGAAAAATTTAGGACACTGTATGAAATGTAATGAAAAACAGAAAACGGCATGTTCACAATAGAAGATTGAAAATGTCAATGGAATGGATACAGTATGTAGACACATTGTTTCACTTGCAATGCAAACTCAGCAGCCTGCAACAAGTGCTTTAAGGTGATACTGTGCAAAGGAGGTAACTCCTAGAATCTGATGAAACACCTGGCGACGCATAGCGGGTTTATTTTTAAAGCCGAGAAATGCACCGTACCTACTGCGGGTGTGGTGCTTGTTATCGGACCCGGAGTTAGCAACATCCCCCAAGAACCCGAAGAGTAGAGTCCTGGCTCCTAGCCCTGCCAGTGTAGCAGAAATGATGACGGATAATGATGCCAGCAGCAGCAGCCGTTCTTCTCTGCATGAGTAGCTCAATGTTGTTCGTGTGTAATTTACGTTGAGTAGGCTAACCACGTTATTACATCAATGCATGTAAGGTGAACTAGCAAACACCGTCGTAGTTACATGCGGCTGTCTTCTTGTTTGATGGCAGATAGTCCCTTCACCCTGGCCAAAAAGGCTAAAATGACCAAAGAAAAATTGGAAAACCGTTAAACATGAGAGGTTTTAGGACAAAGTTTGTGTTCTTGATTCTTTAAGCACCGGCACCGTTTCAAAAGTACAGGTTTGGCACCGGTATCGGATAAAACCTAAACGATACCCATCCCTAGATATAAGCAGCACAGCCTTATCCAGACATAATGCACATGTACCTGTTGTTGTACTGCTTAATTGTAACACACAGTTGTGCGTCTCTTGGTTAGGCTTCCCTCTCAGTGGTCAGCTGTACCAGATGATCATTCGCAGATACAGCGATGAAAGTGGAAACATGGATTTTGACAACTACATTGGCTGTCTCGTAAGGCTGGATGCAATGTGCCGTAAGTTTCATTTTAAAGACCAATCACTAAATGAATTCTTTATAGTTTAGTGTGATAGGAATGATTGACTCGGAAGTTTAATACCTGTTCTGAATCAGGTGCCTTCAAAACCTTGGATAAGGATAACAACGGGACCATCAAAGTTAATGTTCAAGAGGTAAAGTAATCTTTGTTGTTTGTATCAGTGGGTTTTGACTTCAGTTCAGACCGTTTTAAAGTATTTGACTGGTTGTTTTGTTCTTTGCTGTTCTTTGTGTCTTTTCAGTGGCTCCAGCTCACCATGTACTCTTAAGTCCAGATCATGTTTCTCCAGCTTGTTTCATGGAACCACTTTGTTTATATACACAATTCGAGATATTTTAATCATCATCCCAATAACTTCCTGTGTTAGCAAATCCCTTGTGTGTGCAGACTTATTTTCACAATTGCATGTTAATGGAAACATGTGGTATTCTTCACAGCTCTTAAAACTTACACGAAAGATTGGAAAACACTGTTAACAAAGCTGCATGCAGAATGCTGCCCGTAGCTGACGACCATCAAAGGTGAATTTTACTAAACGCTTTGGACAGCTGTGAAATCACATAGTTGTGTAAAAGTGATAGTATGTTGAATTGCTGCCATTTTTGGCATTTTCTTTTGATCTTCCTCACACCCCAAATTTCTAAATGGCACAAGAAGATCCTGCTTCTGCCGCCCTGGGATTTGTTATTTAAAATCTAATGTGAAAGCAGTATTGCTCTTTGTCTGGGGCTGATTTGACAATCACCATGTCTTAGAGAATTGGTAGAAACACGTTTTTGCTCATTGGTTGTTTTTATCCTAAAACCTGATTGTCAGCTGGCTTTTTTTTTCTCTTCTTTTTCTGCCTTTTAACTCCAAACTTTGCTGGGAATGCACCTGTGGGCTGCACAAGTGTTGTAAAAGACACACAAACCTCCTTCAGGTGTCACTTTATTAAAGATGTGACTTCTGTTCTCTGAGCACAGGTCCGCTGTGATGTGGTAGACTAGGCATCGCACACCTCTTTCTACCCGTTCTACTAGTTTAGATCTTTCTAGGAATTGTGTGGGTGTGTGAGCGCTGATTGCTGTGTTGACAACTCTTTGTGGCTGCTATTAGTTCTGTTACACCTGTTGGGGCAGGTAGCCTATTTCATCAGTAAACATGTAGGTCCTTAGAATTTCATAAATTCTCAGTAGTTCCACCCAGTTTCATCCTGAGCAGAGGACAAAGCATAGTTGCAGCAAAACCCCCCCAAAGGCAGCTCACACCTAACTGATGTGTCACTCTGAATATTCCTTCCAGAAGAAATTATGTAGAGACATTATTATTATTAACAAATAAACACATTTCCATTGACCTCCTCTTATCATGGCTGTCACTCATGCAGTGATACCAAGAGCTGTTTTCAGGTGTTGTGGCTGAAGAGTGAACCCATACAGTGTAACATGTGGCCACATCTCTTGCAGTTCTAAATGTTATGGGTGTGTCTAAGCAAGCATGAGCAACAGGATAAACAGGCTGTCAGTCTGTGCACACCCATGCAGCTCAGAGAAAGAGGTTTAATTTTATAAAACAGGTATGAGCACCGTATCCTTGCTGAGACTCTGCCATGGAAGAGACCGCTGATGTTAAACTTTTCAACCCTATATTCAGCGTTTGTGAAACCAGCCCCAGCTCCTCTGACTGTAGATTTGTGCTCACTGAGACTGTACTGGCTCACAGATTTGTGTTTGCTGGTGAGTTACAGCACTGTAGGAACACACAGCATGAATTATTGATTTCTACACTCCATTCTTTTACATCATAGACTGTTATTGCATCTTATCACTATCAGAATGCCTTTTACGGCCACTAGATGGCTACATGGTTTTTAAACATATAAATCCTGTACTTTCTGGGTCCTGCACTTAATGGTAAGTTGATGCAACGACCCAACATAGCTGACTTTATCTTCCATCTATAGTAGTAATGTACATTAAAGTGTGAAAGGTGTGAGCTTTGCTCGAAAGGCTAATGTGCCATGTTTTCTGTTTGAAGTGAAAGTCTGCCATAGCTTTGTGTGTCTCAGCTTTCTGATCACTTATGCCTCCATTAGATGATGCCAGCATAGTGTGTGAGCTGATGCTGTATGCCACTAATGCATGAAGCCCAAAGTGAAATGCCATAATTAAGGGGTTTTAATCCTGTAACTCTTTATGCCACAGCCATTAAACTGTTATTGGATTTGCTTGATAAATGAGCTGTACTGCATTTGGAATAAAAACATCATGTTAAATATGTCAGTCTTATTATTGGTGTACTGCTGACAAATACTCTGCGTGGGTTATTAAAGAGTGACGCCTTGGTCAGTTTAAAGCAGAACATGATCAGTGATGGATGTTTTGTAAACGGCTTCAATCATAGACTCTGAAAGTTGAAACAAAGTTCTGTAAAAACATCCTTCTGTATACTGTGCGTGGCACATCATCTTCTGGTTTTCATGTGCATCTTATCACTTTAAAACAAAGACGCTTCTTGTTTGGAAAAGTGTTTAAAATGCATTTACTCTAAGGCAGAGCTGTCAGACTCACTCACTTTGATCTTAATGTCTCGGTTTCCTATATGATGAATGCGTAAAATTGCAGAAAACATTCTGGTAAGTTATTGCCCAAACCTTTCTGTAGTTTTTATTGATTAATGAAAATATCAATTTCTAGTAGATGGTGAAAAAACAGGAACTTTTCTGTCATTTCATTGATTATCTAATAATACTTTGGAATTTTTGAATGGCTATGTGGGAGGTCTTTATCAGCCCAAAAACTTGCACGACTTCTACAGATACAGTTGAAAGTCCAAAAATTGATGTGCTAGTTATTTTCCAAAGCCTTCTATTTGGCTGGATTGAAGTCTTTGCCGGGCTATTTCCGGCCCCTGTGCCTTACGTTTGACACTCCTACTAATACACACACACAAACAGATTTGTCAGACCCATCCTAAATTGATCTTTTTTTTACATTTAAGTAATTAACGTGCCACTGAATAAAACATACAAGGGGAATTTGAAAGCTGTTTTGTGTGAATCCACAATATGTGGTCAAAGGAGCTCTTTATGCAGATGAGAGAGGCCATTCCTTAAGCTGCAAAATCAAAACTGTTTAATCAGAGAGAGCATGAGTATTTGGAGTGGTCACATCAGTGGTTTAGGATGTTCTGGGAAGACCAACAATGGTTTTTGGCAATACAAAACAAAACGCTGATATCTTCAAAGACAAGTGTGGTGGGTAATTGCAGGATCGTTTAGTAAATCGGCCCCTTAACATCATTCACTTTCTTCAAGGCTGCCATAAAGACAAAAGACTAACAAGCTGCACACCATCCATCTGCATTTAAAAGAAAAAAGAAGATGAATTAGAATGAAGTAAAAAGAAAAAAAGACAAACCTGTTCTGGAACTGTATTTTTTGAACACATGAAGATAAAATATATCTGCACGAGAGTTGATACAGAGTAATCCATGAACATGGATGACTTCATTAGCACTTCTCGATAATGTGACAGAGGACAGAAGCAGTTGAAGGAATTCTAAAGCGTATAGTTATGCTATTTACTCATATTCAGTCTCTATTACTGGCTTGGGCAACCTTTTGCCTTTATTCTTAATGGTGCTGAGAATATTTCTGAGAGATTTGACTTGACAGCATCACACATCCCACCACATCCCAAATTGGTTTGAGATCCGGTGTCTGCAGAGGCAGTTAGAAAACAGTGAACTCAATGTCATGTTAAAGCATGGACCAGTATCCTGCTGACAGTGATCAGAAGATGAGCACATCGTGGTCATTTAAGGAACACGAGGCAGGATGGATCTATGCAGTCATTTATGCCAAATTCTGACCCTCTCGTAATTGAGACTCATTAGATCTGACAACGTCTGACAATGGCTGTGTGGAAAAATCTCTGTAGTTAAGAAGTTTCTAAAATACTCAGACCAGCCTGTTTGGCACCAACATTGACAGTCACTTACGTCACCTTTCTTCCACAGTCTGATGTTTGGTTTGGATACAGACCACAAGGATGAAATGTTAGCATGGCAAAAATCTTCTTTATGTAGCTCCTTTTAGATGTTGCCATAGCATACAGTCTGACTCCATCTCACTCTGTCTCCAACATCCTCTTCTGTCACACCGACCCTCTGCATGCTGTACTTTACTGCGTTCATTCATCTACGGTATAAACCTCTGAGATCTTACTTTTTCCTCCCTCCTGGCAGCTCTATATTCACCACCTTTTGTTCACTATCTCCACTCTCCCTCTGCACGTGTTTAAACCATCTCAGCATTGCCTCTCTAACTTTGTCTCCAAAGTACTCAACTCGAGCTGTACCTCTGATGTAAAGTACTCATGTCTAATCTTGTTCATCCTAGTCACTCCCAGTGAAAACCTTTACATATTCATCTCTGCCACCTACTGCTCAGCCTCCTTCTCCACCTTCTCAGCAACATCTTATAAACCTTCCTTTTCACTCTTGCACCTGAGCTCCTGTCACACTCATCTCCATCAACTCCATCCTGCCTGTAGTCTAATTTTCACCTCACCTGTGCACTGTCTGTTGCTTTGGATAGTTGACTTCAGGTATTTAAACTCATCTACCTTCACTACCTCTACTCCTTGCATGTTCACATTTCCAGCTGTTTTCTCTCGTTCCCACAAGTATTCTGTCTTGCTTCTACTGACTTTCACTCTTCTTCTTTCCAGGGCATACCTCTGCCTCTTCAGATTCTCTTCCACCTGCTTACTATGCTCATAACAATATTATCTGGAAGCATCAGAGTCCATGGAGATTCCTACCTGACCTCGTCAGAGGTCAATCACGATTGTATACAAGATGGGGCTCAGAGCAGATCCCTGATGAAATCCCACCCCCATCTTGATCCCAGCTCATAATGCACTCAATACTGTTTCACTGACTTCACACACATGTCCGTTACTACTACCCTGCCACTGCTGACCTACGTAGTACCACATTTCCTTTCTTGGCATCCTATCATATGCTTTCTCTAGATCAGGGGTGGGCAACTCCAGGCCTCGAGGGCCGGTGTCCCTGCAGGTTTTAGATGTGTCCTTGAACCAACACAGCTGATTTAAATGGCTAAATTAGCTCCTCAACGGCTGTGTCCCAATTCAGGGTCTGCACGCTTGAAGTACGCATTTTAAGTGCGGTTACGTCACCGCCACGC
>NW_005187498.1:1685800-1711953 GCF_000239375.1 Pundamilia nyererei
GTAACGAACTAATCATGTGATTCAGGTGTGTTGACCCAAGGTGAGATCTAAAACCTGCAGGACACCAGCCCTCGAGGCCTGGAATTGCCCACCCCTGCTCTAGATCCACAAGGTTGTCATGGCAAAAACAAACTGGTGAAACTGAGACTTGTCAAATGTTTCCTTGAAGTTTTGTGCAAACCTTATTAAAATTAAAATAAATTAATGATTCTGCAAAGCTCGGAATAAACACTTTGCATGATGGGATGCTTCAGTACTAATGCCGCCTACTTTAAGGAGTCAGAAATATATGATTGAGAAACAGGTGGGAAGTAACAAAGTGCGAATTCTTTCTTGCTGTACAATTTCAAGGTATCTGTACTTTACTTGAGTATTTTTCTGATAACTTTTTACTTTTACTCCCTTCATTTTAACACAAATATCTGTACTTTCAACTACTTCCATTTTCAAAACAGGCTTAGTGCTTTAGGCTCAGTGGTATCATTTACAGTGTTTATACTCGTAGGCCTACTTTAGTAGGCATATGTTGTAGTCAGCTTCTAGCTAGCACTACAGATGAGGAGTAAGCATGAAGGGAGTAGCGTTTCTACTCGACATAACATTTCTATCAGCTCAACAAAATCAGCAAACACACTGCTGAACAATGGGCTGTGAGGTCAGTTTCTTGGTCATTAATATGCAAAATGTCTTGACTTGACATAAAGGAGAAGGATGTACACATCCTGGACAGGGAGGAACGCTGGTTTGAGTGGGGAGTCAAGGAGGCCACTTAGGTGAAAAAGGAAAGACCATCTCTGAATCGAGGAGGGGGCCTAAGGGTACATCTTTCACCATCTTACAATGTTGTGATTGCAGCCATTTCCCAACTGCCCATTGATCAAGGGTCATGTCAATTTGCATATTAATGATCAAGAAACTGATCTCATTGTTTGCCCATGGTGCTAGTTTCAGTGAATATGTACTTTTTATAAGGATGGGGAAACCTGCATTGATCTGAGACTCAGGAAGTCACTTGGGTGATTGACTGAAAACATTACAACCAGATGATGTGTTTTATGGGTTACATGAAAATACTCTGTAGTTTGTGAAGGATAAAAAGGTTAGTTTGCATTAAAATGGTAAATTCACAGTAAAACACTGTGTTTGACTGCTACACAGTGGCTGTGGTGGTTAGTGCTGGTTTAAATCAAGTGTGATTAATTTACATTTAAGCTGATGATTCTGAGCTCCATTTACTGAATTCAATTGTTAGACCAACTTTATACCATCTAGTATAAAGACATCATACAGTATGCTGTTGGTGTAGCAAATGGAAGACAGCTCCCAGTGTAACTACTAACTGTACTTATGTTTCTTTTTATGTGTGGAGGCAAAGTCACCCTCTTGTGGTCTAAATAACACATTCAAGCTAAGCACATTCATTAGAATTAGTATTTAGATTCAAATAACATTTGTATTCTCATATGTCTGAATAATTAATATTTTATTCTGACACGGTTGGTGTGGAGCACCCACAATTTCGTTGTCCATATATATTATGACAGTAAAGGGCTATTCTATTGTATTCTATTCTAATATTGTATTTGTATGACATTAAATAGAGCAGAGTTACCTGTCCATAAAAATAGATGGTATAATTGTCTTTCAAGGAGCTACTTTTTATTTTCGGACTTTGAGTACATTTCAGAGATTGTGCTTTTTTACTTTCACTTGAGTAAAGAAGTGGAATCAGTACTTCAGCATTTACTGGA
The DNA here is from genome assembly GCF_000239375.1 of Pundamilia nyererei. Lineage (NCBI taxonomy): Eukaryota > Metazoa > Chordata > Actinopteri > Cichliformes > Cichlidae > Pundamilia > Pundamilia nyererei. The sequence continues at coordinate 1,687,552 of NW_005187498.1, forward strand.
GTATTTTCTAACACAAGTATCTGTACTTCTACTTAAGTACAGACTGTATGTACTTTTGCTACCTCTGCTGAGATCACGTTGCTCTGGAACACACATCCATAGTTCCGCTATCCATCCATGGCAAACGATACCGAAATCCGGCTAGAGCCTTCAAAATAAAAGTCGCACAGCTCTAAAATAGATAATAAAACTCAGCAGTTAAATGGCCAGATAAATGATTGTCGTCGCTATATGTTAGATGTGAACCAAACACTCATAGGTAAGGTTGAATTCCCACTCTAATGCCCCTGTTTTCGTCAACAAGCTTTACTTAGCTATGTAGTTAATATTAACCGGACACAAATTGTGAAGTGATGGCGTCACAGCGGGTAACTTGACAATTGCTATCTTGGCGATAAGGAAGTTTATCTTCACGTTTCCGGACTAAATCCCAATTTATTTAACTCGGGGGTATGTTCATAATCTCATTAGCTATTTCTGCTATCGGCATGTACCTCTTGAGGTGAGGTTGCGTTTTAACAACGTGTTTGTTAGCCAAACAAGCGTAGCGTTAGCTAACGTTGCCTTGGTGCATATAGCTAGCATAGTGGGTATTTTGTAATTTTACTTTAGGCTAGCTAAGTGTTCAGCGTACTGTAATGGGAGATGACAGAGCCATCACTCAATAGAATAACGAGCGATATGTAAAGGTATCCTTAGCAAGTAGCTACGAGTGGCTTCTAAATGTAACAAGCTAACTATGCTATCGCATGTGTGAAGTGAGCACAGCATCCTCCATTGTTCATTCACTCCTCCAGAGCTGATAGTGTAAAGCTGAGCCTGAGCTATTTTCCTGCTTAACCTTGAAAGCTGTGTATGTTACAACTTAAATTTTAATTATATTAGTTTATTATGAGTTTAACTTATTGACTAACTCGAGCTCCAGAGGTGTCCGTGGCTCTTTTAAACATGCAGGAGAATAACAGATTATGAATACTACTAATCTGACGTTTCATCATGCCAGTTGTTTTTGTATAACCGTTAATCTAACATTAAACTCACATCAGAGAGACAAGACACGATTTACCGTCCACACTTTGTTGTCAATCAGACTGTTGAGCCTCCTATCAGACACCTGGAGGAGCTGAAGCACAGCAGAGACCTCAGAGCAGCTTGATACCTACCGACACAGTGTGTGAAGAATGTCTTCACCCATATACTACAATCAAGACAGTGTGACACGCTTCAAGAAAAGAAAGGCTCGTTTCTCTTTCAGTGAAGTCCACATATTGCTGGATGAAGTTAGGAAGCACCGTATGGTTGTTGTGGGTATGTATTAGCTTATCAGTTGCTTACAGCATTTAGGATTTTTTTTTTTTAATTCAGCTCTTTCTGAAAAGATTGTGTCTGGAGAATGAATAAATGAGTGTGATGTGGCTGGTCATGAAAACGTTACCAGCAGAGGTAATTGAAACATTTAAATGTGCAAAGTATGCAAGAACTGAGTGCGAATTTCTGTATTATAATAACTTTAATCTTATGCAGTCACTGACAGTGACAGGATTTCTTTTTTTCATTCCCAAAGGCAAATTCAATCGTGGTGTGCCAACAGACATGAAAAAGCGCACATGGGCAGAGATTACTGCACGGGTCAATGAGATTGGAGAGTGCCAACGTGAGGTCATAGAAGTCATCAAGAAGTGGTCTGACCTAAAGTGTGACACAAAACGGAAAGTGGCTGCTATGAGGTCGGGGACAGTGCCCAACAGAGGCCTCAACTCACGCCTTTCCCGGGATCTTAACCAGACAGAGAAAATAGTCCTCCAGATACTGGAGATGGACGATGAGGAGCAGAGCTCCGGTGACTTCGGCCCGCTGGGGGAAGACGACGATGTGCCAGAGGAGGAAGAAGAATTGGACGAGGATGATATGATTGCAATGCAGAGCTCTCCTAATGGCGGGTTGGACATGACACCTATGCCTCCACCTTCTTCCTACAAGATAGGACAGTCAGGTAGCAAAGGGGGTCACATATTGACCTCATTTCAGTCTAAACACGAGTGCATTGTGAACACACACACACGTCCTATAAATTATTGCATGCAGTGTCTTTTTTCACATCCCTGCAATTAGTTTTATATGAACTGTTAATGTTGCAGGGGATTCATCACAGCCATCTTTTGATGTGCAATATGAGGTGCCTCCAGCAGAAGGTGAGCTGTCAAGAAATTGCTTTTCTGGTTTATGTTAGTACTTAGAAAATGCTGATGAGTCTTATTTTTCTCAGATATTGAAAATGCATTTGGAGACTCAGACGATGAACAAAGAGACGATATGCTTCCTTCAACTCAGACAGCAAAGCCAAAAGATGATCACCAAGCTAACAACAGCACCCAGAAAGAAGCGCAACCTCACACGTCTACTGGACCGCCGGCATCTGCGGCTGCGTTTCCGGCGCCCGGTCAGTCCTCGCAGAGCACGAGAGACAGCATGCTGCACAGTGCATCGCTGAGCCTTCAGGAGCAGCACGCCACCAACATCCTGCTGGAGACTGTGTCGCGCTCCCTGGAGCTTCTGTCGGAGTCAGTGCAGCAGCTGGCAGAGACTCAGCAGGAGTTTGTGCGCGAGTCGCTGCAGCTCCAGCGGGAGACGGTGCAGGTGCTCAGAGACTTCACAGGTGGAGCCATCGCACTCATGCATGACAAACTGAATGGACGGCCGGCATTATAACAGCAGTGACACATGGAGATGAGGGTCTGTTATCTCACTGACGTCACACATGACCTTCAGGTGCAGGAACTTCTCGGTTGTTTTGGACTTCACCTGTGGTTTTTAAATCAGCAGATTTTTCTGTGGTTATATTTTAAAACTATTGGTAGACTCATTGTATCGTTGGAATTACTGTTTGTGTGGTTATATGAAAGTGAATTGCAAAAACAACCAATATTAGCCATAAAGAAAGAACCTGGAGTTTTTTGTTTTGCTACTGACAGTGAGACTCCACCACATTTTCTATTGATAAAACAACTTGTTTAAAGCCTCTGAAAAGTTCTCAGAATGCGTTTGTGTCCTTATGTTGTACGTTTCCCTTACTTTATGTCTGGAGATTATCACGTGTACTGTAATGGTGAGTGGATGTCTGCACTTGACCATTATATGGTCTTTATGTCTGAGCGCTAACTGTGGTGTGTGTTAGATACTTTTAAAATACAAGTAAGTATATTATTTGTGATTGATTTTGGTTTTTTACATTGCAAACATGAACACTTGAATATGAAAATTTCACTAAGTTCTTTTAAAAATATAATAAACTGGTGTATTTAAACAGAACATAAGCCAACCTCTGAGCTGTGATCTATAACATGCAAACACTCTACAATTTCCAAGTGTCCTTTTGTGCAGGAACTAAGTGCTTCCGGTGAAGCTACCATCTTTAAATTACACCCTGAAAGTCCTATTCTGATGACTAGCACATCTGAGATGCTTGGTTGATCTCTTGCAGTGTGTCAAATGGGAAACGTCATGTTGTGTTTGACTTTGAGAAAGAAGGTTAAGTCAGAGAGGCACATCTAGCGAATATGGGTCATTTCTACTAAATGTTCTTCCCTCAGGAGATTACAGTAGTGCTGTTGCACATAGTAGCTTAAATATCTTAGAAATACATTTAAAGATTTATCATTTATGTGTAATATTTTATCACCCAAGATTGTGTTATCTTTAAATAGCTCTCACTAAATCCTGACAGTGCAGACCAGCGGTGTCAACAGAAACACCCAGCAAGTGTTGCAGGAGTACAGCTGTAGCAGCAGGGGGCTCTGCTGCACTGATTGTCCAGGATGGTCTGTGCTGAGATGATGACAATTTGCTTTTTTTGTATAAGCATTCTCTACATCAATGTGCAAATGCATCTTATATGGAAACAACTGTGTGAAGCTATCAGAATAGCTTGTTAGTTTGTGGATCATTCCAACAACAATAAGAAGAATGTTAACTTTATGTACACGACACCTCTTGAAACCTTTACAGAAGACAAGATAGAACACAAACAGTTTATAAGTCAGTGCACATGTACTGCATCATTGTGGCTGTGCTCCAAACTCTCTTTTGGGATTGACAGAAATAAACTGAATGTATCCCAATAAATCCACGCTCTGTTGTTTACTGTAGACTAAAACATGAATTTCCGTCTCTCCGCTGACAGATTTAATGAGCGTAATGAAGTTTCTGTCTTTTGGCATAAATATGCAGCCTAGCATTGTCAGATGTTGGGGTGGTGGTAGCCTCATTTATAGAGAGCTTCTCCTAATTAAATGCAGTGACAGATACTGACACACACATAGAGAGAGAAAGAGGAATGGTTAAGTCGAACTGCATTGTTCTCCTGCAGCCCTTCTGCCTCAGTTGGTTAAACAGCTGCCAGGGCTGGGCCGGCGTGCCGCAGCAGGGAGGGGAGGAGGGCGGGATCCAGCAGGAGTTCAACAATCTGATGCCGTTTCCTCCATCGCTGAGTGGTAGGGGGCAGCATTATTGTGTCTGGATGGGGGCTGGGGTCCTGAATAGGCAGCTGTATTCACAATGTGAGCGGGTCTTTCACCTTCAGTTCCTTACGGAGCCCTTAAAACTGAGACTTAAGCCTTTCTGAAAAGACCTTATTCACTTTGAGTGCCTATAAAACTGTATTCTGCCAGATTCCAACCCCCCCTCTTCTTCTTTGAGAATAAAGTATGACTTATTGGAGGGTACACTAAATCTACACACGATTCCATTCAGTTGTTAAATACCTTCATAGGCTGGATTTCTCTGTACTATTCCACACGACATGGTGCATTGTGGTCAGAAGAATGAATGTCAAAGGTAAAAAATGCTGTGACCCATATAATAAAAAAGGTAGATTAAAACAAACAAGGTTGGATCAAATAATATACTAGACTTTATATTTTAGAATATGAGAACTACTTGCTTTGAACAGTGAAGCTGCTGAAACACTGTAACAGTCTTTAGTTAGAATAGTTAGTCAAACACACTCTTTCTAGCTATAGTGTAAATGTTCACATTTCTGCAGAGCCGCTCACCATTTGGCAAGACAACAGATTTCAAGAGGCACATTGAAAAGGCTAAAAAGAAAAAAATCTATCCATCGATCTGTCCGTCTGCAAGTCTATATGTAAGTTTCCTCCCCCTTTCTAATGCCCCAGTTGACCCCTTGGCCTTTCCTTTTCTTCAGTTTTCACCAACACCTGTTTTCATTCCCTCGTTCATCCAGCTCCCCCTTTCATCTCCCATCTGCCACTGAAGCTGCTGCAGGGCTAAGTATGGAAAGGTAGGACTGGAGGAAGCCAGAGCTGCTGCTCAGCTTGGACGGGTTTAGATAATTATCATGATTTCTTTTGTGCCCTAACAAAAGCATAATTATGCATCTGCTGCTAAGCCAAAGACTTCACTTTTATTTACTTCATCGCCGCCGTTGTTTCAGGAAGGATTTGGGACTTGATCGGAGACACAGATTTCTTCCTTCCATATATTAAAGCAATTTTTAAAATTTTCTTTAAAACCATATAAAAGGTTTAGAGTCATAAACTGGATCTGTGAAGTTATACAAAGACAATAACAGGTTGCACCCATTAAAAGGAACTCGGGCAGTTTTTAATCTGCTTCCCTTTTTTTGATCAAACTCTTCATTTTTCTCACAGAGTGGGCAGATTTCTTTCTAGAAGAACTTCGAAGACAGTCATCCTCATATTAACCTGTTTAGCCTGCATGTCCCCAGGACTTAATTTACCAGCATTATGAACACTACCATGGACACACAACCTGCAGAGGAGGGAACAAGTGTCAGTAAATACTAGCTGCTGCAGTATTATTGCTGTTGTTGTCTGTGGAATTGTGAAAGTGTTAGAAAGATGAATATGAATAAGATGTTATTAATAAAAAGAACGAGAATAAAATAAATGATCAGAGAGAAATTATAGAATATAAGAGAAGAGAGTCTACTCTTGTGTGATATTACTTCAGTATCAAATTATTCCATATTATGGGTGAAGGATTTGGTTTTACCATTGCAGTTGCACCCAGGTCCCTAGCATTCTCCTCTGTCACACCAACCATCTGCATACCCTCCTTTATTACATCTATGAACCCACTCTGTGGTCTTCCTGCTTGGCAGCTCCATATTCAACATCCTTTGTCCAATATATCAACTTTAACTTCTCTGTACATGTAGAAACCACCTAAACTTGCTTCTATAACTTAGCCTCCAAACCTCTCATCCCAGCCTGTTGCTCTGATATGTCTATCCTGTCCATTGTAGTCACTCCCAATGAAAAACGTTCATTACTCACCTTTAGCTGAGGTAACTGCTGTACCTCTTGAGCCACACCCAACTCCTATAGCACCTGGTACCCCCATCCAAGTACTAACCAGGCCTGACCCTGCTTGGCTTCTGAGATTAGATGTGATTGGGTGTGATCAAGGTAGTATGACCGTAGCCTCAACCAGTGGTCATTTTGTGAGGACAAGCTGATATCAATTAGACCAAAGTGAAACCATTCTGTCATAATTCTTCCCATCTATTCTTTATATTACTTTCATCCTTTGGAAATTAGGCATTATCAGAGGAAACAGGCTTGCCTTTAATTCCACTCAATTCTCAATTTCATGGACGTGGCTGTGTCCTATTAGAAAAGACTTGAGCTTGTCAGGCTGAGAAAGCAGCAGCTTTGCTTCAGGTTTGTGCATGCTCATTGTGGATAAACTTCAGGTCCTTGATGGGAGACTGGTTAGAGATCAGGGTGCTGGACAAGCTGCTGCTGGCTCCAATTTCCCTGCTCTGAGATTAACAGTTGCTCGTTTGTGAACAGAAATAGCATCATTAAGCAGAAAAGTTTTCTCTTGCTGACCATATTGGGCAACATGTTTGATGTAGAGGAGCTAGAGTGCAGTGTGAAGAAATTCTTAATAACTGCTTTAGCACGTTAGCAAAGAAAACCCTGATGATAGAGTGCAGAGGTCGGCTCCTGCCACGTGCACTTTCATGAAACAGGCAAGATGAACCGGAGCACACTCGGACTGCATTTTCACATTAGCATCTCTTAGAAATAAATGGGTGGAATGAATGTACAACGTTTAACCAAATGTTAAACTATTTTCATAATCTCTTTCTGATTATGTCTATTCCTTCCTCCGCTGCTGCTCAGTTTCCTCCCTCCTTTCCTCCTCACCTCAGAGCCTGAACTGACACTGGCTCTAACACATGAAAATGTGCATAAACATGCTTTGTTCCTGATATTGCCACAAGTACTTATCATCAGCATATTAAACCCTAACCAACAATTTACTGCAATATTTCTATTTAGAAAACTTCGTAACAGACGGTAACTTATTCTTATTCTTGTACTTTTACATCTATTTTGTGCTTCTTTAGTTCTATATTTGATAAATTCTCCACATAAGGTATTTTTCTTTTTACAGACAATATTTACAGCTGACCTTGTGATGGATTATCTATATAATCTGTTTTTTTTATTTTGCTGTATTTTTTATAATGTAATAATTTAAATATACTTTGTTTTGTTTAAATATTTTCTCAGTGAATCTTTCTCAGTTTTGCACATACATATATTTTTAAAAAGCACTCACTGAGTCTTCCATTTCTCTTCCAGCTGTTTGTAGAAATATTTTATTATTATTTGCAATTACATGAAGGCCCACAGCAGACCACATGAACTGGATGAGTAACCAACTTTCACAGGAGGGCATTCAACTCAAGTCACTGTGCTACTCAGGAAAACCAAAAAACTGAAAATGAACCAAAATCAAAAACCCTTTACAAATAGTATACTCATGGAGAAAACAGGAGAGTTTTTTTTTTCTGGGTGCAGAAGTGGATTGATCAACTCACCACACACTAGGACAGAATATCCTGTTTTCATTTGTTTTGCAATTTTGAAGCAGGGTTATGCTTTAAAGCTGCATGAGCTGATGAATGACCTCTTTTAGTTTCAAGGAGACATGAGCTGCACTTCCCAAAGTCTGACCTGCATAGAGCCACCTGCTCAGGGTCCTCCTCACTCAGGATGGTCAGCCTGAATCCTGCAGAAGCAGAACTAAACTACTGTGAACCAAATAATTAAACTGAGCGTGCACTGCAAATACCCATTCAAACAAGTGTTTTTCATTACCAAACTGTATGAATTAATGTAACTATGCCAGCCCTTTCCATTTTTATTTTAAACATCTAAATGATTATGAAGTATTTTTGTAAAAATAAATAAATAAATAAAAATCTTTGTTTAATATGACTTGCCTGGAATGATATTAAGAAATGTAGATCAGCACGAAGGAAATAATTGAATGTTGTGGCAGCTTTGAAAGGAGAAGTTTGGGGCCTAGAAGGATTACAAGCTACACAGCCTGGAGGAAGTAAGCAGATACAGATGTCCTGAGCAAATGAGAAGTAAATTTCCTAAAAAACTTTAAAAAGCTCATTTCATGACCTGTGGCTGGAGGTAAAGATGAGAAGATACTGTATATTTGTTAGTTTTAGCCAGTGACTTGCCTCATAATACACTTCCAGCTATCTCACACCTCTTTGACTCATAAATTTATTCAGTGGGGAGGTGGCAAGGCTTTTCTGGTACCCAGCAGTGCATCCAGCATCTTAATGAGATAAACCAATAAGTCACATGGCATGCATAAAATTAGAGGCTGCCTGCATATGGGCGCACACAAACAGAACATCACAACCCAGTACACATCCATCCCGTACCTCCCATTGTTGTGCAGTCAGACAACAGGACGGGACTCCAGAAGTGGCCACAACCGGCTGACTTCTCCCCTGAGAGCCTGCGCGAGTCAGATTTGCAGCAGCTACCCTCCCTTCAAGAGTCCTCAGGGAGAAGGATCTCCAAGCTGCTGCGGGGCCATAGACGAAGCAGATGCCGACCACTCAAACTAATGGGAGGTCCGCGGCGGCCGGGGTGGGGGCTTACATAACTCTTCTTTGGTTCCCATGCCCTGTGGCACGTTCATGTCACACCCTCGCAAGTAATACAGATGACAACAGCAGTGAGGGTGCACTGTCCATCTGCTCCCCACACAAAGACACAGGCATCCTCCTGCAGCATCTGCAGGAGGATGCAGATACTGTATACGCTCAGAGTGCACACATTAAAGAACATTGCTGTCTCACCCAGAGGAACAACAGATAAGGTAATTGTCATGTCTGTGTGACACGAGGGCTGTAGGATGGACATATGATCTGATGTACAGGAACAGGTGTTCCACACATCCTTTGCTTCATGACATAAAACCACACAGAGCATCTGATACGTGCACAAAAACAAACAACTGCAGCTCTGATGTTTTGCATTATTTATGGGCTCTAACTTCTAACACACATCAGCAGACGGATGGCTTTTTTTTTCAGTTAACCAGTTGAAGCACAGATATTTGATCATTTTCTCTGCCGTTTTGTATTCTCACATTGTGATCATCATGGTAAAAAAATAAAAAACAAAATAATTGTTATATCAATGGGGATTTTTTGAAAGTATCAAGAAGTTAAACTGATTTCAAATATATTGTCTCTCCTTTTTGGGCAAATGAATTCGACCTAAAATAAAAGTTTATACAAAAAGAACAATTACAAAATTGTTAACAGCACGAGTCAAAATCAACACCCGCAGGTCAAATCTGGTCTCTACCCACAGTCCACAAACATGAGTGTTTGGTCCTGATGATTCTAAAATTTAGGTAGCAAACATGTGCAGAACCAAGGATTTATATGGATTTGTACTTTTCAGTGATCAGTAAAATATATATAACATACAGGTGACTGCATTACACTGAGTCTGATCTCAAAGTGATGGGGCTGAAAGGACATTTCTATGTGCAGCCAGGTCCACAGCAGAAGTTTCCACTGTGCGGTACATGATGTTTTTCTCACACAAATATTGAGTTGTCACGTTAAAGCCTATAAATCATCCTGCATAAAACTGGTAGAAATATGTCCCAAACCAAAATTTCAACTTTCAAATTTGGGCTTGTTATACAGTTTGTTGTGAGTTGCACTGTAAATGATAGATTATCTTTCTTTGTTTGTCGCCTCTGAGTTAAGATATTATCACATATGAAATATTTACCACATACAAAATGTTTAAATATCATGATTATCATAAATACATTGTTATTCTCACCATAAATGTGTTTATTTTTTGTGTTAGAAACAAAACAAAACAGTTGAAAAGTTTGTAATGAGGTGATAGATGGCAATCAGGCAAAGTCGGGAGAGCACATAGTGCCAACTTTAAAAACACCACAGATTACAAAAACGATAAACCTACAAACCTCCTCCTCATGGGTACTCCTCAGTTAACTGAAACGAGATTTTTTTCCCCCATAAAACTCAGATGGTTTAAGTTGATGGATGGATGCAATGGATAACAATTCAAATAGACAAGAAAGTTAAAGAAGACACAACAACTCCTCTCCTGTCCAAGCAGGATTTATTTGGCCTACAGGCATACGGTTACACCTGCCCAGTCAAACTATCGCTAAATCGTCCTTTTTTTCCAAGGCTGTCGATATTTTAAAGGAGGACTTTTGTTGCGCTTTTAGAATCGCTGTTCTGGGCTTTGTTATTTAAAAGTTTGAAGAACTGACAAGCTACTCAGAAATCCGAAAAAACACAATGTATATGTTTCCTTTCCGTATTGTGCTCGTTATCTGCAGAGAAGCGTGCCAGCATATTCAGGGGGCCACTTCAGGCACGCGTTCCCCTTTCTCATTTTAATATCAATAGGTATCCACCCGTCGTCCAGCCCCCGTCACAGCACACATATACCAACTGACATGTCTGTAAAATGAAAAAAATAATGAACGTAGCTGAAATGCCTTGGGGTTACCATGGTGGAATCATGTGTCAGATTTTATATATTATATTATTTATTCAGTATTAATATTGTTAATTTGTGCTACAGTGACTCATCAATCCACTGTAGTGACAGGGATTTTGGAACTGAAGCACTGGGATGAAGAATTGGTTAACTCACCTTCAAACAAGTATTTATATTAATAAACAGTCAAGCTGCCACATTTTTATTTTGTGCTTCTCTACAGCTTTGATAGCATTAACACTTACTTGAACTAAAACATTAACTGGCTACTAAAATGGATAACAACAAAGGTCGGTGGCAATGGTAGGATCAGTTCAAGGTCTAAAGCTAACAGCTTAGGTGTGTTTACTCTCCTGCGACAGGTGCGGGACTCGGCAACAGACCGGAGTTTTTTCTTAAATCAATAAGGGGTTAGTGGTTTGTGCGCGCCCGCGCAGTGGAAGAAGACGCTTTGAGGAGACAATAGCCGGGTTTGGAACCCCCCAAGGCGGATCATGTGCCGCTGATTATCATACAGCTGTTCGCATGAGGTTCAGACAAAGGCAACAGAGAGTCTCAACGACTCCCTGGTTACGCCTGCACACACACGCGTGCGCGCGCGCCGCCTTCTTTCTTGTGACACAAGAGCACAACAGAAGTCTGAATGACCGCTACACACACAATGCGCGCTTATCCGGAACCTGCCCACTCTTTGTCACCTCACACGCGCCACAGCAATTAGAAGGTTGAATACTATTCTTTGCTCCCTTCTGATCTTTAGTGTATGTATAAAACACTTTCTAAACTATGATATACAGCTAGGAAAATGGCGAAGAGCCCACTGTCATGATTCATGTGGGAGGTCTTGAATGCTTTGGAGTGCGTTTGATTAAAACTGCAACAAAATTCTAAATACAGAAGAAAAAAAATCCTTTCAGAGAGAAAAGAAGTTCTGATTTAAAACTAACTCCAAACACTCTTCAACGCCCATCAATAAAAGTTGGATCGTTTGCTATCAAACTCACTTTATTGTCTATTTGTGACAATCTAGTCCCATCACCTGCATCGGCTTGCTTTTTTTCCTGGCTGATCAAGAATCGTACAAACTTGATAAACGTATCTTCATGTACCAGCTTCTAATGCATATTCCAAAGAACTTTGTCCAGATGTAACGAGTGTTCCCTAAATCCCTAAGCAGGCCCCTTGTGTCTGGATGCAAATCTACTCCCCTGAGGTCTGCCACGGCTCCACCTCTTTGCCTGTGACGCGCAGATCAGAGGGTATAAAACCGCTCTGCGCCTTTACGCACCAGAACCCAAACAAGACGAGTGCCAATAAGAGGTGAGAGGACAAAGGAGAGGACTACCAAGAGGTCTCAGGATACCCTGAAAAGATAACAGACTTAAGAGTGATGAAAAATATTTGAGAGATTTCCCCTCCACTGTGACAGCATCCTGAAGTGATCTATCTGTCTGGCATTGTGACGTACGGCGAATGAGGAGCTCCAAACTTTAAACTTGGAAAAGCAAACTTCAGGAAAAATGGCACATTTGCATCTGAGATGCCTATTGGCTCTGGCCTTAGTGCACGTTGTAAGTTGTCTTCAGTTTATGCTCAAATAACACCCCGAAGACGACTTTACGCCGTGATATCTTATTTTATTTATTTCTCATTACAGGTTTTGTCCTCTGGTGTGTTTGAGCTGAAGATTCATTCCTTCCACACCGCGCAGCGGATCTGTCGAAGACACAGGGACTGTCACATTTTTTTCAGAATTTGCCTGAAACACCCGGAGGATGTCATCTCCGCAGAGCCGCCCTGCACCTTTGGTACCGGACAGACCAACGTCATCAGAGCCGATCACACCTCGATCTCCAGCAGCGCTCCCATCAGGGTGCCTTTCCACTTCAAGTGGCCGGTAAATAAAAAAAAAAGAATATCAGTTACACAAACAGTGGTGCTGGAGTTCATATACCCGTTTAAAATATTCATAGTTTACGTCCGCTACACATCCCTGATCTCGAACTTACCAAGTACTGATGCGCTTTCCCCCTCCTGTTTTTAGGGAACATTTTCGTTGATCATTGAAGCCTGGAACGCTGAATCTCCCACTGAATACACAGGTAGGTTGTTTTAAATAACTGACCCTATTTAAGCCAAACCAACATATCTTGCGGAAGGGTATTTGTTTTACAACTTTCTGTAACCCCTGCAGACAACCAGAACAACCTCGTGAGCCGTTTGGCGACCAGAAGGAGACTTGCCATTGGAGAAGACTGGTCCCAGGACGTGCATTTTGGAGAACAGAGCGAGCTGCGCTACTCCTACCACGTCTTCTGTGACGAGTACTACTTTGGAGACGGCTGCGCTGACTATTGCAGGCCGAGGGATGATACGCTGGGCCACTACACCTGCGACGAGGAGGGCAACCGCATCTGCCTGGAGGGCTGGAAAGGAAACTACTGCTCTGAGCGTAAGCGTTCATGATTGATGACTTGAAGTGTCCATGAGCAAGGCACTTGAGTTTGCCATACTCTTTTATGTTGCGGTGGCTTTATCATATAGTGTATAACAAATACGTCTACTTAAGTTAGTTCACCTATTTATACAATATAGCATCTTTTAAAACAAACTTACAACGCTGATAAAACGGAAATTCAAATTTTCTCACTATAGTTTGATCAAAAATGTTAAATAAATGTAGAGAAAACAATTAAATAGAATTAAATCAAATAAAAAATGTTCCTAAAAAATTCAATAAAAACGTTGAATAAATGCACAAACATAAGAAATGTAAGGACTGAGATAGATAGATAGATAGATAGATAGATAGATAGATAGATAGATAGATATGTATAAAAAAATATGATGAGCAAGATTTATAAAAACATTACACAGATGCTCATCAGCAGATATCCTGTAGAAGTTTTTTTTAATAAGGCGGGGTTTGGTATTCCATCTACCTTTTGTTGTGTTACAATGTGACAAAGAGCTGGGACCATTGTTAGACATACACATTTTTCAAGGTGATCAGGCTACGTGTGTGTGTGTGTGTGCACGTGTGTGTGTACTTGTGTGCATGTAATCGGGAAGAGATAAAAGAAAGCATTTTCTCCGGCAGTGTGCCTACCAGCTGCTTGGTTTAATGCTTAACCAATAGTGAAGTCTGGAACAGGGCTGGGGTCAGACTAGGGGCCCTGTATGTGTTTGTGTGTGAGATGTATGAGAAGGGGTGCCCATTGTAATCACACACCCTCCCCTCCCTCTCCCCCCCAGCCATCTGCTCAGCGGAATGCAGTGAGAGGCATGGCTACTGCGAGGCCCCAGGGGGCTGTACGTGCCGCATGGGCTGGCAGGGCCCTTCCTGCAATGAATGCGTCCGCTACCCAGGCTGCCTCCATGGGACATGCAGCCAGCCGTGGCAGTGTAACTGTCAGGAGGGTTGGGGGGGCCTCTTCTGCGACCAGGACCTGAACTATTGTACTAACCACAAGCCATGCGCCAATGGTGCCACTTGCACCAACACAGGCCAGGGCAGCTACACCTGCAACTGCCGGCCCGGCTTTGGAGGTACCAACTGCGAGCTGGAGACCAACGAGTGTGACAGCAACCCCTGCAAGAACGGAGGCAGCTGCAATGTGAGTCAACAATCAGTTTGTCTGCTTATTATAACGATGCAATAAGAGCAAGATAAGATAAGAAAAACTGATCCCATGCAGGCAAGTTTAAGTTTCACAACAGCAGGAGATAGGATAGGGCATGTGCAGCAATATACTGCAAACAACAGAAGAAAATGAATGGATGGATTATAAATTGTGCTAACAAAGAAAGAAAGAAAGAAAGAAAGAAATAAAAGAAAAGTCAAAATTGCACTTGAGGGAGTAGAACTAGATGATTGCTCTCTACTGGTCTACAGAAGATTTGACACAATGCATACAGAATAGTTCTTGGCAGCGAAATAGATCGGCTGCTTACGTCCTATTTTCTAGATCTTTGCTCTGTGAGCTGAAGGTTTTCTTTCCTTCCACAGGACCTGGAGAACGACTACTCCTGCACCTGTCCTCAGGGATTCTATGGGAAGAACTGTGAGATCATTGCCATGACTTGTGCAGACGGTCCCTGCTTCAATGGCGGCACCTGTGTGGAGACAATGACCGGAGGCTACACCTGCCGCTGCCCTCCCAGCTACACTGGCTCCAACTGTGAGAAGAAGCTGGACCGCTGCAGCAACAGGCCCTGTCTAAATGGTGAGTGTACGGCGACATCTTGTGGCTGAAGTACAAATCAAACAACCTTGGCTCTTCTTCAGTGGTGAAGTGTGACTCTCAGCACTTCTGCATGAATGCACTTGTAGCAAATGTAATCCAATTAACACTCCTTCTTTAAACGACTGGCCACCTTCTGATTTAATGGATGCTGAACAGAGTGTTTCTCTCTTCTGCAGGCGGTGAGTGTCTGGATCTCGGCCAGAGCATCTTGTGTCGTTGTCAGGCAGGCTTCACAGGTGCCAACTGCCAGGTTAACATTGACGACTGTGCCTCAAGTCCCTGCCAGAATGCTGGAACCTGCCAAGATGGTGTAAATGACTACACCTGCTCCTGTACTCTGGGATACACTGGCAAGAACTGCAGCGTGCGCTCAGATGCCTGTGGCGCCCATCCCTGTCAGAACGGTGGCACTTGTTTCACCCACTTCACTGGGCCCGTGTGCCAGTGCCCCAAGGGCTTTATGGGTCCCAGTTGTGAGTTCACGCTTCAGCCCAGTTTCAAGCCAGCTTTGCGCCAAACCTCCCAACCCTCATCTACTACCCTCACCCTCTCCTGTGCTCTGGCTATTCTGGTACTAGTCCTGGTTGCAGGGATCCTCTACTTGAGGAGGAGGAGGAGAATGCAGGGAAGGAAGCAGCTAAGAGACACTGCAGTTTATAACGACTTGGAGACAGTCAACAACCTGGGTGGAAGCGAAAGAGACGCCTTCCTCGGCCCCAATGGCCTCTTCAAGATCAGCAACAGCACAGCCCGTCTCAGCCTCTCCCTCTGCCCAGACGGCAGACCGGGCTACAGGCACAACCCTGTGGAGAACAGCCTCTCCAGAGGGGAGCGTCAGGACTTCATGTGGAGAGATGAGGCAGGACTGAGATGAAAAGCGACAAAGCACAGATTTGAAAAACAGGGAAAGAAACACATTAGCACTTGTTGCTCCTCTTTCCATATGTACAGTGAGGGAAGGAGTAAATCCACGAGGTGGAAACCACTCGTGCTCACAAACCAATATAAACATCACTGAAAAAAGCAAAATTGTGACAAATAAACTATTCTGATATAGATGATTTATTACTGAGAAGGTATCCGGGGCCAAGCTCTTCCATGTGTAAGACCCAAAGAGACAAATAATATGATCCACTGTTCATAGGACCTAAAACACAAAACCAAATACAGGAAGATCCGATATCCAGGCCTCTTTTGGAAAACTGGCCCAGATGTGTTTTGCTGGGTTATTCTTTTGAATATGTTCACTTTGTTGTTGTTTTTTTTTAACACTCAAATTTTCTTTTGCTTTTCAATCTTCCTTTTGCCATTATTTCCTTGTTGTGCGTACCATCATTTTTTTTTTATCGTTTTATTATTAATTATTATTTATTTATTTGAAAACTCGTGTTTATGGTTTCACTTTGTCACAGATGTAGAGATATATTTATATGATGCTAAATGAAGACCGATGCTTGATGCTGTGCATGGATGTTTTGTAGGCTGTGTGAGATATCCCAAAGATATGATGGGCAGGGATATAATGAGAATGTGCTTTTTCACATAACGTCAGCCATCACTGTAATTTATATAAATATATATAATATAGTACTGCTGTTCATGTGCCATTTTGAGTTCATGCCAAAGTTTGTTTTATGTTGCATCTTTTCATTCATATTATTTATTTGTAAGTTCATTATGTCATGGTTGTGATGTGAAATAAAACTTTGCTTTAAAGCGATCCGAGATTTTAGGATTCTGTTCCACAGGCTTGAACAGTCCTGTTTTACATGGTATCAGTGGTGATTTATATTCTGGTTGATCTAGGAGGCAATGACTTCAGAGCTCAAATATATATTTTTAAATAAACTAGTTTAACTATTTACTAATTCGCTCAAAAAAAAAGGTCAAGATGCTGAAAAATGCATCTTCATTGCACTCACACACGGAAATTTCGAACCAGTGACTATCAGTCCGCTTCTTGTGTCCTTTGGCTGACCTCAGATCTTTCTCCCTGTTTCTCTTCCTTAAGAATGGCTTCTTAGCAGCCACCCTACCGCTGTGACCACTCCTGATGAGGCTTCTGTTAACTGAACAGATGCTGTTCAGTTTATTAAGCCTATTTTGCCTTCCAATTTTTCTGCTTCCTCAGATTTTATTTTCCAGGAACACACTGCACACTTTGCTGAGATACAGCAAGTTTTTAGTTTATAGCTCTTCAGGAATGAACTCGCCGATGCTATTTTATACCCATCAAACTATGTTCTGTTTGGCACTTTTCATAGATTCAACTAAAGAAATCAGAACAAATGAGGTGTTTTTGTAAGAAAGTAACTAAAGATGGCAATTACAATAGAAGTGATTCTGTCTCCTTGGAGGCAAAATGTAAAGAAATGATAGGGTAGCTCAAAACACTTCTGGATTTTTATGTTAAAGTGAGACGGAAAGTACTAACTACAACAGCTGCAGGACAGAATTTATGTATAAACGCTGCGACATAGTTAAAAGACAACATGCAGGACGGTGTTTTTACAGCTATCTAAAAAGTGTGAGGAAACTGTATCACATGTTTGTTTATTAATTAATATTATAGATTTCCTCCATGGTTTTTCTTGATAAAAGCTCTGCATGTTACTGGTGTAAATACATCTGGAATGAGAAAATAACTAAAATCAGAGACAGCTTTAAGCCTTCAGGACCCTCTCACGTGGAATCAGCTCGCAGTTTAGATTAAGGAGACAGAAACCTTCTCTAAAACTTGGTTTGATAAAGCTTACAGTTAGCCCCTTACTGTAGCTATGATGACAGACTCATGATGCACTGAATGCCTCCCCTTAACCCCCTATTTCTCTCCCAATGCATTCATATATGCCACTAATGGGAATTATTAATTTGCCAATCTCCTAAATTGTGGGGGAAAATATCTGCTCCTCCCTTTTAAAAGGGCGTTCTTGCTCCTAATAGCTGTCATGTGTTTGCTCATAGGGGATGATCGCTGGAGTTCTTACTCTAATGTTGAAGGGTCTTTACCAAACAGTATAAACTGCCTGGAGACAACTGCAAAATAAAACAAAAAATACATTAATTTCTATCTTTTAATCAGACATTCGGCTGTGCTGAAATACAGCAAACAGCTTCATTCAACTGCTGCAGTAATCCATATTAGAAATGCTCAGCTGAGTAAAGAGAAATTATAGTTCATCCAGTCTTCAAGAATGTTTAAAGTGTCAGTTGCACCTACAATAATAACCACCAAACGCTGTGATGAAACTTCTCCAGATCTCCAACAATTCCCTTTGATACTAAACAAAAGTGGATTGGAGTCACTAGCCTGAGAAATCAACAGTTAACAGCAGCTCAGATCAGAGCTCAGCTCAGTGCTTTGCAGCCATGTTTCAGAATCAGGTGTTTATCAGGCTTTCAAAGAAAATAAACCACTGATGAGGTTCACCAACAAGATGAGAACAAACAATCATGGACATTTGGCCAGAAGATATTTGAACTTGGTCTGATAAATCTAAATATGAGATGCTTGATTCCAGCTGCCATGTCATTGTGGCAGAGAGAGGCTGACAGATGGTATGTTCCCTAAGGGTTGAAGGGGGGGTGCATTCCCTCTTTTATGGCTTCTAGACCAAGAATATTGAGTGGTGAATAAGATCCAATCACCACTACAACCACCCAACCTTCACCCATTTGTCAAGCTGTGAAAGGTAATGGAAAATGAGTATAGTTGTAAGAAAGAAAGTTTTACTATGTGTTATTGGGAAGATTCCTAAACAAAGTACACTCTTGGTGCTTCCACAGAATTTAAAGGGTAAGTAGCAGCTCAGTGCTTCTCAATCAAATCTTCTTCTTCTTCTCATGGCTCATCCCATTAGGAGTCACTCCAGCACTTTTTCCTATGCTCTTTTTATGTAAGTGTACTTTCCAAGCACATAGTGTTAGATAGTAAACACTTACTAACATTCTATTTAAATGCACACCGATGGATGCATCCGCGTAAAAAGATTAGTTGTTGAAGAGAAAGGACCCACTCCTTTCAGAGGTCTCGCTAAGTGCCTGAGGTGGTGGTAGGTGTGCATGCCATGTGCCCCCCGTGAACGCTTACACACGTTGCGCCTGTGACATCATGAGCTTAAGTGACGCAATCGGTTAACCAGGCACAGCTGAGTAATTAGAAAGTGAAAATATCTCTTCTTTTATTTTCATGTATTTATTTATTCTTTTCTTGTTTTTATTAAAGGTTTTACAGTCGGAATGGTTCAGTGACTTGCTCTATGTTCCAGAGAAGCCAAAGATTCAATTCAATTCAGTTTTTATCAAATCACAAAAACATCTCAAGAGGAACAAGGAAAAAAAAAAGGTGGGAGCTGTGTCGCCTCCCAGCTCCTCTCCCGTCCGTGCGCGTCAAAAAGGCGAGAAACCAGCCCGACCAGTCCACAGCAGAGATGGCAGCAGAGATGGCAGCCGAGTGGACAGACGCAGCGCTCGAAGAAAACGCCGGCGAAGAGTGCAGTCGTAGCATCCCGAAGAGACATGCCCGGGTTACGGTGAAGTACAACAGGAAGGAGCTGCAGCGACGCCTCGACGTAGAGAAGTGGATCGACGAGAGCCTGGATAGACTGTACGCGGGGCAGGTGGGTGTCTCTGAGAGAAGTGAACTGATTTAGGATACTGCACAGTACTGTCTGCGTGTCCAACACGTTTAAAAGCTTTCGAGTTGAGAAGAAGTTGAAATGCGAAATGGAAAATATTATATTTAAACAAGAATGTTGCGTGAAGACACTTTCCTGAGACTCATCTTCAGGTCTCTGTTGATTTATGAGGTGTTTAGGGAATGAGGGGTGGGGCACTATGTTGTCCTTACAAGGCCAAACATCCTGTAGATGTGAGATCTGCTGCTGTTCCCGTCTCACAAATCTGTATTTGTCTTGGAGCTTTCTGCCTTACATGGGCAGTGTGGAACTGGGAGAAAAGGAAGAGGGGGTAGGAGGGAGAATGCTGGTTTTATGTCCCAGGAGGGGGTAAACACTACATCTGGGAAGCAGCTGACAAGATGTTAGAATCCCTCAACAGGAGTTTCAGGGAAAGTTTCTTGTTTTTGGACTTAAGAGTTATAATGAAAGTCTGGTTTGATTTTAAAATGGCAGCATTCAGATGGTTACAATGATAAGTCATCTCTCCAAATAAAAAGGAGCGAACATACCAATTTTCTCATCATCCCCATACCCAGAAGATTCTGAGTGAGACAAATGCTTTTTGTTTGTAAAATGGTCCTTTACAGTGAACCGACCTTACTCAACCAAGTATGATTATGCAACATAAGGTCATGTCACACTCAAGAACAGCATTTCATTGTTTTCAAAAATAAAACAAGCCTAAAAGCAGGAGTTGCTGTTATAGTGCATAGAGTTGCAGTCCTATAAGTGCCAGGGGCCTGATCACAAAGGCAGTGCAGTGCACTGGTGTGCATGGGTGGGTGGACTGGCCCTTCACTCAGCTTGTACAATGGCTGTTTGTTCAAACAGAACACGCCACTCTTACTGTAGCCTATTACATGAACACTGTTAACATTTGGTCCCCATAGCCTAAACAATGCAATTAATGTTTGCAGGCTGAATGTAAATATTCCAGCTACTATTAAAGCTTAAAGTACTATTTGGACATGGAGGTTAAATGTTTCAGGAAGTCTTTTTAACTTAGTGACTGTTAAAATGGACATTTGCACATGGCTGAATCTCTTTTCTCAGCATAAAGGTAGCCTACCTTTAGAACTTGGGTATTCAGAAAGTCCCTGTAAGTATGCGTACTGTGAATGTGCTGACTAACAGACATCTGGTAAGAATATTACTGTAAAGTTGTGCAAAAGTTGTTTTGTGTGAGCCGTTTATCCTGGGATGAAACTTTTTTTTTTTTTTATTTTAAGCTCAGTCTTGAGGGTGTGAGGACTCTCTGAATGGTGTGGTGTGTATGAAGAGGTTTTAGACCATCATATTAGAAAATGTTCATCCAAATGGTGAAAGTCCCCATCCAATGGTGACTTTCTGTTAGATTTAATTTTAATTTATCAGCTGTTTGTGTTCCAAAAGTTATCATTCCCAGGGAGTGAATCCTCTCCTAATCTCAGCCTATTCCTTTTTATGGTTTTTATTAGCCAGTTGAAGTGGAAGAGTTGAGACAGGCTCTAGGTGGTAGCGAAGAGTTACCAGATAACTGGGAAAGTACAGCTGACGTGTTGAAGTATTTGCTGTATCGTCTGGACAAATGAAAGAAGACCAGGAGACTCAGCAGTGGAATGAGCAAGTACACAAAAATATTCAAAGGAGGAAGCTGGCACAGAAAAATTGAGATCGGTACATAGATGAAGAAAGTGGATTGGGGTAGGCTAGACATACAGCAAAGACAGACAAAGTAAAAGAAAAGGCTTATAGTGAGCTTATGCTAGCTTGGACACTGAAGGAGAGAAGGACTTGCACTAGCTTGGCAGAGGGCTTGAACTGGAAAGGATGTGCAGCAGGTCAGGGTGATCAAGGATAGACATGAAAATGTACTAATTAATAAAGAGTGCTGAGAAAATGAAATAACTACTTTAAAGAACTTATGAATGAAGAAAGTAGTAGTAGTAGTAGTAGTAGTAGTAGTAGTAGTAGTAGTAGTAACTACAGAGAGATAAAGCTGGTGGTTGGTTTGCAGTAGTGATCGCCAGGTTGATGGATGTTTCGTTTTGTTCACATGATCATAGTTACTTTGGATCCACTGACAACTGAAAGGACAAAGTCTTAAGTTATGAGTTAGTACCTGCTCCAAAAGGCACCGACAACACAAACACAGTAAAGATCCAGTGTAATGACTTAAAGTAGTAGATAAGGTCTAATCTGAGGCAGATTTAAACCAGCTCCAGCTGCCTATTTCTGGCCACCTGGCAATCAAAGCGGCCACCCCCCAAACTTTTGTATCCAAGTGAATTTCATTCAAAATAATTATGAAGGGGGAAACTATCCACAGAGGCTGAAACAGTTCTTTGTACCAAGCTGTAAACATGCTTTTTAATGCTATAAAGCTGTGCATATTAATATGTGATTCTATGGGGAATGACTAACTCTTGAACCCAGCTTCAGTTGCTATCTAGACAAACAGCAGTCTTTGAAACCGCCGCATTGGCCTAGTTTTTCAACGCCATAGGTTGCCCCTTAAACAAAGAAACAGATGAACAAAGCATTTAAAGCTGAGTGCATGCCAACTGCAGGAAAACGGACGATACTTGATTTTTCAACTGATAACAAAATCAGTATTGTAGCATGCATCTGTCACATTCTTGTGACGTGTGTATGCCTTCTACGATGACTCACTGAAGCGTTCCACATGTGTGTTTTCATTACTTCCATGTCCATGTGTTTCCCTCAGGAGAGTGACATGCCAGAGGAGGTTAACATTGACGATTTGCTCGACCTTCCGAATGAAGAGGAGCGTGTCAAAAAGTTGCAGGTAATATGACCTGTTGCATTTATCACTATCTTTTCAATTTTGGCATGAGATAAATGGACATGTTGTTTTGTTTTTTATTTCTGACCAAATAAATAAAGTAAAAAACACAAGGTGCATTAATGAGGTTGGTATACAAGTCCAAAATTGAGCAGGTAGACGTAGACACTCTTCAAGAAAAACCCCCTTATGTAACAACGAACAAAGAAATTTACAAATTAAATTTTATACAGGTTGCTACGTTCTCATTAGGTATAGATATGTCCACATAACAATAATAATGGAAAATAGTAGTCAGAAATCAGCAAAACGGAGTCAAAACGATAAGTTTGATAAGTCAAATCATCTTCATACAAAATTTTTTTTTGTTTGTTTTTATACAGTTGTATGAACTTAAGGTTTGTTTTAACACTGTCCTTTTTTTTAAAAACAGGAACTTCTTCAAAAGTGCAGAAGCAGCACAGAGGTAAGTTAAAACTGCAAGTTACATTTACAAGCACTGATGCAAACATGCACGTGAGCTAAACTAAAGCTACAGCCCGTCTTTCTTCCTGCGGTCCTTCCACATTCCTTAGCAACAGCTCTTTTTTTTTTTTTTCTTTCCAGTTCAGTGATTGAAACAATGAGGCTCTCTGGAACAAACGGAGTCAGTGTAGGAGCTGCATTTTCATTTTTTTGTTTCTTTTTTCTTTTTTTAACTCAGACTTAATTTATTAGACTTTTTGGATATGGATTAGATTAAACTGATTCACTTTTATCCAAGCACTGAAACATTTTTTTCTTCCCTTCTATATCCTCTCCTCACCATGGACTATATGCCCTAAAAAGTAAAGTTTTCAGTACGACTTCAATAAACACTTTCCTAATGAGTTGATGATCTCAGTTGTTAGCATTTAGTCACTGATGATCTCATTTAAAGAAAAATAGATGTTGAAGCAGAGTATTGTTTTGGCAGTGGATGCCTTTGTGCCTGACAAGATCGACAAAGATTAACATGGGGGCAGCCGAAATGCTGTTGAGGCTTCAAAATGTTAGTCCATAACTCGGTTAATGGTTTCACGCTAGCATAAGCTCCACTAACAGTGGAAGGGACAAAAACCACACTCCTGTTTGTGCAGAAATCGATTGCAAAGTTTATCTTAAATAAACGTGAGCAGTCCAAGTCTAAAGTTTCCATGCTGGACAGCTGTGGATGGATGTGACGTTTGCACCGGTGATGACTGAAGCAAACACGCATACAATATTCAACAGTCAGTGCACGTATGACTAGGTGAATATTGTTTTAAAATAGGTTCAATTAATGAAGGTAATGAATGAATGTAAAACACCTGCAACAGCTACAGCTGATACTAACAGAGATTTAGTACTTCTGATGAATGTTTATGAATGTTCATAGTAAACAAATGTGGACAGGGAGTATTTCTACATGGCAGGGGCATCGGGTTTTTTCACCTGCACGTAGACTGTTACATAACACAATATATCTGGGTATTGCATGTCTCAACAAACTATAGGGCTCAAGTAGCTAAAGCAGCGAAAAGCTTAACCAAGTGTAATGCTAAACATAAAATTAAAGGCATCACGATCACATGCTACCAACAACTCACAAATCACAACAACAGTGTCCTCAAGGTGCTTTATATTGTAAGGTAAAGACCCAACAATAATACAGGAGAACCTCAACAATGTGATAACCCCTTATGACCAAGTGCTTTGGCAACCGTGAAAAGAAAAATATCCAGTTTAACAGGAAGAAACCGCAGACACACTCAGTCATAGGGAGGGACGGCCATCTGCTTCGACCGCTTGGAGGAGACTCT
>NW_005187498.1:1713011-1715175 GCF_000239375.1 Pundamilia nyererei
CCTCTGCAGATGATCTGTTAGCTGTTTGACAACTACTCTTTCAAGGATGTTTGATATGAAAGGAAGGCTGGCGATTAGCCTATAATTAGTGAAGACTGCTGGTAACAGTTTAACTACTGCCAGGTTGAAGACCTGTGGTACATAGCTGGTTATTAGAGATTGAAACATTAATTAATGGCAGCACTTCTTTATGCAGGTTTGTAGAAACGGGGTCTAAAAGACACGTTGATGGCTTGGAGAAAATTATTACTGAAGTTGACTTTCTCAGGCTTTACTCAACAGAGCTTTGAGTTTTTGTCAGCCTGGCTACGGTGCTGAAAAGAAACCTGGTATTGTTCTTACTTTCATCAGTCAGTGATGAATAATAAGTGGCTCTAGCTTTACAGAGGACTTAAAAAAATATAGCAACAATTTATTTTTCAAGGTTAAATGATGATCTTCTAAATTACTGAGGCACCATTTCCTCTCCAGCTTACAAGTTGTCTGCTTTAAGGTTCGCATTTAAGAATTATACTGGTGAGTCAAGTACCTCTGGTTTGAAGCTTTCTTTTTTTAGATGAGCTACAGTATCCAGAGTCGTGTGCAGTGAAGAGATAAGATTATTAACAACATAATCGACTTCTATGTTGGTAGTTCCTGTAGCTGCTCTGTATTGTGTTGGTGTATGGCAGGGGTGGGGGAACTCCAGGCCTCAAGTGTCGGTGTCCTGCAGGTTTTAGATATCGCCCTGGGCCAACACACCTGAATCTAATGACATAGTCATTAGCAGGCCTCTGGAGAACTTCAAGACATGTTGAGGAGGTCATGTAGCCATTTAAATCAGCTGTTTTCGATCAAGGACACATCTAAAACCTGCAGGACACTGGGCCTTGAGGCCTGGAGTTCCCCTACCCCTGGTGTATGACATTGAAGAACATAACAGTAGCTGTAGCACTTTCAGAAAGATATCTGCTGTGATGACATGTATTCCCCATTTTTTTTTCTTTTTTTTCTTTTTTTTAAGAAAAAGATGATGACTCTGTGTTTAAACCTCTATACACATGGACTAGACCTTACTTTGACCATTTAAACTTTTATCTAACTCCAGATTAAGTAGTTACTCATGAGGACATTTACACCACATCACAACATGGAGGGGGGGGGGGACCTCCCTCGTCGCAGCCTTGAGGTCATTCTCCCGGGACTCTGGTGCTCTTCGAGACATTCTTCCATCTATGGACATATGAACACTGAATACTCTTGAACAAGAATGTGTGGAAAAATGATTAAACGCTACATTTGGTTCTGCTTCGTGCCTCACAACAATTAATTGTTATCAAATAAGAAGCTGTTTGTTTTTTTTGATTCTCTGATAAGGGCTGCAGGGTTGTAATAGTAGATTCAGATGCTTCCAGATGGTTCCACATATAAAGTATGTTGCAACCGACACAACTATGGTCTCCTATAAATAAAATCTATAAAAAAAACAAACCCTAAATATCTGATTAAAAAAGTTCCCATCTTTAATGTATTACCAATCTCGCGTATCTAATCAGGGCTACAACTGGCAAAGGCATAACTGAGTTCCTGAAGAGGTTGCAGTTGTTACACAGTACATACGTGTAATTATATTGAGCTCATTGTAACTTCATTTTACTTTCTAGTTATATTAAATTCTACTATTGTCCAGTGTTGCTTCAGTCAGTGAGCCATAAGGAGGTGCTATTACTGTCATCTTTTATTTTAAACAAAAAAAGACCAAAGTAAACTGCAGTAAGCCTGAGTGCTGTGGGTAGGATTAACCCCACTGTCAATCGATTTATGATTCAAATTCTATTTTTGTTTAGTTTTTTGTTTGTTTTGTGGGCAGAGTCATGGAATACTTTTTAAATACTAGATCTTGTGTATTATAGACAGAAATGATTAGATTTAGGTTGTGCTGTTAAGTGTGAAAGATCTCTTAACGGACTGGGTTTCTGTTTCACCCTCAGACCTTCATCAAGGAGCTGGTGGTCAAGCTACAAGGAGTTCACAGGAAGGATGAGCTGCAGAGTGAAGGCATCGAGCATCCTGTCATCTGTCATGGCCACTATCGCCATGAGCCTTATCACTTCAACAACCCACAGCACCACCACTTTCACCACAACCAAGAGCAAAATCAGACCCTCTGATGGCCCAATAAACA
>NW_005187498.1:1715502-1730130 GCF_000239375.1 Pundamilia nyererei
GAGAGAGAGAGTGACTTTCAGACAGAAGAAGCTTTGCTTTGCCCCCTATTTTTGGTCTTTATGTCTAGCCAGTTCTATATGTCCCTTAACGTCGTACTATACCTTAAAACACAAACAAACATGTAGGTTTACTTGACTGGAAAAACAAAACACCGCTTAACTTGTACTCTTTGTCACTTTCCTTACGTAAATATAATTGGTGTCAGAAACTGTTGTGGTAACGGATGAATGTATATGAAGGAAAACAGGACTGACAGCAGATTTTGAAGTGACATCCAAGGGTGGCTTCTAGGTCAACAAATTCACTGTGTGAACAGAACTGTGTCACAGAGCACATGAACATGGGTTTAGAAATAACACCGCTCAATCACATGCACATACGTGTGACTTATTTAACAGCTGGTAAATTCCAGTGGTTATTTATTGTCATGATTACAGAAAAAGGATAAGGATCTAACATACTGGTATGATGTAACGCTGGAAATAATCCTGTTGCATTGCTTATCCACTGTAGCTTTTTAATATTTCATTGTTATTCATATTGTGTTTGAGTTTTGGTGTTGCTACGTTGTGAGTTATGTCGATATATTCACTAAATTGTAGTTGTGCAAAATAACCAAAGTCTCCTGAAGAAATGTCTAATAAAATAATTTTGTTCAGTTATAATGTTTGTTTTCAGGAGGAGGTTGCACTAATTCGCTGAGATGTGTAGTCTAAGCTGGATGTGGGACACATAAGTTCAATGGTGAATTATGAACTTTAAAAAAAAACAGCTTGTGTCAAAGGCCACAACATTCCTCAACCAGGACTACTAAAGCTCACCAGCTGCTTGGGGAAATATAATTTGCAGTTTGTGCTGCAGTCCCTACTGAAGGGCAGTATTTCAAAAGTAGAGGAACTATGTGGGTGAGGCTTGCAGTAAATAACATTTTGACAGGAGGCAGAAAAACATAGACCACTGTGGAAACACAGGCAGTCATTAACTTGAAGAAACCCTTGGACTAATACTTCTGGAAGTAAACTTAATTTCAGGGAGAGTAAGGGTGGCCACTTACTCCTTTTCCCAGTGTTTATACTGTTTATCTGGACATAGGATTTCCAGTGGGAGGAACGTTTCATCCAAGTGACTTCTTCAGGCTCAGAAGAAAGACATGCCATTTTAAAAAGAGTCCAGTGAGCTCATAGATCATTTCTATGAGAGCTTTGGGAATTGACAAAAAGCCCTGATCAGAAGAACGAGGCCCCTGCTGGTGACATGGCTGCAAAAGTTTGCTTGTGTAGGTGGGTGGGTTATCCAGAGCCCTAAAAATGAACACCAGACCTTGGAATTGAATCTAAACGGGGAGCCAGTGCAGTGAGATCAGCATAGGTTTGACATGAGAATGTCTGGAGGTTCTGGTATGGAGTCTTGTAGCAGTATTCGATACAAATTCTAGCTAGGTGAAGCGAGATGACATACCAATCTCCATCTCCGCAAATAAAAGATCTCTTTAAGCAATGTAAGATAATTCAGCTGTAGGATTTGTGTTTATTTGTACTCATAGAGGCACTGCAAATATGTTACGATGTTAATGTATACACTAACGTGTGACATTTACCTGGTGCCCCAGCAGGGGTCTTTTGTGTGGCGAACATCCTGGCTCATCCTGACCTTTGTGGGAACGTATTCATCACAGCAAGAATTCGGCCTCAAACTGAGAGCCTGCTGGCTCTGTTTGTATATTTAACACATTTTAGGAAACACACATTTAAACTGTATTGACCTTTTGACCTTTTAATGGTTTCAAAGACTCCAGCTGACTCAATTTACTATTATAAATGCACATTCTATGAATCTAAACATACCCACTAAAACTACAATCTGGTGAAGCTGTTAACAACTTTTAGACATCTGAAAGTTGTGAATGATTAATGAATGCTAGAGACTGGGCTCATCTTTAACAAGCTGTTGTGTTTGTAATCAAATCAAAAGGAATCTTGATAATTGAAGTTCAACATATTCACCACTACATCTTTATGAGCTTTTTGGAACACAACATATTCATATCATATTAGCCATGCGTCCTTGGAAATAGCACATTATAAAAACATATCTGAAACGTGACATTGACGACACAGTCGTTTTCATGTCACTTATGATACACTGTGTGTATCTTTTCAGTGGCTGACAAAGCTGTTACTTTTATCTTATTTGCTCTAAAATTTAGATGTTTTAGAGCAAAACCTCTTTAGGTTTGAAGTTTTATGAGTGCATTTTATCAAATTTGTATTTATATTTGACCTAGGTTACATTAAATTGTACTTTGTGTTTGCAGCGTAGTTGATTTCAGCTACCAGCCTAGCCTATTGTAAAGAAAACAAGTCAATGCTGGACAGCATCCCTGACTGTATGATACGGTGGCCCTGAGAGGCCAAACGGACCGCAACGTAAGAAAACACTAGCAATAAGAAAAACGCTGCAAAAGCACACAAAACACAACGGAAATTCACCCAACCACCGTGATGATGAGAGACATTCATAATGGAAAACATGAGTAGAAATGAGAAAATTCCATCAGTCATCATGTCTGAACTGGACTAAACGCAGAACGCAACCCTTTGCACTACACCTCTCTGCACACTGGGTGGCAGGAGGGAGCCAGCGTGAATAAAGGCCCTTCATGTGTTACTGCATCTTGTTGACATGTTGCTTTTTTTTTTTTTTTAAACTCACAATACTTTGAACCGTCCACGTGCTCAAACTCTACAAACTCACTGCATTCTTCAATTGTTCTGTCCTGCATTAGACTTCTGTCGCGGCTATGATGAACGTAAAACTTTGCAGTAATGCAAAGACGTTCAAGTAAGAGTGCAAGAACGGGACTTTTCCCTCATGGCTGTTGACAATGAATAATCCGCATTTTACGTTTTCTACTGAAGCCACACTCACAAACACAGAGAGAATGTAGAGATATTCACAACCGTAGAACAAAACATGGGGATGTGTTGTCCTCCTTCACCTTAAGGTCAATACAATTAGTGTAATTAATTACACTTGGGGCCCACGGTGCGGGGGCTGATCAGGACAGGGTGGTGGTGGGGTGGGGGTCTGTGGTGTGTGTGTGGGGGGGAGAAAGGACGGGACAAGCCTTTCCTCAGGAAAACATATCACCTTCAACCACAATAGGGTAAACCGCAGGAAATCAGGAAACCGCAGGCAGCAACATTGCTCTCTTGAGTCAGTGAGGACTTTCAGACACGCTCTCACACTCATCACAGACACTCTACAGCCGGGCAGCTCGTTTAGCCAACACACTCCAGGATGACATTGGACTGAAACACAGCAAGGCATCGTCATCAGGTAAGTCTGATCCTCTGCAATCATCTATAATTTCATACTGACTGTTTCCGTTGTGATAGAGATTTAAGTTCAAATGATTGTTTTTATGTGGAAATCATTGTGTTTGGCTGTTTTTCACCACCTCTGTCTGTAACATATATACTTAAAGTTGGGTAGTCATTTTTGTGTTTAGAAAAAAACCCCAAACTGATTCACCGTTCCTCCTTTACTTTTTTCATTTTTGGAAGAGTTTCCCTATCCTGGCTAATTACACAAACAAACAAACAAACAAACAAACAAACAAATAAACAGCTTAGAAAAATCAAGAAAGAATATCAAGGAAAAAAAATCATACACAGTTCATATTTGATCAACACACCAGTTGCTAAGTGTAATACAATGCTGATGTCTGGCTTTTGAGCATTTGCCAGTCACACTGATTTTATGAACTTTGAGGTCATCTTCTTAAAAAAGACACAACTGATAAATACCATCCCTACTCGTCTACTTTCTTCATCATGAACATTCAGTATTATTTTTCCATCTAGACACTAAAGGATTCAAATGCCAAAGCATCACAGTAACCATCTCAACTCGAGTCACTGTTCTGAATTTTTACTAACAAAAGATCAATTGTTGTCACTGTCTGGAGTTTGGCTGTTTCTGTTGGCAGGAACAAAGATGAACAAACAAAAGGAGAACTCTCTTTCACTTCCATCAAAGCAAAAAAAAAAAATTGTTCCCCTGCTACTATTTGTTCTATTCAATGTCATTATTTAAAAATGAAGCCCATATAACGAGTAAAAACTGACTGAAATGAGCTTGGCATGATACCGTGCAAACTTTAATCACTATTAAAGCACCTAAAGTATTTTTTCAGCATCGCATGCGGTATGAAACTAAACACTGTTTCTTGTTCTTGATCATGAAGCAGTAGCCTCTCATTATAGTGGAAGTGAAACAAAGTATACTTACTGAATTAATGAAAAAGTACAAATGAAAGAAAAACATACTCCTGGGTTCCAAAAAAGTAACCACCACATCTGACCACAAGTAATCATATGAAATATTATGACCACATCATAAGGCAAAAAAACACAATAATGAAAAACAGCCAAAGCAGAAAAAAATGGAGAGTCAGACAAAAACAGCAATAAAATTATATATCAGTCGCATCTACTGTAGGCCTGGTGTTAATATAATGTTGAGTCAGCAGGGGGTGCTTTTTGCCTTCAGTACTTTTTAAGATTCTGTAAAAATTAGCTCATTGAATATGCAACGCATGAGAGCAGACAATTTTATGTTTTCTACGTATAACAGCACAATGACTTGATTTTTTTTAAAAACTGGAAGTGAAAAACAATCTTTAGATACCTTTAATAGGTAGTAAAGTTACTTAAGCACTTAAGAACTAGCTGTCCTGTTTCTCACCAATATCCCACCCAGGGCTGTGTGCAGTCTTGCGTATATTAGCCAATACATATCACCTGAACAGCACCTTAGCTTCTTTTCTCTAAGTCTTGTTCGGGGGATGAAACGGCATTCTTCAAAAGGATATTCCAGCACTAGAGAGCACAATAACAGCACTGCTATAGGATATACACTACCCATTGTGTTGCGTTCTTCTTACTATGAAGGTCAAATATATTTCACATGAAAGTATTCAGGGAGCTCTAATGCCCTATTGTTGTCGCTTTGGCTTTTTGTCACTCCCACCAGGACAGAAATGTTTCATAGAGGGATAAAGGTGAACATTTTGCTCTGATGTGCAGTGACAATTCCCTACAAGGCGACGAGTGGCTCCAGAACTTTGTCA
Source organism: Pundamilia nyererei (assembly GCF_000239375.1). Taxonomy (NCBI): domain Eukaryota; kingdom Metazoa; phylum Chordata; class Actinopteri; order Cichliformes; family Cichlidae; genus Pundamilia; species Pundamilia nyererei. The sequence continues at coordinate 1,720,638 of NW_005187498.1, forward strand.
ATAACTTGCCCACCGCAGAGTCACCAGATCCCATCACTTTAAGGATCAAAAGTTCTACTTTTTTCCTTTAATTTGTCACATACTCGTATATTTGAAACTAATGTGACACCACCTGGATTCTCGGTATGAAACTGACTATTTGTGTTTCCCTGGAAACTGTTTTGTCACTAAGGTGTAAATCAGGCCAAGAAGAACAGCAAAAACTCAGTTTCATCACCTTATATTAGAACTGAAAAAAGGTCACAAACCAACTCTTATATAAAAAATGTCATTTAAAGTTATTTTAACTTTTAGTTTAAAATGAGTTCACTTATAAGTAGTTTGAAATGAAACCTCTGATCCAGGACTGTTTCTGAATTCTTTGGGGCATGAAATTATATTATTTTGCTCTTATCTTGGTAGGTTAAAGCCCGGGTATGTCTGGTACTCATGTCCTAGTTAATGTTAACTGTGGGTAATGTTGACAGATCTCTGTAGGTTGTGTTTTATCCCAGTTGTTCCATCCTAAGTATTTCCATAAAATTACAAACAAAAATCTAAATTAAAAGAAAAAGAAAAGAAAACATTTTTCCTAGATCTTACACATTATCTTTGTTTTGCAGTTTGTTAACGTATTAAATGCAACCATGCCCATTCTGAAGAAACTCCCGGGAAGATCCAAGAGCTGCCACGAGTTCCCCAGAGTGAACGGTGAACTGATTCTGCCTCGCCTAGACTTAGACATCAGGGACTTGAACGAGCTCAAGGACCTGAAGGAGCTTAATGAACTGAAGGATCTAAACAAGAACCTGAACCCCTTTGAGGATGTGGACCTGGATGATGATGATGACAGGAACAGAGGTGACATGGGCCTCATTATGGGGGAGGTCAAGGGTAACCTCCAGCTGAAGTTGTCCTGTGATGGTGAAGAGGAGGAGAACGAGGTAAATGCTGGGAAACACGGGGCAGGGAATCCTAAAGTGAAGCCACTGCGGGGGACCCTTGAGCGGATCTGTGGAGTGTCTCCCCTTAAGACCCTTGGAAAATTGGGAAAGGGGCTTCGCATATCAGGACGGAGTGTATGGGGGAACAGCACCCCACACTACAGCCCTGGAGATTCAAATACACTACCAGCAGAGAAAGAGAAAAGAAAAGGACTACGCAGGAGCTCAGAGGGAATAATGACCCTGCTTCGGTGAGGAGAGATTTGGAGTAGAAAGAAAGCAGTTTTTAAACAATTTAACCTGTGGTACAGTTGTGGTTTGACGTTTACATTCACTCATCATTGACCTAAATGTTCTTTTTTCCAGGTGTAATCATTGTGCAGCATGCTTTTGCACTTTGAGTGTACAAGTTTGAATTGACATTGGATTTTGTCACATCCACACAGGGCCAAATGTATACATATAGGCTAAAATATATTCATACACTCACTTGAATCTTTTAATAGGTGACACTGAAGGTCCACTGAATGTCTTTTAACTTGCCGAGGCCTACTAACTTCTCATTAGTGATCACCATTGACTACAACTGGTACTTTATCTTTGTCAGCATAAAAAGGATGTGTTTCACAGCTCACAGCACACATGGGATTAACTAATACTCGTAACAATGGGAAAATCCAGAGAAGTGTGTGGGAAAAGATGATTAATAAGAACTCTAAATTTACGTAAATTTAAGCTGGGAAGGTGTCTTAGTCATTTCCACAAAACTGCAGATTCTGAGCTCATCATTTGAAAGCACAAGTTCTAAAAATAAAAATTGGCTAGAATATTCAGAAACATCCCTAACCATAACCCAGAAAAACTGCTGGCATAACTGTCAGTGAAGCAAGTTTTACATTTCAGGGTTAATCCATTTGTAGAAATTTGTAGCTCCCTATGTGGACGAGCCAAATGCCTTGTGGGAAAGTTTTATTGTCAGATGAGACAAGACTGAGTCACAGTTAAAAGAGGTACGTTTGGAAGAGGCTTTCAAACCTGTGCCAGTGTTCAGCGTTCAGCATTGGTAAGCTACTGTTTGCTTTGAGTGCTCGAGTAGAGTAGAAAACCACTACATAAGAACCAGTCCATTTACCATCTACCAAATTAGGCAGACGCTTTAAACCTTGACATAACTGGGTGATCCAATGGGGCAATAATGTAAAAACGCACATTAAAATGGTTCTGGAATAGGCTAATATTAAACTTCTGGCATGGCCTTCCCAAATCCCAGACCTCAACCCCGTTGAAAAATTCTGGACTATGCTGGATTTGTGCCAGGAAACCAACCAATTTAAATAAATTTTTTACTAATTCTGCCAAGAGCACAGGTCAAATATCCAGCAAGAATTATGCCAGGAGCTTGTCGGTGATCAGAAGTTCAGGCGCAACTATCTAAGCAACAAATATTAGTGGGGGCATCTGTATTTCTTTAAGCCTGTATATACCTTTGACCCTGTGTGGATTAGAGAAAATCCAAAACGAAAGAAAATTTGTGCAAACAATTTTTGGTTAATTTTTAAGTCATTAAAGATGTAGGACTGGAAAAAGAACATTTCAAAGAAATCAAGCACCCAAATTACCGTGATATTCACAGCCATGTAAATTCTGATGACAACTGTATGTCACTTATGTGAAGCAACTCTATGCTCATTGGACTCATATGATGCTTTTGATTGCATTAAAAAATAGTTTTTCAGCGACTGAGAATAAAAGTCCTGTTTCCTGGTCAGTGACAGAATAACATATAGTGCCCTTATTTCCTAAGCGGTTGTGTAATTTGCTGTGGTAACTTGTTGATCTAAGGAACCTCTTTTGTTTTTCAGTGGCATGTTGTGTACTTGCTGTCCTCACTCAATGGGACTATTTTTAGACGAGGTAGCCACACACGGCAGCAACACTGTGAATGTGTGGCACTCAAAGCATAGGTTTTCCTAGGAACTCCGTACAGGACAATACAAACCTCATGCACTCATTAAAGTCCTTGCATCATTTAGGGCCATGATTTATGCTCTTTGTCGTTGCTGTGGATGTTCTGCAGCTTCACTGGTCGACGGAAGGAGGAGCGCAGAGAAAGCCTGCCCTGTGGAGACCTGAGCGTAGGCAACGAGGTAGAGACTTCCAGGCGATCATCCTTCCTCAGGATGGTCAGTCTGGGCAAGCTAAAGAGGGAATCCATGTCAGACAAGGCATCCCAAGAGGCGGAGGAGGAAATGGAGGAGGAGGCAGAGGATCCAGTAGTGAAAACCAGAGAGCCCCTCTCAGGTAATAATTAAGAAGTCGATAAAAAAAAAAAAATTACTTTCCAAGTGACCCTGTAGACTTTAGCAAAGAATCTACATTACATTAGTTAATATTTCAGGTCAAATTTGAACAGCAGTTGTTGAAACCTAGACAATCCTCTGATGAGGTTAAAACTTTTCACTTGGGAGCCACTGCGCTCACTTACCATCAGGCTGAAAAGGAGAGGAAGTAGGGTCAGAAATGTTCCCCAGCTTCCTCTAGATAATTCAGTCCAGCTACTGTTTGGAGACTCCGGCAGGGAATTTTATCAGGAACAGAGGAATGTGCAGACAAACCTGCAACAAACAGGCGAGTTTGTCAGCCAGGTACATGCACAGCTGCTGAATGAGATACGTGCATTAACATATTTGTCACTAAACCTATTACCTCTAAACTTGTGTTTCTCTTCTGGTTTCCCACAGTTCTGGAGATCTTACAGCTGGTCAATCACAGGGACCTTCTCCTGGCTGACACACACATTCAGGAACTGGAGCGAGAGTGTGAGCTCCTGTCTCTCCTGCCAAACACAACTCCTCCTACCCTTACTCCTACCCTGTGTCCCAGTACTCCACCCAGCATGTTGTGTTTGTCCTCTTCCTTTGATGAGTCCCTCAGCTCTAATGCGACTTTGGACTCAAGCCGGAGAAAAGCTAAGGATGTGGAGCTCCTGTATGAAGCCCTTCAGAAGGAGATGTGGGATGTGGTGCGGGAGTCACTCCGCCAGCCTAGTGCTGGCCCCAACCTTGGTCTGGTGGTGCTGGTAATCCAGCAGGAGGAGCATGCTGATGCTGCCTGGGCTCTGAGGGAGGAGACTAAGCCAGAGCAAGAGGTCCCCCGCATCCAGCCCAGCCAGCGTCCCCGGCGACTGAAGATGAAGTGGAGGCAGGCTGTAGCGGAGGCTGCAGACTGGAGCCTGCCACATCAGGTAGACACCCAAGCAGGCCAGTTGGCCTCATATCTGGAGCGCCTGAAGTGTCGAATGGTGGATGATCTGGATGCAGCGAGAAGGAACGCTATATCCATTTACCCAGAGGAGTTTGCAGCCTTCCAGGTGTATGTGGAAAGTTACCATCGAGCTGTGGCCAAACGTCTTCGCACTATTACCAGTGGCCCACTGCAGATCACAGACGTATACTCACTACTTGACTGGTTCTACAACATCTACAACAGGTTGGTAATGATTGCCTGCTCCAATAACGACACACACAACAAGTCTTTATTCCTAGTTAAATTTTTAAATTAATTCTTTCCCACCAGGGATGTCCTAGGAACAATCGGGACCACCACACCCATCAACTACAGAACACTGGATGGTATTCTGCCTCAAGAGACAGTGGATAGGCTGGAACAAGACTGCATTAGTGTAGTCAGGGTGAGAAAAGAGTGTTTGAATGTCTGTTGCTGGGAAAATGTGGATAAGTGATGCATTTAAATTTCCTGCTTTTTCAATTTTCAGGATAAGGTGACAACAGAGCTGATCCATGTGCTGGATGAAGAGGAGAGGCGGTGGGCCCAGACTTTGCACATAGAGGAGTATCAGTCTCACCTAGCATGCTCAGTAATCCAGGTACAAAGCCGTACTATTTCAGTAACATTTTCCTTGAATGAAACCTCTGTCTTATCACTCATGTCTTTTAAAATTTCAGAGGGTAAAGGTGGATTTGGACAGATCTACATCTGTGAACCAGTTTCTAGGAGCAAGAGTGGCTCGCTGCAGTCTCATTGGATTGGCTGACTTCATTTACAGGTGTGTGGACAGTAGTTTAAGGTTATAGCTGTTAAATCATATCTATATATCTATCTACTGAGAAAGAGAGAGAGAGTATTTGTATTGAAAGTGTTCTCATAAAACCTCTATGCATTCAGTTTCCAGAGGAAGGTGGAGATGTTTCATGACAGTCAGGCAGAATTTGGAGACCGAGGAGATGGATATGTGTCAAGGACTATAGCTCTGGTTAACTGCTGCCCTCCTCTCAGGTTGGCAAAGATCAGTGAAACTTCATATCGGAACATTTTCTAAAAGAGCTACAGAAACTAAACTGACATGTTATATTTCTTGTGCAATGTGTAGATCCTTTGTGGACCGCTGCAGGCAGTGTGACCCACAGGGCAGTGAGGAATCTGCGCAGAAAGCCAACTCCTCATTGGACAGGATCATCAACCAGTCAGTGAGGGTGCTGACTGACAGGCTATTTGACCACATCAGAGTGAGTAGGACAGTGGCAAGATTCATCTGAAAGATGGTTTTCCGGAAACATAATTACGATCATGACCCAGATGTGCTGTGCTTAACAAATTTATGAGAGCATCACCCAATAATAATAATAATAATAATAATAATAATAATAATAATAATAATAATAATAATACATTTTATTTAAAAATAGCGCCTTTCAAAGCACCCAAGGACACTATACAACAGATAAAAACACAAAAACTGGAAATATACACAATAATAAGAATAACAGATAAAAATTAAGAGCATACAGAGGTTTAAACATAAGCAATTTTAAACAGATGAGTTTTGAGGGTGGACTTAAAAAGAGGGAATGAACTAATAATGTTCCACAGCTACCCTAAATTAACAGTACTGTAATGGTAATCGGCAAAATTATTGTGTGTGTCACTGCAATGGTTGCTCCAGTATGCACAAGCTCTTCAATAAAATTATATTTTAATGCTAAAATATAATTATTTTTCTTATCAAAGAATTTTTCAATTTACTGTACAAAAAGAAAAAAACATTAAAGCACATTATTATTTATCAGGTTAAGATACAAAGTTACAGTTATTTACTTGCATTCCTGAACAGAAAAATAGTTTTAGTGGTTGAAGGTTATGCTTTTGGTACAAAGCACAAATTCATTTCATTAAGTTTACTTATTATTAGTTCTGAACAAGTTTCTGGCAGATTTGTGTTCATGACAGGTAAGCTAAAACAAAACAGTATTTTTTTGTAGCTAAGTTTCTGGTCACATACTTGTGTCGTTTATTATTTTGATAATACACCGAATTATATGGAGAACTTACATGTAATACATGAAAAGTCAGTATTTGGGCAGAAGTGTTTTGTGTACACACAGCTGTTTAGTGTATCATTAGCTGTTTCGTTAGCTGTTTCGTTAGCTGTTTCGTTAGCCGTTTAGACAAAAACAGCTAATAAATACAACTGTCCAATGTGATGATGATAATAATGATAATAATAATAAACAATGAGTATAAAGTACAGTCTTTACTTCATTCCTATATCTGAAATTTCAAGTAATAAAACCATCCACACTAATTCAGTTAAAAGGACTAGATGTTACAGCCCCTGATAATGCATTGCTTTTGATGGAGAGACTCTTGAGGGATGGCTGTTATGAGGAAAGGCAGCCCAGAAACTTTGCCAGCAGCACACGTCGTTGTGTGCTCACTTTCAGTCTTTTACCCAGGCTAATCTGCTGTTTTCCTTCCTTGGTTAGGTTTACCAAACCTAAATCTGTTCTTAATCTGTACTTTGTCTGTTGCCTTTCTAGCCCTTCTTTGACAAACTGATGAAGAGAAAGTGGCTGAACAACACAGAGGCCTTCGAGGCTATTGAAGCCAGTATTAAACAGCATTTCAAGAAATTTAGAAGGATGGACTCTCCACCCTATCAGGTCAATACATGTTTGAAATGGTAGTCGATAACATTTTCAATGTATAAAGGTATGAAACTATATAAAACTATAGCTAATCTACAATTGCTGTTATGACTGACAGACACTGGTGGGTGAGGTGCACCGGCGGGTCCTAGTGGAGTATGTGAGAGCCATTATGAGGGGACGCCTCATGTGCACATCCTCCAAGATGAGGAAGAGGGTGGCTTTCCGCCTGCAAGATGAGGCCAAGCAGCTCAAAGGACTCTTTAAGGATCTGGTAAGTCTGGTCTGCAGACACAAAACATTTTTTTTTATTAGACTGTGTTAGTGTGGAAAAGAAAAGTATATTTTAGAGTGCTAATGGTCTCCAAATATGGAGAAGGAAATTCACAGAGTCCAAGACACAAGTAGTGGTTATGTTTCCGGGGAGCACAAACAGATCCAAAGTGCTGATTCTCAAAAACTTGGAATGGGGAGGGGGAAAGAGTGTGCCGGCTGTGACTGGAGCCTGACCCTGGAATTTCCTAGGTCAGGAATAACTCAGACAGTGTTGATACAGGACTGAGCTCTGAAAAATGGCTGCCGTCAGTGAGATGGAGATGGATGAACCGGGCTTACGTTAGCACTTGCCAAAGTGGGGAAGAGGGAGTCAAACAACGAGGCCTGACGGCATGGCATTTGCCCCCTTTCTATCTACAAGTTCAAACAAGTGTCCGTCACCTCAGCTGACAACAGGAAGCTGCTGTGTTCGGAGGAAACTTCCTGTTCCTGTCAGCTGGCGCACTTTGATGTGGCTCTGGAATGGCCTTGATGGCCTTTTTCGCTGAGGAGTGGGATGAAGTTTCTGTGGAAACTGGGAACTTAGGAGCATTGGGGGGAGGATGAGTTTTTAACGACCACCAAAAAAAGACGTTGTTATTTTTAGTGAGTGGCAAGCAACCTCTCTTTTCCTCAGTGTTCCTGAGAAAAAAACAAGAACTGGGAAAGCAGAGGTTGAGGTCTGGTATTCACTAATCAAATTCCTAAGTGTTTGGCCTCCAGAGGCATTAACCTGTGCTTCCTCTGTGGGTTTCATTGTTCACTAAACTGCTTGTCACTTCTTGCCTGAAAAACACATTAAGACTTAAGAAGAGGTCATTTGGATGGGCAATGATAATAAATAAGTGGAACTCGTGTCTTCTTGCAGTCCATTTCTTCTCATTCTGTCCATCCAATGTCTCGTCTCTCGCTCACTGTTTTTCTTTGAAACTTTTGCACATTCAAGTGCATGTGTCTTGTAAACAGTGACCATAGATGTCTGCAGAATCTTTTATGACTTTTATATCTAACAATACATTACCATTAGATGTGCAAGGATGCCAGCCTTTAGCCTTTTATGTGTTTTGAAATTTCATCCACTGTATTTGAGGTATTTTAGGTGTAATCACCAGAACTAAGTGCCCAAACGACATTATAAGTTCAAACAAAAGCACAGCTGTCCAACTTGACAGATTTATATTTATTTATGTAGCGTGCTTGCATTTATATGCTACTTTTGTAGTCTTACTGACGTTCAAAGTACTTGATTTATCTTGTAGTCCTGAGTTTCCTGTGAATGAATTGTCGCCTCTTCTCTGCCTCAGGAATCGAGCTCCTCCTGGTTGGACAGCATCATCTGTCACCTTGCTGACATCATTCTCCTGGAGGACACGCCCTCCATCCAAATGGAGGTGGCTGTCCTGGTGAAAGAATTTCCAGATATACGGTAAGGATTCCCCCCCCCAAATGAACAGTCTTGAAATGTTACAACCAGGAAACATCTATAAAACAGATGCTCTCTGCACTGGTCCCTCCCAAAGGTCCTATATTCTTTTATGCTTACGGCTACACATTCGCTGTGTTGTTTTTGGCACTGCGCTAAAACAAGAAAAATGTAAGCCTGCATATGTTGTTTTGTTGCAATGGATCAAAACAAGGAAAAGGAGCGCGGAAACATATCTACATTAACTTTGCTATTTTTGGAGCGGTGCGGGTCTGTTTTGAGAATGGATGAAGCAGACAAGCCTCTGGGGGGGAGTTCCAGCCTGTTTGTGCACAGATTAAGACTCACATTAGTGACGGTTTTCGACCTAATGCACGTGACGCATAACCCTCCAAGGAACAGACAGGAAGCTGCTGCCGAATACTTCCTGTTCCTGCCATCCTGCAGGAGACAGACTGGTGCCACTCTTTGAGTCAGAGAGAGAAAGGTGTGGAAGAGAAGAGAAAAAGTAGCAGTTCAGACCTAGAGACACATTAACTTGCTGCATTTCTTTGTACCTTATGACAGACCCGCAAGTCTTTCAGGAGATCAAATGCAGGATTTCCCGAGTCTTTTATTTATCTACCTTAAGAGTCACATTGTGCACATATGGCTGTGTCTACATATTGTGGATAAAAAGTATGAAAAAATCCAATGATAAATAAAATACAGTGCTTAACAATTTTATTAGATCACCACCCAATGTAAGGTTTATGCCACAGCTGCTGGTAGTTATCAAAATCATTTTCTCATTTACAGTGGGGCAAAAAAGTATTTAGTCAGCCACCGATTGTGCAAGTTCCCCCACCTAAAATGATGACAGAGGTCAGTAATTTGCACCAGAGGTA
>NW_005187498.1:1731473-1736761 GCF_000239375.1 Pundamilia nyererei
TGTACCTCTGGTGCAAATTACTGACCTCTGTCATCATTTTAAGTGGGGGAACTTGCACAATCGGTGGCTGACTAAATACTTTTTTGCCCCACTGTAGTTTTTTATTCTGTAATGTTTACATACACAAGTGCTTCTTGTTTTTACCTTATTCAGTGTTAGTTTAAGTTTAAATGAAGCTTGTAAATTTAAGTAGGCCCAATATGATTTAAAACCATCGCCATGCAAAATTTTAGATGGGCACTGAATTTTCTGTCCTTCCCAGAAGTAAACACAGTGACTCAGAGAAAATGACCGTTACTCGGCGTCATGGCACTTCTTAACAACACCAGACAGATCTAATTTCCGATTCATACCCATTTATCCTTCGTCCTCCCTGTATCCTTCCTCTTTGCAGGAAGAAGCATGTCTCCACCCTGCTGAATGTTCGAGGGATGATGCGGCAGGCAGAGCGACAGGAGATCCTCAATGTCGTCAAAGATTTTGAATGCAGCAGCGCCCTCATGTGCCGGGACCACTCCCTCTTTTCCGATATTCCCATCACCTCAGAGGTGCACTGCATCAGCCTGGGTTTCCTCCGCCTCGCCATGACCGTCTCCAACTGGTTCTCAGAGCACCGGCCAAGACGGAGAGGCAGAGTAAGCATCAGGAACGCTACACCTCAGCCTGCAGAGAATAAGGAAGATGCGACTAAACTTCACAGAGAAGACTAGCCACTAGTGTTTGTGCTAGGAGAGTAGTCACAGGCATACTGCGAAGATGAGATGTACATGCACCTTGACCAAAACTGATTTTGTCACCAGCCACTTAAAAAACCTCAGGTACTGCACATACTGTACATCCTCAGTGACAATTCTCCATTTCCTCGTGTTCGCTTTTGCTTTAACGGTGAAACAAACTGTGTATTTTAATAACTCACCATGATTTACAGTACTTTGCTGTTTATTTACACCTCTACAGAAGTAAACAAAAAAGAATATATCCTCTGAATGTAACATCATGTTCATTAGTTTTTCAGCCTTTATTTCTTAATTGTCATTGCACAAAAAACTTCAATATGATTTACAATGTCTGCTCTTCAGCATATATTTACCCAATGATATATACCCTTTCTCTGGTATATAGAGCATATGGATGTACAGTACTGTGCATAAAAAGTTAAAGACACTTGCTGTTGTTTAGCTGTTTGCTTCTTATCCAGATACCTGATCTGTTAAAAAGTCATTCTGCTGCGTGCAATTAGGCCAATATGACGCTGGCTTTAGTGATAAGAAAAACAAAGGGTCCTGAACATTTGGACCTAATCTGGGATCATTCTGACACTTACCAATATAACTGGCAAATGTTGTGAGTGTTACAAATGTGGATATAAGATAAAGTGGACCTGTGGCTGAGCTGCAGAAGTCAGATTTGCACCAAATCCAATGAGGTGGGTCAGATTTGGGCCAAACATTCATTGCTATATATAACATGAAAGAAGTCATAAAATAACTGTGGCAAGGTCTCCAAGATCCTTTGATCAAACAAAAGTGGTGCAGTTTTATTGGTGTTTTTTCATGACTGCACTTTGAATTAAACTAATACAGAAAAATGCAAAATTGCTTTATTTTCTTCAAAACATCCTCCATTTGCATTTTACTTTTATAATGTTTTCATATTTTCTTAGTACTGCATATTAATTTTATGGAAATCTGTTGTGTCACTGTGAATGAAATGGATCTATTGCTGGAAACATAATAAAAGCCCATTGAGTGGGTCGAGTAAAGTGATTCAGCAGCTCTGTCATTGTGGGTTCAAATTCTGTTTTGCATTTCAGGTAAAAAATGGAATGTGTTCTACGTACTGACGTGCTTCAGTTGAGTTAAGTTTCAATTTTATAGCAATCACACAAACCCCTACCTCAACCACTTGGCGAAAACGAGAAGGAAAAACCCAAATTTAACAGGAAGACTCAGCGAGGGGCAGCGAATTGGATGCAGTTGGTTGGAGCAGGAGAGACAGTGTTTAGTAATTATTATTTATTAAATGCAGCAGTACTGTATAAACATACAGAGAGTGCAAAAAATAGTGTAGAAGGAACCCTCACTCCATCATGGAAAACCCCACGGCAGCCTAAGCCTATTGCAGCGTCACTAAGGAATGGTTCAGAATCACCTGATCCATCACTAACTATCGGTTTGTTTAAAAACAAAAGTTTCAAAAGCAGTGACGGTGAATTTTCTGAATCCAAACCGGGAGCCGGTCCCACAGACGGCTTAATAATGCTCGGCTTCTGACTAAACTTTTATCAAATCTAGGAACCGCACGTAAGCCACCAGTCGGAGAACAAGGTGCTCTGTTAGGAAAATAAGGTGTTGTGTGACCTTTCAGAGCCTGAGTGTGTGGGGAAAGGTTTCAAATTCACCTGTGAATTTAACAGAGAGCCAATGAAAAGAAGCTAACATGGGAAACACATGGTTTCTTTTTATAGCTCCAATTCTGGATTAACTGAAGACTTTTCAGGGATCTGTTAGAGTGATCTGGTATTAAGGAAGCAGAGGAGTCGCGCCTAGAAGGTTATTTACTGGCACCTCAAAAACCCGTGGTACATGGCCTGATAATAAAGATAAGTTAATCATATTTACAATTGAAGGATTAATTAATGGTGGAACTTAATTAAGCAGCAGGGATGGGGTCTAAAAGACACAATGATGGTTTTTAGGAAGAAATGATTGAAGTTAGCTTGTTCTTGGATTGGTCTAATAAAATATCATTATTTATCATAACAGAGCACTAAATTAGACTTTAAAAAGTCTGAGAAATCCAATAGAAATTGAGTAACTGTTAGAATGGATATGCTTTTAGTCAGTTACTCTGCCAGCTTCTAACTTTAGGTGCTGTGACCCCTGATCACCGGAGGGTCAGACATGCTGTCTAGCACTATGTTAAACAATACATACCAAGTGGTACTCTGACAAACAGGCACTGGACCGACACACAATCTATGTAGCCAACGCATATACGCCCACCTACACATAAAGTCTTTGTTGTTTATCTTAAGAGTAAGGCTGCTTTGTTCAGTAAACAGAGCTTTAAATATGGAGCTCAAGAACAACGACTACACTGTCTTGCAACAAGAAGGGTCATCCAACCCGGGGCCAACAACGGGATGTTTTTTACTAAACAAAGATTTCCTGTTGTCCGCTGAGGTGCCAACGGATGCTTTTATTGGAGCCAAGTTTACGTTATGCACTAGGAGGGAACTTCCCTTCTGCTGCTGCCGCTGAGCTTTTTCATGTCTGAGCTGCTCGTGGGCTTACCATAACAAAGTTGGCCAGCCCCAGCAGGGGTCATTCTACATGCCGACCTCTCAGAGGATCTGTATTTGAATTCTGAATGAGTGGCCGTGTGCATTGAAATAACTCGGGAGGTTTGCCGTGTGGGATTTCACAGCAGGTGGTGGGATATATTTATTTGAAAAGCATGGAACTGCAGATGTTTGGCCATCTCCATGTCCCCTTACCGCAGTAAGGTCAGTGTAGTAAAGGGTGGTCACACGACACGATCCAGCAAGTTTATTTTAAGTGCTTTTGGTAAATTTACATTCACATATAAACTTGCTGCTTCACATTGATTCATTTCAATTTCTGATCATTAGAAATTATTAGTAATTATTCAATAATAACCATGTATTCCATTTGGAAATATTGACAGAAAACAACACATTTAGTCCTGCAGACATGTTTTCAGATAAAAATTAAGAATCCTCTCCACTCTGCCACTAACCTCACAGTAGAACAGTCTTTGTCACTACTATTACTGCAGCTCTCAAATCAGCTTTTTATACTCCCTGCTATGGTTTCCATGTATTGATCAGTGGTAAAGATATTTCTTACTGTGTTGATTTGTTGCGCATTTTCAAAAAGGTATTTTCAACCAGACAACTGTGGCTCATAAGATATTTGGTCATTTTTGTACCATTGCCTCATTGTGTGGGAAAATCCATTAGAGTCAAGTAGATCAGCACTCAGACCAACAACCATGCCACTTTCACTCACCTTTCTTCCTGACGTTCAGTTTGAACATCAACAGCTTGTTTTGACAGGTGTAAGTAATAAAGTGGCTGCTGAATGTGTGCAGTAGCCTATGACTTTATTGGACTGTACAGTAGTTAGTGGTATGCTCTCCGATTGCATACATTTGCCTTTTCTGTTTTCTGATCTGTAAGTATAGTAAAAATAAATAAATAAAAAGCCTTAAAACAGTGGTTTTATTATAAAACCAAATAACTCTAAAATGATAATATAGAAAATAGTAACAGCACTATTACTACTGCCCGTCTGACAGTCATGTTGGAGTGTGATGAAGCAAGGACACAAATGTAGAGGTGGAGAGAGAAGGAGCATTAGTAAATAAATACTGGGCCATTTATTAAGGCTAGTATAAGTAGATGGTGGCAAAACAATGTTCAACTAAACTAGAGCTCCATGAAAAATACTAGGAATGAGGAATTACAAATAGACAGAGAAAAGACAACAGTATGACATAAGAAGGACAAAGGGAGGGCAAAAGCTATATATACACACAAAAGGCTAATTAGGGGAATGAGGAACAGGTGGGTAAACACACAGCAAAGGATAAGGGGATAAAGGAAAAAAAAAACTCTAAAGGCAAGATATAAGGGACAGAAGACTGCCAAAATAAAACAGGAAATAATATAACACAGAGCCAGAGACTAAACAACAAGACATGGGGACGCAGAGGAGGCAGGATAAACTGAAACTCAATGAACTGAATATAAACTGTAACTCTAACCCCAAACAGAGACAAGACCGCAGACAACAGCAAAGCTAAAACTAAGAAACTAACGAGGAAATAACAAATACATGAACAGAATACAAATCTCAAAACATCATAAACACAGGAATCCAAAATTAAGGACAAAACTCAAAATTCAGCAGAAACCCCACACTACATGACACTGACAAAGATCCGAGTCACCATCCTGGGACACACTGTAGCTGTTATAAAACTCAACCTGCTCCACTAAAATGGATATTTAATTTAGGGCAGCTACATTGTTGGATATGCTGGCCAATCACAGGAGCACGTTCAGTGAGAGACTGAGATTACCAAAAAGCACCATCATTCCTGCCTGTGGCCATCTCCCTGTACAACTCCTCCATCTAACACACTGTGAACACTCCAATAGTTACACCCTTTTTATACACGCTCTTTTCTACTCTGGAATATTCGTATCGATATTGAACCGTTCGATACAGTGCTTTCGGTTCGGTACGCATATGTATCGA
>NW_005187498.1:1747367-1760445 GCF_000239375.1 Pundamilia nyererei
GCAAATTTCTTTATTAAATCATAACATTCTTAAATTCATCAAGTCTCTCTGTGCCTGGGTCCTCGTCACAAAACATGACATCACTGTTTCGTACATTTTACCAATTGAATCACCACATTTGTGAAAGAAAAGCAAAACACTTTTTTGAAAAGTCTGTAACAAAACCATCAAATCTGATCAAGCTTATTTAAATGCTGCTAAAGAAGAATGGATTGGAATTTTAAAAAAAAATCCTAACCTTAATTACTACAGGAGAATAATGAATGATGCTCACAGTGAGTAAAAAGTAAACTGAGTGCATTTTCTGGACAGAGACTCACTTTTAATGTGTTTGTATAATACAATACAGATACATAAAAATACACTCCAAAAATAGAGTCCTTGAAATGTACAAAATATTATTAAAAAATTAGAAAAATTGAGACACCTTGGCCTACGGTACAATGTATACAATGTATGAAAAGATCTTTACTGCAGATACTACTATTGCTCTGCAGATCTTTTCTTGTCTTTTATCCTATGTCGCCTCAGCTTGAGGTTGGTAAATCTGTCTATCACATTTTGGTGGTCAAGTCTCTCAAGCATCTTTCTCAACTGACATCACAGCCAGTTGCTGGAGTCAGCTTTGACCCATGGTCCTTCTCAGCCAGGTATGGAGCTGACTCAAGGCACTAAAGGACCTCTCACAGCTACAGCTGCTAACTGGGTTTGTTAGGGCAACCTGAATAACAGTTTTCAGTGTGGGGAAGATCTGATTATCCAGAAGATTGTACAATGTTCACATATCTGGAATGGCACCAGCCTCACTCTTGAGCTTCAAAAAGTTTTTGGCAACCGTGACTTCCTCTGACTGAAGCTCAATATGGTAATGCAGTGCCAGGGCTGACAACCCAGTTTGTTTAGCAGACTCTGTATAGCAGCTTTAATATAGGGAGAACACAACTTCCAGATTGTACGAGTAAAATTTGTTTTTTTTTTCTTTGTCAGTTTAACAGCTTGTGTTGTGCCTGTTAGTATTTCCTGCCTGTTTTCTTACCTGGTTCTTCCTGATCTTGTACTTTCTCCTCATGTTCCCCTCTTTCCTCTCTCCATCTTTGGACTGACAATCATACAAATAGATTGTATTCAATTAGATTTAAAAAAAAAAAAACTATTAAGATGACTAATGTGGGGCGATCGTGGCTCAAGAGTTGGGCGTTCGTCTTGTAATCGGAAGGTTGCCGGTTCGAGCCCCGGCTTGGACAGTCTCGGTCGTTGTGTCCTTGGGCAAGACACTTCACCTGTTGCCTACTGGTGGTGGTCACTGGTGGCGCCAGTGTCCGGCAGCCTCGCCTCTGTCAGAGCGCCCCAGGGTGGCTGTGGCAACAATGTAGCTTGCCATCACCAGTGTGTGAATGGGTGGATGACTGGATATGTAAAGCGCTTTGGGGTCCTTAGGGACTAGTAAAAGCGCTATATAAATACAGGCCATTTACCATTTAATAAAAAAGTCCTCTCTCAGTGTATTTTCAACCAAAAGGCAAATAACCAAACCACATGCACATCTAATAAAATATATAAATATTGAAACACTGATCCAACATTATCCTTTATTGATGGATCATTTGATTTTACACTTTTACCTAAATGTGGTTTGTTTTTATTGTGTTTTATTTTGCGAGTTGGTTATTAGATGCTGCTCCAGCCAGCCAGAGAATCCCCCGCCACCCCACCCTCTTCTACCTGCGCCGCAAGCAGCAGGAGCACGTCGCAAACGAGGGCGCCTTTACTCCCAGCAAATGGGCGATAGAAAACCAATCGGTGCCTATGACTTTCCCAATATGCGCTGGCATGACGTCGGGCAGCATGAGTATGAGTAAATGGGCGTGATGCCGCCCTGGGCAACCGCCCATGTCGCCCGTATCAAAAAACGCTACTGGGTGGTAGTCTGATGAAATTGTTTTTTTGTAGCTTTCCTACAGTACCGCAGCCACTGTGGTACTGTGATTAGACTTTCAGCTTTAATACAAGTGGTTTAACTAAAGTATTGTTTAAGTTTTACTAGAAATTTTTCAGGTCAATCAAATTCAATTTCTATAGTACTGTGTGGTAGGACTCGGCTTAAGCGGTCAAAGAAGTGCAGGAGACTGATGCTGTCCAGTGTAGCAAGTGATTTATTCACCATTCTGTGGCCCAAGAATATTTACAAAGAAACAAATAAGAAACTCAACTCTATAATTAACTCAATTCAAATAAACATAACCAAACTTAAATCAACGGAAATTAAGGTCACACAGCTACACTGACCTGAATCTTTCTCCCGAAACACCTGAGTTCGTCTGCTTAAATAGTCCACTTAATCAAACAATTTCTGCTCTGGACTATTCCATTCAGTAGGTACGTAAGATGAACATGATCATATTCAATCCTCTACTACTCTTCTTGACTGGCAACATAAACTCTGTGGTGTAATCAATACATATCACAACAGTAAATCTATTTCTTTATAAACCCTTTAAAATCAACTTTATTAAATTATAAGAATTCTTCCCCTTCCTCACTTGGTCTCTTCCTGTGACCTCAGATGAGCCCAGAAGGTATAAAGCAGGAAGTAAAACTACATTTCCTCCTTTTGCTTCTGCAAGACAGGTAGGTAAGGTAAGTTCAAAACAACACAAATTAACAGTTGAAAGAAATAACATGTTAACTTAACAAACTTGTATGAATTGATTTAAACCAAGATGTTATATTATATAATCTGTAAAAGTGCAGAACATAAACAAACCCGGGATAGTAGATGTTTGCCTATTGCAGATTACATGTGAAATATGGTTAAATCAAAACAAGAATGTTAACTAAGAATGTAGACAAATGGTCTTCTCACCCACTTTGTCACACACTGTTTTTGTGCTTTTCAAAACACAAAAACTGTCTCCCCAGGACGCTTTATATGGTAAAGACTCTACTATAATACAGAGAAAAGCCCAACAATCCCATGACCTCCTCCGAGCACTCACTTAGCGACAATGGGAAGGAAAAACTCCTTTTTAACAGGAAGAAACCTCCGGCAGAACCAGACCCTGGTTACGACCTGCTGAGGATGAGAGGAGGGAAACGGGAAGAAAGACAAACTGTGGAAGAGAGCCAGAGATACTTTTTTTTTTTATATGCAGAATGTCTTTTACACATAGAATTTACGAAAGAAACATCATGACTGGATTTCAAAGCAGCTATGTCAAAAAAACAAAGAAATCCCGATTAAAGGTGAGTCTAGAGAAATGTTCCCCATCAGTTAACAAATGCAAAAATCAAACTCTGAACACACGTCTTTGTCCTTTTTATTTCTTTAGACAACCTGTTAGAGTTAGGATTTCACTGGGTTTTCACCTTTCTATCAAAACAGAGCCAAAGTGCGAACAAGTTTTGGATGCGGCCCTTTTTTCTTCCTGTTATTGGTCTTTAGGAGAGAGCCCTGCGGACATTCTAGCTTCCTCCCGCATTTCAAAGACATGAATGTGAGTTTAAATGATGATTCTAAATTTGCTGTCAGTGTAACTGTGAGCACAAACGGTTGTGTGTCTCTATGCATTATCCCTCTGACACACTAGCAAACTTCTCCAGGGTGTACCCCGCCTCTGCGTTCATAAGAGTTGGGATAGACAACAGACTCTATTGCAGATGGAAGATAAACAGTGGGCTGTTTATCTCCTTTGCCCCACTTTTATTGGTTTCCATCATGACCAGCCGGAGAGAGGTGTACCACCTTCAAGCTAACGACATGTGTTTGATCTAAGACTTTGTATGATCAGTTCCAAGACTGCGAATGCAACAAAGACTCATACATGTGTTAAAAAAAGATTTCAGACATATCTAAATATTTCTTCAAGATGTTTACCCACAATAGCTCTCGGATATTTCTGACCTTGGACTGCACTGTGCATTTTTTTTTAAATATGTTCCACGAATTTGTAGGCCAGAACAGGAAGAACATTAAGTGGAGTTGGCATCAACTAACTGTTAAGTTTGGCAGTTCAGCTTTTGAGTCATACATATACCTAAGAGCATTATCAGACATCCTCTTATATAGCAGGCTGAAAGCGGATGCTGGACGGCTGTTTTCAAGTGATCCCATGTGGGGATTACCATCTCTGACTGAGAAGGGCAGGTAAAAATGAGGGCCAAACTCTAGGAGGTTTCCCTCGATCAAGCAGTTAAGGTGGAGTGGTGCACAGGTTCACAATGCAATCCCTGGGAAGCACTCCTCTGCTTCCTCTCATTAACACAGCTCTGCAATGGAAAATCCATCTGGCTGTATTTGCTGTTTGTTTTTGGAAGCAAGCTGTACCCTGTCTTTGTTCACACTGTCATGCACTTTTGACAGTTAGAAGTTTTTCTTTTTGTTTCTCAAGCAGCACTCTGTTTGGTTTCTATTAAAAAAGAAGCAAAAGAAGAAAAAACACCCCTTAAGATTGTGTTGATGTCAAGAATGGCATTTGTTTTGGCTCAGCTCCGGGCACTGGGTTTGGTTTAGTCTAGACAATTCATTCCAGTGTTTGTTTTTTCCTCTCTAAATGAGTGCTCATAACTCAGTCTGGACTGATATGACTGCTTACTGAATCGCTGGTCTGATCCGCGGAAATAAATCTTGATTTGTTTCTGCTCAGAGGGCAAAAGTTTTAACAGCATGTTTAACACGAAACCAAATAGCTTCCATAGATATTATTTAGCTTTCAGAAAGCTTTAAATGAACTTTCAGGAACAGGATTTGGGGCAGCCTTAACCGTGAAGTACTGTTTTTTTTTTTTTTCCTGCTGTTGTAGATGCAGACTTTCTCCTTGACACGTGCTAATGCACTTGTGCAAACAGCGTCCTTTAAACGCAGGAAACAACTGAATTAACACAGACCGTTTTACAATAGCCATGTCAATTTATAGTGTGTACTCTGGATTTGACTGTTCAACAGAACATCTCAAGAATCTCATGAATTTCCGCAGAAAATAGTCAACTCTCGAGTGTCAGATCATCCTTGAATCCGTCATCAGGTGACTTTTTATTACATTTCCTGCTCTCGGCCCTCAGGAACTAGAGTCTAAAAAGGATTAAAGAGAAGAAAGCTCCACTTTGTTTTCCTTTATTGGTGTCATTCTTTCTGAACGCTGTAAAAAAGAAGGCGATGGCAGTAAAGTTCTACTTGCACCAACTCCAAGGCACCACTGTAGTTTCTCTCGGTCGCTTTGACCCATTTCTCAGAACTCTCTGAGTTCTTCGGGGCATAGATTCAACACGCTGGAAACACTGCTCAGAGATCTGGTCCATGTTGACATGATGATTGAGATGGTGCAGTTAGGCGAGCCTGTGCAAATCGTAGCCTCAGTTTCCTGTTTGTAGCAGCACCTGATGTGGTTGTCTGCTTCAAGGGTCAATCACAGTTGCTCTTCTGCATGACTTTGTTGTAACAAGTAGTTATTTACTGTCTGCAGTGGCCCCTGGAGACAAAGCACATACAAACACAACAGAGGTGCTCCAGGACGCTAGGGGCAGTGTTGAGCTCGATTTGCAAAATGAGAAATCATGCAGGGGTAGAAAAGCGCTATTTAAGAAATTGTCAAGTTATCATGTTTAACACTGGCCAAATGAGCCAGACATGGAATGAACCAACAGCAGATGCATGTAGGTGATATTGTATAGCAGCACACAAAAATCATACTTTTCTTCAACATTTAGTCAACAATTAACAGGAATAGTTCAACATTTAGGAAATTCTCTTGTTTGTGGTGAGAAGACAAACTTTCAAAAACTCCCAGGTGTCATTTTACAAAAACAAAAATAAAGAAATCCTTTTTTAATGTTTCTGTAGTTTTTAATCCATCAGTGTGGACAAATAAGCATATTTATTATCAATAATCATATTTATTAATCATATTTAATTATTTAGAAATAATTATATGTTTACTGGTTTGCTCATTTTTCGTTAAGCTGCCAAAAATACATATATTTACTTGCATCCCTGAACAGAAAAATCTGTTTTATTGTGCAAATGTTATGCTCGACTAATTTCTTAAATTTGGGTGTAAAAATGTGAATTCAGTCACTTTTACTTCTAAACAAGCTTTCTATATTTCAATCTAAATATCATGATCACATCCAAAAATGTAAAGACTGCTCTGCATTCAGACCGTTTGCGCAAACAAAGTCTGCTCGAGTGTCAGTGAGATGCGGCCTGCAAACGCAAACATTTACCTTACCCAGCGCCTACACATTCTGCATATTCATATACCTGTTTATGAAGATTATAAAACATCTGTTCCTTCAAACAGAACACAAAAGACAGTTCTGTCGTCAGAAGATTTCATAACTACGTGTGAAAAACTGCCTCTGACCTGACCCATCAAGGAAAACTCAATAGAGAGAACCTCCTGTCCTCTCCCATGTCCAGTGTACACCGTCTGTCAGGATGGCTGCCCACTTGAACCAAAACAATGGTGCACTTCGTCACTCCTCTTGGGATATCCTGATTTATGTTATCAGAGTTTATCCATCAAGTGGATCTTTATTTAGAGATGGGGGGGGGGGGATGCAGGACCCTGCCTGTGTGTGCCCGTTCAATCCACGCTGCGCTGAAGCGGCACGCCAGCCTGTTTGTTTCGCAGCGGTCATATTAAATCATCGTTCTCAGGACTCAGAGGAAGTTCACCTTTGTTCAAAGCGGGGACGTTATCTAAAATAAACTCTGACTATATCTTAAAGTATTTTTCTTAAAATTAGTCAACAGTCCTTACACAAGCATGAGAATTCATTCCGTTTACTCTTGAGCCATGTCATCAGTGTTAAAAGTGACACTGGGTGGATCCATGGATATAAATATTTAGCTTTGGCCTGAAGCCACTTACACTGTAAACATCCCAACCTGTAGAGTTATTTGTTTTCCTTTGTTTAAACCATTTTGACGTCCATATAATAGTGAGAAAAAAAAACAAGGGGATGCTTTTTTCGCCC
Source organism: Pundamilia nyererei (assembly GCF_000239375.1). Lineage (NCBI taxonomy): Eukaryota > Metazoa > Chordata > Actinopteri > Cichliformes > Cichlidae > Pundamilia > Pundamilia nyererei. Next base: position 1,754,343 of record NW_005187498.1, read on the forward strand.
CGATTGTCTGTATTTATGCAAGTACATCCCCTAACCTCACAGACCTGGCAGGATGCTCAGCATCACCGCCAGTCGAGCAGTGATACTTGAGTAAATAAGCAGAAGGAAGACCTCTGCCCTCCAGGTAATGATCATAATAACAGAAGTAATGAAAGTGAATTATAAGCCTCAAAAACTACGAGACTGTGTTTTGGCAGTGCTATAAGTGCAGCTCTAGATGCGTATTGTTTTGTCTGACTAGTTACAGACGCACAGGCAAAACGTGTCGACAAATGGTGGTTGGAAGTGTCAACTTTTATTTATCCCAAAGTTGGGATATTCCTCCGCTCTAATATGTGTCGGTATGTCTTCCAAAAACAATTGGAATAAAAAGGTAAGGTGTAAAAAACAAAGAGCACACAGCTGCTTGCTGTGTAATAAGTCCAAAAATCCCAAATTGTGATCTATGGGAGAATTGTGCAAACAGCACAAAAGAGCATTTTCAAAAGCTTTTTTTTTTCAACTTAAACATTATCTTCCCAAACTTTTTCTTTTTTCATATTTCACAAGTGCATCTAAAAAATACAGATCTTATGCCTCAGAGGGAGACCATAGAAATGATAGTGTATTTAAAAATGGTTATTCAAAGTGGCCACAGAATGGCAAGACTAACTTGCAGAAGGACTTTGCAGGTGGATGAAGAGATCTGGAAAACAGCCTCCAGCTACCTCTGCTAGTCTGTTCTGTGACTAGCATCAATAAGAAAATGTTGCACTGAGATGCAAAGAGGGCATATGAAAATAAACTGTTAAATTTGTATATGTATATATATACATATTGCAGCAGATGGCCCCGCCCCTCCCTGAGCCTGGTTCTGCTGGAGGTTTCTTCCTGTTAAAAGGGAGTTTTTCCTTCCCACTGTCGCCAACGTGCTTGCTCATAGGGGGTCATATGATTGTTGGGTTTTTCTCTGTATGTATTATTTTAGGGTCTACCTTACAGTATAAAGCACCTTGAGGCGACTGCTGTTGTGATTTGGCGCTGTATAAATAAAATTGAATTAAATTGAATATATATAACATAACATATTGACAGGCTGATGAAACACATTTACACTCATTCCATGTTTTATAGTCCACTGACAGTCACAGCTGTTTCACTGTGAGTCCTCATAGTGTACCTTTACATTGCAATCAACCCTGTACAAGATTAGCTGACTGTTCAGCACGCAGTGATTTGCCATGCAGAAAATAAAACGAATATAATAATGATTTTGCTTCTGTGCCATGCAAATGTAATTAATGGTCTCAGGCTCACCACGCCTGTGATAAAAGTTAGGCTCAACCACTGCTTATAGACCCAATCTGTATCTGGAAGTTCACAGGAGACTGAAATACCAATAAACGCACAAGTACATGCACCCTCCATGTTAGCAGCCAATCTCCAGCTGTATTTCTTTTATTAATTAGATATTTTTCCATAAATTCTGCTCTGCTTGTACACAACATTACCTGTCAGGAGGCTGAGAGCTGTACACTTCACAGCTGCACCAGCTTATTTCACATTTATAGAACAGCCTCAGTCGTGAACACTGGCCGGAAGTTATTAAACATTACAAGAGTCTCAGTCAGTGTGGTGGAAACCCACATCACACAGCCATGGCAAAATCAACGTCTGTAGTCCTGCAATATGAACTAATGATTTCAGCTTAGACAATAACAGTACCCGGAGTCTCTACACGCAAGGATATATTAAAAAGTGCAGAAAAGTCAGTGTAAGGAAGTAAAATTAAAGGGCAAGCTTAAAATAATTCAAATGCACTGTTTAATTTAGAGAAACATTTAGACTGATGATCCGAAACATTCCCCTGAGGTACCATGCACATTTAGTTTTTCTCAGACACAAAACTCTCATAAAAATAACGATCGTTTTTATGTGTTAATTATTCCTTGGCAGAATTACTCATTAGCCTTCTCCCTTGTTATCTGCTAGTTGACATTTGCAGCGTTTTTGGAACTTGACACTCACAAGAGGGTAAAAATAGGTGGAAGGCAAAAGATAGAAGAGAGAGTGGATATGACAGTGAGTGACTGTGAGGCTCTTTTCATGGAAAACAGGGTGGACAAACGGACATCCTTAAAGGCTGTATTTATGAGGAAAGCCTCACCTTTAGTCTCTGGAAACATAACACACAACTGTAAGAAATTCAAATGTTTGGACTGTTTGTGTTTCTGTTATGTTCTGCTCCAAATTCACCATTTGGGAAACATCAAAAAACTGAAACGGTCACTTAAACTTTAACACATTCTGGAGCAGTTTCCCAATGAAGGCTTGTTTGTGTCTGCTGGTGTTTCTGCCCACAAACAGAGGTGATAGACTCCCAGTTTGTTTTGTCCTGTACCTGCCAGTAAGTTGCCTGTTCCTGCTGTTAACAACAAATTTATTGGCTCGGGCCATTTGCAACAACGGAAACTGCTTTACATGGCGAGGAGTAACTCTGGAACTAAACAATGGTTACTCTTGTGAAATATGGCAACAGGGTCTCACCTTTGGCTCCTTGTGCCTTCTCCCCCGGCTTATTTACGTAAGCACGTTGTGTCCTGTACCCCATCAGGAAGAGGTGTTGCAGGAAACCCAAAACTGAGGTAGGAATTAGCACAAACTCACAACATTAGACCCCAAAAGACAGCTTATCTGATCCCAGATGGAGGTGGAAAAAAAGGGTAAACATGAGCGTGACCTGTGCACCAGAACTCACTGGGTGTAATGTTTTCACATTCATGGGGAGTTATTTATGTTGACTTATAGTCCAACCTGTTCATTGTATTTGATTCCAGCAATACTGATTATCATTAAGATGTTTTTTTATTGCACAATAAACTTTGAAAAGCAGAAGCTAAAAATGTGATAACCCAAAGAAGAATGAAACAAGAACATTTCAGAAACATTTAAAGAAAATTAATGTTACCAAGATTTCTGCATGCACAATGTTTATTTTCACTAAATTAAATGACGGCCTTTTTTTTTAAAAAAACAATGTTTCCAAAAATCAGTTTTAAAAGTCTGAACTTTTTTTCAAGCACATTTTAAATGTTAATTTGATTGGTGAGGCTACACATGTCAGATTTAATTAAATCATTAAAATGATTGAAATATGAAAAGCTTTTCAGCTCCAGTGACAAAACAATAAAAATGCTATAAAATAGACGTGGACTTTAACTAAAAACAAACAAAATTAAATTGGAGAAAAAAAATGGAAAGAAAACCCCTGAAGATCCTGCAAAAGCCTTTGATTGAAGTCCATGCACTTCCATGTCAGTATTGAAACCTTGGATACAATCACAGTAATGGAGGACACACACCCGTGGGAGAGATTCATAGATTTGGCCTGAACTATGAAATTAAACCTGTGCTTGGCTGCAGACACAGTTTTTATGCAAGTGAGAGACATCTGAAGAGAGTTCTTAGTGCAAGGTGTTAGTTGAATCCACTAACAACCAACTGCAGTACTCTGGACAGCTTCACAGGTACCAATGAAAGTTTGGTAAATGCAGGGAAAAGTCTTTCTCTGCAGGATCTCACAAAACATCTTCATTTTTTTCCCTCCAATGTCCCTTGCAGAGCATTGAAAAGACAATGAAGTATGCTGAAAATAAAGCAGGTGACATTTGAATAGCTCATTTCATAAATGCAGTCATGGTCAAAAGAAGCAGCACGGTGGTGCGGTGATTAGCACTGTTGACTCACAGCAAGAAGGTCCCGAGTTCCACCCTTTCTGGGTGGAGTTTGCATGTCCTCCCTGAGTCTGCGTGGGTTCTCTCCGGATACTCCGGCCTTCTCCCACATTCCAAAGACATGCGGTTAGGTCAGTTAGTAAGTCTAAATTGTGGATGTAAATGCAAATGGTTGACTGTCTCCACTGGCGACGTGTCCAGGGCGTACCCTGTCTCCTGGCTCCACCCCAGAAGCTCTGCCTATTCTCAGGGCTTAAAATTAGGCGACTGCAACAAAGCAAAAACTGAGTGAAAATGCAAAAGCAATGTGTGAGAAACTCAAGAGAATAGGATCTACTGCTTATCAGATCCTATTGATTAACAGATTATGAGCATGTGTGAGCACCTCTATAAAAACAGATGTTTTGGCAGTTTGTTGGTCGGGAATATTAAGGTATGTGTTAACACAGTGTCAAGGATGAAAGACATCAGCACTGATCTTACAATTGTAACTTAAATCTGAACAACCCAGAAGATTTCAGGAACAGTGTCCTTTGGGCAGACTACACCAAAGTAGAGATGTGTGGCCATAGTGCACAGAGCCACGCTTACTAAAAACCAAACACAGCATATCAGCACAAACACCTTGGTGGTGGTGGTGAAGGGATGATGATTTGGGCTTGTTTTGCAGCTATAGGAGCTTTCACTCACTGATTCAACCATCAATTTCTCTGAATACCAAAGTATTCTAGAGTCGAATGTGGGAACGTCTTTCCAAAGACTAAAGATTCCAAGCACAGCAATAACAGAATAGCTGAAAAAGAGTCAACATGCTGCAATGGTCCAACCAAAGTCCTTAAGAGAGTTGAACATAAACAAATGCCTGTAAAACCTCAACAAATTGAAATAATATTAAAAAAAAGAGTGAGTCTAAATTCTTCAACAATAATGTGAGACGCTGATAAAGTTATACAGTAAACAAATACTTCAAGGTATTGCATCTAATTGTGCTCATCTCAGCTTATTTAGCTTTTTTGCCTAATTTTAAGACCCGGTAAGGACTAGATCACTTTTATGTCCCTATACATCGGACCTTATATCCTGACTTCATGATGATCTGATTCTAGTAGGATGATGGGCTTGAAAGAGCAGGCAGAGATGCTTAACAATACAACCAAGCTGAGAAGGCTTGTGGTATATGACATGAGAAGAGCGAGGCAAGTCCGTGTGCATGATGTTACCTAAACTATCTTAAGGGCTTTTTGGTGGGGCTGCAGTTTTGTTTTGTTTGTTTGTTTGTTTGTTTGTTTGTTTGTTTGTTTGCTTGCTTGCTTGCTTGCTTGCTTGTTTGTTTGTTTGTTTGCTTGTTTGTTTGTTTGTTTGTTTTTTATCCAAGTATCATCATTGTTTGCCTGACTCATAATAAGGCTGCATCCTACTCTCGATCAGTAGCAGTTTTTTGCCTGTAGAAGTTCTTCTCTGAGCATACGGGTCAACAGTAATGTGGTTACTCTGAATATGAGTAAGTATCCTTTATACTTGTCAGCTCCAGTAATACACATCCCAAACACATGTTTAAAAATTAAGCACCTTAAATTAAAAAAATTAAATAAAATATAAAATCCGGGTGTCTTGTGAGTGCACATGAGACTATATCAGCCAGCGTCACCTCTTCCTGACCTCACTCAGCACCATCATTCATCAACAGAGACGTAAAACTTGAGTCTAATGATTCCACATCCTCTCCTGTCTCCTGCTGACGCTGCTTCTCCCTTCCCACTCGCACTTGTGACCTCTGACATAAATACCATATCTTTTTCATGCTCATCAGTAAATCTGTTGTGTAACAACGTCATTGTTGCACAACAGGTCGCTGTCTGTGGATCTTGGAAAAGAAAAGAAAAAAACAGTTGAGGGGGAGCGAGACAGATGCCAGGTTAGCATAGATACCATGTGTGAACCCTGTGGACACAGTTTGATTATAACTTTGTATGTTTCTTGTGTCTAGTTAGCAGAATGATATTAAGTTAAATATGTTCAACAGTTCTTGACTCCATACCTATAAATCTTATGTCATAACCTCAGCAATTCTAACTAATGATTATTCTAAAGCATATATTAAATATCAGTGAATCATGAAACATCATTGTCATTAAGTTTAAACTGATTTGTCCACATATTGTTATATATCTTTTAACAGCCATACACTGTTAGAAAAAACATCTTAAAAAAACAGTAATATTCTGGCAGCTGGGGCACCAAAATAATACCGTAAAATAACAGAAAATAACTTACTCATAAAAATATGGTTATTTCCAGTAATGAAAATACAATTTGTTGCCCTAATTTTACATGGGATTTTGCCTTTTTCAAGTGCTTTTAAACATTAAATTAGGAACAATTTAATGTGA
>NW_005187498.1:1761193-1775530 GCF_000239375.1 Pundamilia nyererei
ACTCTGGAAACATTTCTAAAGTACCTCACACATCTTTTTATTCATGATGCTCTGTAAGAAAAACAGTTTTCATGTTGGATTATATTGGGGATAGTATGCATCACTATTGATATAGCTGTGATGGACTAATATCAAACAGTAATATCTGTCATCAGTCCAAATGAGCCTCTGAACTTAATGGTCTTTACAGAGGTCATAGCTGTGCTATTCTGTGCCATCTGCATTCCCAGGACTGGGCGATCTGGATATCATTCCATGATGAGTCAAGCACTCTATAGTGTTTATCTAAATGTATTCTTTCCTTCAATGTGAGTGAGTATATTGGGTATACCTAATGGATTTACACAATTCATCTTGAATTTTTGCCAAGCTAGTGGCAAAGCTCTGAGGATGCCAAGCTTGTTCCACCAGTCATCTGTCCACACTTGGCTTGACTCTCTTGTAATTTTGTATAAACAGTCAAAGTTCCCCCAGATTATTCATTCTAGAGACGTCTATAATCCCCTCACTTTTCCTGCAGTGTCATGAGATTTTGTGATTTTGAGTCAAACACATTTAGGCTCAGAATTTCCTGGATAATTGTAGTACTTTTGCTTTTCTGCACCACCAAACCTATTTTTAATCAATCAGTCAATATGTGATTGAAGTGCAGACTTTCAGCCTTAATTCAAAGGATGGTACAAAAACAAGTGTTAACTGTTAATTACTGACATTTTCATACATAATCCCCTACTTTGAGAGATTCAAAAGTGATGGGAGAACTGATTTACAAGCACTTTGATGGACAGGTAAGACCAGTTCCCTTGTTATTTCTTGACAATTAAAATAACTAGTCCCTAAAGCATTCATTCTAGTGACATTTATCTAAGCCTCCTAATAACATAATATCTGACGCATCGAATTTGAATTTTATAGCTTTGAACTGTAATTTTAATTATGAAGCCCAAGGAGATGCCAGTGCAAGCCCAGGAGACCACCGTTAAGAAAAATACAATCTGAGAGACAGCAAAAACTTTCAGAGTGGTCAAATCAAAAATTGTGAACATTCTTAAAAAGAAAGAATGCTTTGGCCAGACCAGCAATACCAAACGGATGGAAGCCTACAAAAGGCAAATAAAGGACATGAAAACAGAATTATTTCCATGGTGAACTCCACAATATTTAACCAAGCCAAGCTGAAAACCACTGGTTACACTCAAGAACAGGAAGAGCAGATTAGAGTTCAACAGAAAACTTTGCAGAAAGCATCTGCACAGTTCTGAAAACAAATTCTTTGTACCAATGAAATCCAGATTCAATTCAATTCAATTCAATTTTATTTATATAGCGCCAAATCACAACATAAGTCGCCTCAAGGCGCTTCATAACTGGTCATAACCAGATGAACTGGTAATGATAAAAAGTCATGATTGAAGCAGAGAAACAGCTCATGTTTGACCATGTTCAACCGTTCATCTGTCAGGTACGGTAGAGGCAGTGTTATAGCATGTATGGCTGCCAGTGGAGTTGGGTCACTGGTGTTTATTGATGATGTTACTGTGAATAGAAGGAGTATGAACGCTGAAGTGAGACGTGCTTTCTGTGCAGATTCAATCAGCTACTGTAAAAACAGGTCAGGCACTAATTAACACCACAAACAGATAATTACTTAAAGCACACTGCAAAAGTAATCTAAGAGTTTTTTAAGGAAACAAATGGGATATTTTTAAATGGTCAAGTCAGTCACCTGATCTCAACTCAGTAGAACAAAATAAGGAAATAGGCTGCTATGTATAAATGGATATATTAGTTAATGTAAAGTTTTGTTAAACCCCTTTGTATTAAAGCTGAAAGCCTGCACTTTTCATTTTTTCTGATCGTTTGATTCACTGTTGCAGTGTACAGATGCAAAATTACAACTCATGGTGAGTACCATGAAACTTGATGAAGACATGATGACTTGTGATACTGTCTGTTAGTCCTTACTTCATGTGGTACCTATACCAGGATAGCTTCAGCCTATCCCAGCTACCATAGAGTGAGCCCATGTACATGTGTACATGGGCCAGTGTTAGTATGCTAACATACTAATCTTAGATGGCACAACACACAAACATTAGACATTAGACTGATCAGCATGTCAGCATTTTCACTGTTAGCATGCTGACATTAGCACTGAGTTCCAAGCAGTCTTGTGTCCAATTACTTTTTTTTTTAATTCATATTTTTATTAAGGTTTCAGAAACAGGCATTCACAATATGTACATCATGTAAGCATTCTTCATACTTAGGTTATCTGTCTTAGATACTGAAGTAGTATTTTAATTTACATCCAAGTCATAAAGGAAGAATATTTACAACTATAGAAGCAATTGAAACCATCACATAATCCGAAAATCAAAAAAAAGACAGAAAGCAAAACTAAAAAAACAAAACAAAACAAACTTGTGTCCAATTACAGTCTCATACAGGTCCTAGCAAGGCGGTTAGGTGTTCACATTCTTAAATCAGTGTAGTCGACAGCAACATTTACCTTTTAATTTAACAATGAGCTCCTATCGCTGTGATCCAAGTGCAAAGAAAGTAGAGGGAAACTGATGCCAGAAGTGGCAGATTCACAGGCAAAATTTTCAAAGCTCATTTAAGTGCTTCAGTCTGATATTTTATAACGATTTGACTGCACAGATAGAAAAAACGGATTATCTAGTACATTTTTCTCCTTTGCATCGCTCCATCTTAAATGAATTTACACCTGGAGAAACCAGCAGCACTTGTTCAACACTGACATTTTTCCCTAAAGTTTAAACCTAATGCAATGCTGCATGAAGACCCAAAGATTGATTCATTACTGGCTTTCAGTCTACTTTTCAGAATGTTAATGATATCGTGTACAGCAGAGGATGAAATCCCTAAATTCTTAGCAATTGTCAGACTATTGAGCTATTTACTTATGAACCAGCAAGGACTGCTGGTGATGCTGGAATCTGGTTTTGTTGTAGCAACTTCACATATTATCACTGAGAAAATATATACTTTGTACTCATTTACATTTTACAAACCTGAGCGCTGTGATGGAAGTATGAACTGGAGGACAGTCCTCCTAGAAGACAGCAGACAGGAGGGCTATGAAAACATGATGGATGACAGATTACTGTCTCTGTTGGAAGTCTGGGGAGAGTGTGTAAGAAGTCATCTTGTGAAAGTAGCCTACTATTAGGAAGATCGCAGTGTAGTTGTAGGAGGGTCAGTGGAAACGACATAAATTGGTTTCTCAGGAATGGCTATATGCTTAACAAAAGTAGGGCAAGCACAATTTAATTAAAGTCTGGATGGCACCTTTAACAGGGGCCTTCATTCTTAGAAACATAAGATAAGCCATCAGGCATGAGCCACACAGAAAACAACTTGACAGATGTGTAATAAAGCATCTGAGGTGGAGGAAATAGAGGGAAAAGCCTTGTGTTTCAGAAAACCTGATTTTGCCTCACACTTGAATAAAGCTGGAATTTGAGTAACGACAAGGAGATCGTTTGAATGACAACGGATGCAAAAGTTACTTATTATAGAGTTCTTTGGTGAGTACAGAAAAGGCATCTCTACCTAAGCAAATAACAGAATGCCATTAAAGCACAGCAAAAGAGACAATCAGGCTAACTAGCCATAGCTTCTTAATTCCTAGTTTTAGGGAGCTGTAGACATGCACATGTGCATCTTGTACTAAGTGCAAGACAAGACAGACAGATAGATAAGGCATCAGTCACAGTACCTCTGCACAGGTCGTAGTGTCATGACTGTGTGTTGGTGTGTTCCACCACAAACCCAGTGTGGACCATAGAATAGACATTAAACATTGCTGCTTTGTGAACTTCTTTTTTTAAAGCCTTGAGTGGAGCATCGTCGTTATATTCCATATGTTTTGAAACAGTGTGTCTTGAGCAAGTGTTAAACTGAGGCACTCTGTTCACACAGCAGGCAAAATGTATTCTTCTTTATCATCCTTCTGGAAATTAATGGAGGCAATAATTTACAAAATAAACATCATACTGTATTCAGTAAGAACTGAAACCAGCAACTGAGACCAAACAACTAGTCAGAAAAGCTTTGACTGAGGTGATAGATGAAGGGAGCTGAGGGCCATTTAATCACAGACTTCTATATAGTCAGACATATTCTGCAACCATAAATGTCACCTCCTGCTGGCCATCGGACAGAATGCAAAGCATGTATATGTGTGTGTGTGCAGACACTCACATATACACACGTGCTCATATGAAGCCAGTAGCCTAGAGGGAACCAGGAAGCACCTCACTGACAATGTGAAGAATAAAGTATCATTATTCCAGAGTTGATGAGTGGATATGAAGTAGCTTGGCACTTTTATTTCTGGATCCCTAAAATGTTTAGAATGCGTAATTTTAGGAGTGTTGTGTAGAGGTTTATTGGGGGGGGGGGGACAGACAACATTTGCCTGGTTACAATTTCAAAACAGTTTTCCACCCATTATGTTAAGTTTCAGGGGATTTCATTACATTATACACAAAGGGATTCACGTTTTAACTCTGTGATGCCTCTGCCTTTTAAGGCATTCGCTCTAACAGAGAGAAGAGCCTCAGCTCCCACAGCAAACACTATCTCTCTCCCTGTGCAGGCCCCAGCCAGACACCAGGTCTTATAAAGGCAGAGAACCGCTTTATGAATCACTGTTTTGGATGGAGAAGCCTTGCACTTCGGCCATCTTTGGATAGTTTATGCTCATTTACGCACAAAACTACGCTGGTATAACCGGTAGTGGGTTGTGTTGTGCTGGACCTGTCAGCATCTTTGATGTGGCGCATCTAAGTCGCATCAAACGCAATACGGTTAGACAGCTCAGGCAGGAAGTTAGGAAATTGAGTTTCCAAAATAAAATGGTGAAGTTGGTCGATGTGTGGAGCGCTTCGGTCCCCAGTTAGCACAACGAGAGGGTGATACTTCTACGGCCTGCTTTATTACTGGTTAATTTGTAGCTACATTAATGCTCTTTATGGAGACCGATTAAGATACACACGTGAAAATAAAAAAGGTTTAAAATGAATTAACCACTCATTGAAACTCTGAGTAAAAACAACATCCAGGTGCCAGAAGAAAGCAAAAAGAAAAATGTAAATATGTAACAATATGTTTTAGGGAATCATCGGCCTGACCCAAGCAACCTCTTTTATCGTCATCATTGTTATTTTAATCTCACCATCATTAACATTAGGAGGAGATAATTGTTTGGAAACGATACACAATATGAGAGCATTACTGCATTATAGCATATGTTCCTTATGTTGATGCTGTTTTGTGTGTTCCTTTACATAAAGACACAACACAAAGGTATTTAATGGAGCGTAACAACTGACCACAATATAGGTTTAGTGTGCATTCAGATTAAAGCCCCCGGAGGGAGGGGCCCTGGTTCTTACCCTCATACACAAAGGCTGAAAGTGATCACCTGATAGATCAGATAATAGATATTTGAGTCGTTTTGTCTCGAACATCAAACATAACTTTCATATTGTCAGTCCCCCAAACCGACCGGAAGTCTCGTTCCTGTGTCTTCTTCCTGACTTTACGGTGGTGCGCATCTCACCGACCTGGAATACCGATTTCCGAACATTTCGGCCTTTTCCCTCCGCTGCACCGTAAAGCCGCGTTTTCGTGCTGCGGCTTGCATTGGCGTTGTGGGGTTAAGGACAGGCTCTGTCGGTCGGTATTATGACAGAGGGAGATGACACACATCCAGAGGGAGCTGTGTTTGTTTTGTATGGCGAAATGAGGATGAGGCAGGGGGTGGAGAGTCGCCACAGAGACGCTGGGTTCCGTCCAAACATCACCGCATTTTAGCACTTCTTCAGTGCTCGGGATTTGCGTTACACGGCATCTGCTGCACCGCTCATTTTTTCCCTTTCTTGACAGTGCATGGTGGAACATGCAGCTTGTTTGAGGACACCCCCCTTCCACATACCCATTGCTGCCATGATAGGCAGAGGTCTCCTCTCGACCGTGGCTCGGCCGGTTGGAGAAGAGGCAGATTGATTTGGGACGGTGGGTCATATCTGCGGATGTTATTCCGTCTGTGGAGCCTGTAAATCTCATCCGCGCGCGCACACCGTGATTCTTACTCAGGGAAAAAAAGGAGAAAGAAAACAACATGTCTTCTCGATCTGCATTACCGTCTGGAAACGACAGGAGTAGTGGAGACCATGTAAGTGCAATTCCAGTCTGCAGCCTGTGTTTGTGTGCCTGCAGACGATAGATCGTGCATCCCTTAAAAAAAAGAAGAAAAAAAGATATCTGCATATGTGTGGCTTTGGGCAGTTTGTGGTTTTATTCATTGTGCGGGTGGTTGAGGGGAGGGGGGTCGTAGATGGTGATGTTTTTCCCGTTTGAGGCTCTGCTGTCCTGATATTGGACGGATATTTAAACAGAGCAGGCTCTTTGAAAAAAAAGGCTAACCTTGGGTGTCTGTGCAGGGAAAGAGCTGATGGCAGGCAAACAGCCCGGAATGAGTCCATCCGCATACGATAACGCTCAGCGGATATGCGCAGAAAGCCTGAAGACCAGCCGTCACCTCTTATTATAAGGCTTGGAGAGATAGTGATGTCACATTATACTCCTTGCTGCTGCTGCTGCTGCTGCTGTTGTGTGTATGTATGTGTGTGTGTGTGTGTGTGTGTGTGTGTGTGTGTTCCCTAGAAATTGGATGGGTGGGACGAGAGCAGCACAAGAGGCCAAAATAAACGTAGAGAGAATATCTGGACTGTTCGGCTGAAGCCAGGGGATTACTGCGTAAAATGATGTGCAGTCCATTGCTGCGCAGCCTACAAAGCGATCAACCCCAGAGCCAGTGGGTGTCAGACAGCGCCATACATTGTATGCTGTGGAAAACAGAAACGGCCTGCAGAAAAGAAGCAAGCTGACACCGAACAGGTTCTGCATATGTGGAATCCATCCATCTAATATCTAAATGGGCGCATGACTGATTTATGTTGCATTATGTCATTTCATTGCCCTCAACACTTTTGCACCCCCTCCCCCCACCCCAACCCCATCTGTTTGTTAGCAGAGCTTTCAGCACAGAAGGATGGGTAAGCCAATAGATGTGTGGATGTGTGTGTGTGTGGAAGTGAATGTGCAGGAGTGTGTGACTTTACGAGGTGTATGATTGATTGTGAATGGAGATTCATCTATTAGAAGTGATCTGGAGCTGTTACTGTTGCATCTCGATTATACGATGATGACAGATGAGTGGATGGAGCGGATGAAGCGGTGTCTTGCCATATTGGCAGTCACAGGTGAGGCTTGGCTTGATGTGCAACGAACAGCGCAGGGGGATTAATGCACTCGCTTGCTCGCCACGCATGCATGTGTGTGCTGCCCGTGGTATTGGTTGGAGATGTTTGATTGTGGAGTTTGGATCCCGACTGGCACCAAGGTGGGGCATAGGAACATGACTGGAAGCAAGAGAAGGAATAACGGAAGGTGGGGGTTAAGGCTATGAGTGGTTGTGTTTGCGTGTGAAACTAAGAGCAAGATGACATGCTGGGGGGGAATGGAAGTGTGATGCCTCAGGGCCCAGGGCTGGCCAGGGACCACTGTGTCGGCATCTGCTCCCTATTTTTTTGTTTTTGTGTTGTTGTTTTTTTACTTCTTCCTCTTACAAACAGTGGAAGGTGATACCTCTTTATTGCCCCACTCACTACCACCTGTTCTTATGTTTCCCTCTTTAATATCTTCCCTTTGTTTGTCACATGACAAGTAGCTGTTTCATACTGTGCTGCATCAGGCTTTGCTTGTGTGATTGCATGTTGTCGTTTTCCGCTTGAAAATTATCTGTGACTCAAGCTTGAGACTATCAGAACTGCACAGCAATGCTCTAAAGTGTTGGGGTCCAGGATCAACTGTTTACAGGGTTGTGAAAGCTTCAGGGCCACCACATATTCAGCGTTACCTGTATCCCCTGTCAAAATGGATGAAGACATCTCTCAGCAGTGAAGTAGCAGACCTCTGAAGAAGATGATGCTGAGCCCAAAATGGAAACAGTATGTTGTGTTGGAATACAGCTGTTAGCCCAGGAACGAGGGACATGTAGTCACATGCAGATCAGCTCCAGGTTGTTGCTCTTTGTCATTACGGGTCAAACATCTGTTGGAATGATTATGGGATATGGCACCAACTTGTCATTATGAACTTAGCAGTATTTGATATACAAAGCTGGGTTGGTTATTGTAAGTGTTGTCACCAATGTGTTTTTTGTCACTTACACAGTATGTGTTACACTGTGCAGCGATCAATGTGACAAACACTTTAGCTACTAAAAGAGAGAGGTGTCTTATTGTTTGGAGACAGAGTTTATGAGTAGCTTGAAGAGGCTGCAGGCACTAACTAATGCATGCTATTTTACTTCTGGAGGCCCATCAGTCGTTTGAGGTTGTAGATCATCCTTTAAGTCCTTTTCCAGCCTGCTGCTGCTGCTCTGTGTGATATTGCTGTTGGCACAGTGACCTAACCTCTTCCCCTTCATTTTCCTCCAGCATGTGTCACTGGGGGCCAGCCGCTCAGATAAGGCCACCAGCCAGTCCAGCCGCTCTCTGGGTGCCCGGTGCAGGAACTCGATTGCCTCTTGCTCTGACGAACAGCCGCACATAGGCAACTACCGCCTGCTCAAGACCATCGGCAAAGGAAACTTTGCCAAGGTCAAGCTGGCCCGCCACATTTTGACGGGCAGGGAGGTGAGTTACAAGAGAAACAGACATCAAAGGTGGGAGTGAGTGATGGATATAACTGTAAAAAATGAAAGGTAACACTTGGCCGATGTGTTGGTGTCCTTAATATTATCTTAAGAATCCAGTAGTATGTCTTCATGAGAGCCCTCCTTTTAATTATATTTTCTAAAAAGTACATTTTCCTTGCCTCCTAATTAGTCCTTCTCTAAAATGTATTTGTGTACGTTTCTTTGAGCCAGCTATTTTAACACAAATAGATTGACTTATCTTCTGTATCTTTAATGCTGAGCTTCAAGCTCCATATTTTATTCTTGGACTCAAGTAGAATTTCTTTGGATGACTCAAAGTTCAAAATAGTCCTTATATACTGCATATACCTCAGCGAAGTCCTTCAGTTTAAGCCACCTTTCTTCTCATCGGCTGCCACTCACAGAGAGGAGGGGCTAATGTGCTCACAAGGCGTTAGTTGTGGATACAGTGGACTCATTATATTAAACTATAGCCATGTTTAACATGAGCATGCACCACTGCAATACTACATGTATGACAGGAAATAAGGAAACACATACGAGGTCCTTTTAAAGGAAACTGGGAAACTATGAAGTGAAATTATTTCAAACTGTGGGTAAAAACAACCTAATCTAAACACACGACTAAATAATTGCATTACGTCTAATAAGATAAGAGTTAACAAGTTTTTCAATTCAGTTCCATTTTATTTATACAGCAACAACAGTCGCCTCAAGGCGCTTTATATTGTAAGGTAGACCCTAAAATAATACATACAGAGAAAAACCCAACAATCATATGACCCCCTATGAACAAGCACTTTGGCGACAGTGGGAAGGAAAAACTCCCTTTTAACAGGAAGAAACCTCCGGCAGAACCAGGCTCAGGGAGGGGCGGGGCCATCTGCTGCTAGCGGTCAGGGTGAGAGAAGGAAGACAGGATAAAGACATGCTGTGGAAGAGAGACAGAGATTAATAACTTTTAATACATGTTTTTATAATTTGTAGTACATGTTTTCTTTATAACACTTTATGATTAATTATGTATTTAACAAAGCTCGGAAAGAACTTTCATCATCTACTTAGCAGCGCCTGGTTTAGCAGCACCAGTTCTAGTCAGTAGGGATTAAATCCGCTCAAATTCGCGTGACAACAGCTTGTGGAAGTAAATGTTCCGAGTGGCCTCAGTCCATGTTTACTTGCTGTAGAAGACGATTTAAATATGCCTCTCAAAATGAGATTTTTCTGCATTTCTTGAGTGCTGAGAAAAGAATTCTTAGATATGAGTCAGTCATATCAGTAGGAAAGGCTTCACAGCATCATATAAGAGTGTCGCTATCTTTTTTTCACTCATCAAAAATTCCTTGATGTCTCTTCCAGGTTGCAATAAAAATCATTGACAAAACTCAGTTGAACCCAACCAGCCTACAAAAGGTGAGTTTTTCCTTTTGATACTAATGAGACGAGGGAATATATGTGTTATGTGCTCAGGTACAAAATAGAAACGCACACTGGTTTGATGTTATTTGTCTTCATAAGCAGAAACAAAGCATTCAAGTGAGGTGGATTCTGTTGGGGGTTTAGAGGCTGGTCAGGTTTGTCCTCAGCTGCTTCCACCCTCTCACAAGGGACAGGAATGAGACAGCATCTGATAGAGAGAGGGCTCATGGGATGTGATGCTGTTTGACAGGTGCTAGGGACTGGATGGGAGTGAGAGGAGACCTCTGTTCCAGAGATCAACTCTTGTCTCTCTCCGGGCTAATCACCGGCCTGAGAGGGACTGAGTTATTTCATAAACCACAGTCACGCAACCTATACCTACTTAGATTGCCATGAAAAGCTTGTTTCTATGCATAACAAAGAAAACAGAAGATTTTGTAGCAGTTCAGAGGTGAACTGGTACAAAATCAGCTGTCCTTGGTGTCTGTCGGGTGCATGGCACAGTCTGGTTTCTTGTTCCTGCTGGGCAGAATGTTGAGATGTGAGTCTGAACTGTAGATACTTGTATGACTTGTTATACATGGATGTCTGGTATAGATGGAGCAGGAGCTGGGTTTATAGACACTTGGAGCTGGAGACATGGATTGAAGATTTCATTATTTTATTAATTAAAAGCTGTTGTGTCTCAAAATGTGCGCCTCATGTAGCTGTGTGATGTAGAAAAATAAAATGTATATAGAAGCTCAGAAAATGCATGTGACATGTGCTGCATCCTATAATATCCACATAATGCCAAAGTCTCAACATCACAACATGCACAAGCTCCTCTGCCTGTGCACAAGACGTGAACAGACCAGGGAAAATCAAATCAGGGGCGAAATAATCCAGTTTTATTTGTGTGTAGTATGTGTGTGATTTCATTTGACTGAAGACATCTGCATGTCTGGCTTGATGCAGTCAACAAGACACTACTTCTATAAGATAGGACCCCTTGTTTACATTAATGTGGAGGGTAACACCATTGCAAAAATGTCCTGGAAGATTTTGATCACTGACTTCCTGCAATCCTCATTCTTAAAATCATATTTCTGGTGCTTATTTCATGGCATCCGGTTCAGGAGCTGTAATCCTAACTTCCATGTCATGCCATCTTCCTGGGTGCACCTTTTTTTGGATTGGATTGTGGGAGACGAGAGAGGTGAAGGAATTTTCACCAATTAGGGAGAAAACTCAACACCTGGCCACTGGTTATAGTTTTTCACAT
This sequence comes from Pundamilia nyererei, assembly GCF_000239375.1. NCBI lineage: Eukaryota > Metazoa > Chordata > Actinopteri > Cichliformes > Cichlidae > Pundamilia > Pundamilia nyererei. Next base: position 1,772,635 of record NW_005187498.1, read on the forward strand.
ACCTGTGGGCTAGTGAAAGTCCTTAGATTTAAACACACAAAAGAGGCCATATTAACACAATGTGGATGGTTTTGTAGAGATTAGTTGAAAGATAACAAAGTCCGAACTTAAGCATGTTAATTCAGGCAGAATACAAAAGCTAACAGTGACATCCCACATCATTGACACCTTTGTATGTATGTAACTGGCCAATCTCGTTTAGATATTCGAGCTGCTTCAACCTGTCCGCACTTGCTACAGGTGCGTGCCACTTTGCAGCTCACCACCATTCCAGTTCCTCTTGTTCTGGCTATGTCTGACTTCATCAATGCCATCCATCGTCTACTTTACAATGCTATGGGGTCTTATTGCTCTCCCTGCCTTCCATACATGTGCATAGAATTGGTGGAGAGGCCACAGAACAGAGCCTTGCCGGCAAATATAAATTGCTGCAGATGGAAGTAATTGTCTTCTCTTTATACGACAGTCCTGTCTGAAATGAAGTGTGTGTTAAAGACACATCACATCCAAGCAGAAATTTCTATTTCAGCACGTTTCTGCTATGTCTTAGCTATGGCCAGGAAGCTTATAACCACTGTTCACATGCATCCTGACATAGACCTGCTGTTTCTTTGCAGTGTTGGGGGTTTGTTTATTGTTTTGATGGATCTGACTCTTCTCAGCCTTGTTGTGATGAGCAAGGAATTAATGGGATGGCCTGGATGATAAGACACTTAAGCGCTACGCATCCCAAGATTCCCTCTCACAGCTGGAGAAGCTGGGAAGGAGCTTGGTCTTAATACCTAGGTTGCTATGACAACAGTGATATTAGGGCACTGCTGAAGGAACTGAATGGAGAAGGAGGAGGAGGAGGGATGGAGGGAGATGTGGGAAAGGGGAGTGAGAAAAAAAAGAATAGAATTGCTTATCGCACCATCGTTTTTTTCTTCTTCCTTTTTTTTGTAGTTGACATCATGGAAGAGAGTTGCCACCAACTGCCTTTTGTTATGACAGTGGTACTGTTACTGTATGTTCATGGAACTGGGAGAGCTGGCATCAATTTTAAAGCCCCTGACTGAAGTGTACAAATATGTGCCTCACAGCATCACAGACAGGAGGGGGGGTCAGAGTAGATGTTGGTCTGAATTTGGCTCCATTCATCACACTGCTGTGTGGGCTTTGCTTGCTCTTAAAATGAAAATCATTTTATTATCAGGATTATTATACATTTGTCTGCTCCTCTTTGGTTTTTTGTGGTAAAATGAATTGCACATTACTGTACTATAAAGACGAATGACTATATGTGTACTCTGTTCACGTCAGAAGAGATGCATTACAAGATAAGTTATAAATTCTTTGTTATAAAAGCGTTGTGGGCATTATAGGGCACACCGTTATTTACATCACAGACTGTACATGTACTGTACAAGATACTGTACTAGATAACCCATCAATGTATTCACTACCAGGTAATATGTCGGTCAACAGTTCAACAGTATCTTGCTATCTCATTTGTAGTTGCTTCACTTGCTCCCCGTTTGTTGAGAAAGGTTTGTCTCAGGCTCTCCTGACAATGATGTTACTTTAAATTTTCTGGAACCTTTAAACTGGCGAATTGTCAAGGCAAGTGCTCGCAAGCACTGGATGCTGCCCTTCGACAGACTTACTAAATCTGCATGTGAAACGAAATCGTGGTTTTAGGTAGGGGTCATTAAGATGTATGCAGCTAATATTGCACACTTTAGGAAGAGCCTCACCTTCATAACATACAGTATTAGATAAAAAAAAAAAATTTGTTAATGTGAATCATGACGAGCTACTTTAGAGATGTCCAAGAATAAAGTGTATGGCTGGAAATGAGCATGATATGTATATGTATATACAAAGAGCAACATGCAATGGACAAATGTGAGCCCCTAACTGGAATTTATCTTTAAAAAGTTCTAAATTGTGCAATTAGAAAATGACAGATTTGTTATTTTAATTTAAAAGGGAATTAAATGAAATGGAGAAAATAGTTTACATGAAGTGTTTAACTGTGCTCAGTTTCTACTGACATTTCAACTATTTTAGTATTCAGTGTCACATGTGGGAATTAACAGCAACATGCTTCAAATGAGAAGCTCAGCCTACTTATAATTGCTTGACATTTTCATGGTGCTCTGGGATCATAAAACTTCTGGGAAACTCGAGTTTAACTGACATGGATCTCTACAAAGTGAATGCAGAAATGCCCTCTCCACCACTGTATAGAGACTGGTTCCATAATTGAAACCAGTTCTCCTGAGCACCTAATTCCACTGAGGTTTTATTTATCATGAGATGTAAATTTTGTTTCTTCTTCCAGCTTTTTCGGGAGGTACGGATAATGAAAGGCTTAAATCACCCAAACATAGGTAAGTTAATGTACACATTACTGTACTTTGTCACAAGGTGTGTGCGCAGGCAGTAGTAAAAAGGTTTGAGCTCTTAAGCAGTCACTGACTGAAGTGCAGAGTGACATCTCACATGTATCAATACCTCCCATTGCACTAATGACTTTCCTCCATATTAAGAGAGCCAGACAGATACCTGTGCATTTTTTATAACATTAACAGCTTTTGTTTTGTGTTTTGATGTTGATCTGGTTCTGTTTTGGGCTACAGTGCAGCTTTTCGAGGTGATTGAGACGGATAAGACCCTTTACCTAGTCATGGAATATGCCAGTGGAGGTAGGTACATCAACCATCATGTCCAGGAAAGCTATGATGGAGCCCAAATGATGTATAGGGTTGCAGATTTGGCATCTAAGCTCCAAAATGAAAACTGTTTGTGAGAGCACTATGTGGCTGATTTTACAGATGCGGTCTTTCTTTAGGATGTGCAATAAAACAGAATAAAAGTGGTACAATTTTTTTTAAAAACACTGATTCCTTTT
>NW_005187498.1:1775908-1776939 GCF_000239375.1 Pundamilia nyererei
ATATATATATATATATATATACTGGAAGCAGCCAGTTAGCCTTATTTAGCAGATGGAATTGAAAGAACACCCTGGTTTTCCTTCTTATTTGACTTCATGTATCTAATATATGCACAAAAAAGGGATTTTTCTCAAAGATATAATCAATGGCTGGTATGTTCTACAGAGCCAGAGTGGCTCTTTCCCCTTTCTAGTATTTACACAAAGCTAAGCTAGCTTTCTGTGTGTTTGTTTGGCTAGTCACACAGGGTGTGTGTTAGCTAATGGTACAGAGGCTGTATTTCCCAGGAAAGACAGAATGTGAAACAACTTTACGCAGAGACAGAAAAATGTGTAACAATGACAGGGCAGGAGAGGAAGAAGAGAGAATATTTTTAAAGATAAGGAGTGCTCAGTGACATTTTATAGACTGGAAACTTGAAGCTAGCTGCTAACTGTGGTGAGGTTTATAGTAATGTACCATATTGGACTGGAGCAGCTAGTGTTCATGGTCAATGTTAGGTTATATCGCAGGTATCAGACATCAAATTCAATTTAAGATGAGAATGTTGATTAGATTCACTGACCGTAATCATCCTTGATAGCTCATGTAATATCAATAACTTATGTCTTGTTGATTCAGGTGTGTCAGTAGTGTAGGGTGACCATATTTTGATTTCCAAAAAAGAGGACATTTGGCCCAGTCATGAAGAATTTTAATAATACTGTTTGTTTAAAGAAAATTTTAACATATTTAAAAGAGGCCTTCTTTGTGCGATTAATGAATGGTGAAATAGAAAATGTCATAGGCTTTTACAAGTCAACAAATGCAAAAAAAATAACTTAAAAACCTCTGGAATTAAATAATGTTACAGAAATAATGTCTCATCTGTATAAGAAAAATTATAGTGAGGTACCAGGGAGGTATTGTGCAATGGTTTCTGCTGTCTCATTTGGCGTTTCTAACCTCAGTTAATTTTGTTTGCACGCCACCATTCTTCCAGTCAAAGTATGATTGGGAATATTTTCCCTGTTCCATGGTTACTTAAGTC
>NW_005187498.1:1777270-1808086 GCF_000239375.1 Pundamilia nyererei
TGGTTTGCTTTAATATTATGTGGCGCGCTACATCCACACAGTTGTTGTTTTCTTGCTTGCGCACAACCAATTTTACAAACATGAAAGCCGATAATACATTTTCACAATAGAAAGAGTAAATCATAACCTTGTGTTTTGGCAATGTTATGTTGTATTTTTGATAAAAATGTTGTTGGGATGTAGTTGAAGTTAGTCATTGAGAAATATCAATAGCAAGACTGAGATCTGTCAGACTCAGTTAATTGATCCATTATAGAAACACAGTGTCAAGGGGTTTAAGTCCTTCCAAACACTCATTCACTTCGGCTGGATTTGTTCTTCACTATTTGAAAAATCGCTTTGACGTTGTCTCTCATCATTCAGAGAATTTATGTACACTACATATGTAAAAATATGTACAAAATAATCAATAGCTCCTGGGGTATTTCCAGTGCCTGGTAGACACTCTCTGCATTGGTGTCATATTAAAAGAAAATAAATTCCTGACTAGAAAAATGTTGCTACATGCAGAAATTCAATGAAAGTGCATGTTTGCTTATGTTTAGTTATGATTAAAGACACCCTGCACTTCCGATTTTTCAGCTAGAATTTGCTATTAATCGAATCGCTCTTAATGAGCAAGGCAGTTGCAGGAGGCTGGACTTTGGTGGGAGAACCAGAGAAGTCCAACCATAATGAGAAAAACACTAGATAAAAGAGGACAAAAACACCTTCACGTTAAAAAATATTTTATATAAGTATAATAAAAAGAAAGAAAGAAAGCATTTTTTTCTGGTTATTTATTTACAGTGGATGGCATCATCACACTGTGGCAGGAAAACACCAGAAAAAAATCAAAATTGTTTATAAACTTAAACTACTGGGCCTGGGTTTCTGCGTTTTCAGTATCCTCTCCCATTATAATGATAATAATTATTATTATCAAATTTGCAAAAATTTGTCGTTACATTCCCATCCTGATATAGAGACACGCATAAAAAAAGTTAGGCTGAAGAAGGAGAATAATAAAAATAAGTCTGACTTATTAATATCTAATGTGCCTCAGTGTTTCAGTGTTCTGACATACTCAACAGTAAATCTGACTAATAATAGTGTGCCTTCATGCTGATGCACTGGCACAACCAATAAGAATAATACATCTGATGAGCAATAAATAATGTGCCTCAATGCTATTGCATTAACACCCTCAAAAAATTGAAAACAGATATTATTCTGAGGGTGAGAAAGTCTGTTCCACTCTCATCTCCACAGTATCATATGAGACCCAGTTGTCAGTTAGCTTACCTTAGCAGAACAAAGCAGCCTATTCTATAAGGCTGTAACCTTATACGTATAGTACAAATGGCAGTGTTGTCGATCTTGAACTCAAAGGAAATGAAAGGAAACGTTCCTTCTGTAACAAAGCTAATTTAAAGAAGCCTAAATAACATCTAAATAACCAAAACTACAGTATCACATCTTTTAATCTAAAATTGTGAAATATAATAATTTTGGTGGGCGATTGAACTCAAGTGATAGCTGTCCAGAAATGCATATGTCATGTTCAGGCACTATGACATATTGGAATATAGTGTGCCTAAACCTTTTTATGGCTATATGTGATAGACAGACTCTTTAAAAAGATGGCTGTGGGCTATGCGCTAATAGCTGCTCTGTATTTAAAGTTAATAGCATATGGGACCTCAACATAAATAAGTGAGCAGCCTCAGTGCAGTAATAATGTTGCTTTTAAACAGACTTTAGACACATTAATACCCGCCAGCACACGTATCTGTACACTATCCTTTTCCTGTTTGCGTCCATTGGTTTCTATTTGTGTCAATTTCTCGTCACCAATCCCATTTTTCTGTGTTGTGTCTGAGACCATATCATTTTTTTACTGTGACCTTGGCGAATGTTTTTTTTTACAAGCCTTTAAGTCAGGGGGTAAAAAACAAGTATTAGGGATGCGTAGTGGTGTAAAATGCCTGTGAAGGCCATAATATGCTTTTTCCTGCAGCATGTTTAAGAGTACATAATAGTGCACAAACACGATAGTATTAAAACAACAGCTAAGCTGCTGTAGAGAAATATTAGTGGTCAGACTTGGGTTATGTTTTTCAGTATTTTTATGATGCATATTTACAGATTTACAGCTAGTTTTTGAGCAGATATAGGAAAGCAGATGTGGAGTCCTGTAAAAAACCCATGATAAACCCCATGATTCAGTAGCATGTAGAATCAATTTTTGCTGCAATAATTCTCATGAATCATTATCTGCAGGACTGTTTTATAAATCTCTTACATGTTTGTGGAGGATTTTTGGTGCACACTTCTTAAAAATGTTGGATTTTTTTCGGGCATTTCAGTCAGGTTGTGATCTGAACTTTGAGCCATTGCAACATTTTGAATCTTTTGGTGATTTTCTGCTTGAGATCATTATGCTGTTGCATGACTCACTTTTAACGTTAACTGTCAGACAAACTGACCTTTGACTCTAAAATTTTGGCATTCAGAGGATTTCGTGGTTGACTTGGTGACTGCAAGTTGTTCAGGTCCTGTGGCTGCAGAACAAGCACAGATCATCAACCCTCCACCATCAGGCTTAACAGCTGATGCAGTGTGTTTTTGCTGATATGCTGTTTGGTTTTCTCCAAATGTAGCGACAGGCCAAACATCTTCACTTTGGTCTCATCTGTACAAAGGACATTGTTCCAGAAGTCCTATGGTCTTTTTATAATAAAGAGGCTTTCTCTTGCCAACCCTTCCAAACAAGCCATGCGTTCATTCTTTTTGGGACTGAACTTTAACATTTAAAATGCTAACTGAGTCCTGTAGAATCTGTTGGTCTTGTTTTTCACATTTCTCTCAGCCTTGTACTGTCTAACACTGGTGGGGAATTTGCTGGGGCATGCACTCCTGGGAAAAGGGGTAGATGATATAAATTCAAAATGATATCACAGTATGTCAATAAAATATATGATCAGATTTTTTATTTTTTTTATTTTTACAATATTGAAAGAAAACGGTGAACATTTTTGTTGCTTGCATCTAGCAATCCATTTTCCATCCTTTCCCTGCTGACATTGATTACATAATTACTCATTTTAAGTGTAAATCTACTGAAATACTGCAGCAGGAGCAATGTAATAGTAGTAACATAGTATTATTGCCTGTGACACAGCATAAGTCAAATGTAAGTGTAAAAGTGGTGTTTCCAATAGAAATGAAGCTTATGCGTTCAGTAAGGAAGCTCTGTAGTCACACATCTGTCTGCTTCCCAGGTGTTTGGTGGCTAATCTAAGCATTGCATCACTTCCACTTTCCCACGCTTTCAAGCTCATTGCAGCAGCTGTGGTCCAGTCCAATCATCTTTCTGCCTGCCTTCTTCAGCCCAATCAGCCTCCGCTCTGCTTACTTTAAATCTCACCGATCACTGTCGTTCTCCCTCGCAGAGGCCTTCATGCAATTCACCTTTCTTGCCATCTCCGCATCTCCCATGTTACTCAGACTCTATCAAAGCATCCATCTTCATTTCCACCACCAGCGTGTAGACTCCAGGGAACGGGGCCCTAATCCCTGTCACCGCTGGGATTTCATCAGTCTAATCGGCAAATAGCTTCATTGAATTCTGTGCATCAATAAAGCACGTTCAGTTCCGTCAAATGATTTTTCCTTAGTAAAATGTGTAAAAAATGATAAAATAACTGCTTAACACTTAACAAGTAAACCCTGTAACTCCTCAGGAGTTGCTTAATTTTGTCACCTAATAGAACTGAAAAGTATTGTCTGCCAGCTGATGTTGTGTCCTCGGTCAAGCTTTTTAACCATTTGCATAAAGCCCTGTTTTTCCTCCATCTCACCGCATCAGTAATTTCCATCCACTGTTTGCTCTTCCTGTCATATGGGGCGCACCTAGAGAGTGCTCCAGGGACGTTCAGTGGAGTCATATGTTTACTTTGGGTGACACATCCCAGCTGTTAGTATTTCCTCCTTCATAGCCTGGTTGTACTTTATGGTGTGTTTTTGCCTCAAGTGGTAAAATATGTTTGTTTTTTTCCACTGCAGGGACAGTTTTCTTGGATATTTTGCCAAGTACTGTGCTTTCTTTCAGATTTGTTGAAGTAGCTCCTTTTTTTAGGTATTAAAAAGATATTCCCAGATTTACCTTGTTACCATGCACACTACTGAAGATATACACATGGTGTTAACTATAGCAATGATATCACGATGTGGCATTTTTATATCACGTAAAAAGTGGCCAAACCTTCTGCTTTCATAGATGTGGTCACACACAAAAGAGCTTAGAAAGTATTAAAACTGAATGTTTTGATTGTTTTGAGGATTAAGCAGTTTGTTATGTTATTTCATTATATGTTAGAAGGCGTCAGGAGGTATTCTGTCTCTAAAAATGTGAAGTGAGATAATTGTGATATTGAAGTAGGGCGCAGAAAAGACTTTTATCAAGTTTTTATGGCCCACATAACCAGACCTGTATGGCTTCAGTAGTTATGGATGTTCCTTCGTGTTGTTAGTAGTTGGAGGCAGCCATGTGAATACAGGTCACATAAGCAAATGGGAACGCCCAACAGAAATATTAAATACATTTCAGTGAATTTGTGTCAGTTTGACCATGAAACAAGACACGTATATGCATTTTATATTTTAAAATATCTTTGAGAAATATCCAGTCATTGTTACAGACAGCCATCTTTTTAGGAGGATGTGCTAATTTTAGCCACTTTAAGCTAATGTGCATACCAGGCCTATTAGTACTGTAACATCGCAACGCCTCAGCATACAGAAGGAAGTATTATTTAGTCTTTCCAAAGTTGTAGTCTGGTCTTATCAAACAAGATAAACCTTAAAACTATTCTCACATGGATTTTCATGGATTTTCATCACCTTCGGACGGAGCCACGGTCGCTGCTACCCTCTTCTGTTATGCCTCAGTCGTTCATTTCCTAAAATATCAAACTGTTCCTTTGGTCTGCATGCATTATTTGTTTATTATATGTTTTCATGCAATTACATGATTTGTGGATATTAAAATTAACTTACAGTGCTTGCATCTTATTAAATATTAAAAGCTGCTGATGTGATTAAAATTGACTGTGTACGTCAGCAGTGTTTACTTAGCTAACAGCATAAAGCTTCTGGCTTTGTTACCTGACTGATGTGCTGATATGCTCCTCACAGGTGAAGTTTTTGACTACCTCGTGTCTCATGGGAGAATGAAGGAAGTTGAAGCAAGAGCCAAATTTCGACAAGTATGAATACGTTACCTCTCGGTGTCAACGTTACACCAGTTGTTGCATTTTCTTGTCGGTACTTTAAGGGTGTCTGTCTTTCTATGTCCACAGATTGTTTCTGCTGTCCACTACTGCCACACGAAGAACATTGTCCATAGAGATTTGAAGGTGAGGAAGCTCAGAGGAATGTCTGGGGCAACTTTCAGAGGGGGATTAAGGCTAGTCTAGGACTAGAAAATTTATTTCACTGACAGATTACCCTGAACTCAAAGTTGTAATCTCTGACTAGTCTTAATCTATGTCTCTGTAAAGGGTTTTTAATCACACTGATGAGTGTATGGGAGGGTAGAATGTGCAAATGCACAGTGGGCACAGTGACATATATACACTATAAGTCATGCCCAGTTGAACTTGTGCATTAGTGGATAACACACAAGTGCAACTTCCCTCTCCTTGTTTGCACTCTTTGTATTACAACTTTACTCTCATTGTACTCTCTTTTCTCTCCCATCCATCTTTCCTGTTCTTCCTTGTCCTTTCCATCCTGCTGTCCGTCTCTGCTTCCTCCTCTGCGTGAATGGATGTGTGAGTCAGGCAGAGAACCTCCTGCTGGATGCCGATGCCAACATCAAGATTGCCGACTTCGGCTTCAGCAATGAGTTCACCCTGGGCAACAAGCTGGACACGTTCTGTGGCTCACCGCCCTATGCTGCGCCTGAGCTTTTCCAAGGAAAGAAGTATGACGGGCCTGAGGTAGACGTCTGGAGTCTGGGAGTCATCCTCTACACGCTGGTCAGCGGCTCGCTGCCCTTTGATGGGCAGAATCTGAAGGCAAGTGGAAGGCTGGAGGAAACTATCCGTCTGTTTGTCTGTCTGGGGATACTTGAGTTTTCCTTGGTGGTTTATTGTAGCAGCGATAGGTTTTCATGCATTAGTACGCAACAACATTAAAATCACTGATTTATTCAATAACTTTGATCTTCTAGTTACCAGTGTTGGGACTAACGCGTTATTAAGTAACGCGTTACAGTAACTACGTTATTATTGTGGTAACGAGCACGGTAACTAGTTATTATGCCAAAATCAGGAACGCGTTAATCGTTACTGGGATTTAGATAGGCTCGTTATTCGTTACTTCGTGTGGTGGCTGTCGCGGAGCTTCCACAGATTCAGTAACATTAGCAAGTGGTGGAGGCCAGCAGATGGATGAGGGAAAGGGAGGCAGGAGGAGGAGAGACCCGAGGCGGCCAACGGTCCGAGTGTCAGGTGAACTGAACTTCAGGTAAGAAGTTATGACCTGCAGTCTATCTGGGTCAGATATAAACCAAGTTTAGGTGGAGTTTATTTTTGTTATGCTGACTTTTTACAGTCAGTTACAATAACTCGTACTGCGTACTAGCTAGCTTGACAGAGTTTATATACCGCTGGGCGGGTGCTATGATATTATTGATATTGAACTTTATTTTGTTCATAAGGTTAATTATTAGAGTTGCCAACCATCCCGTAAAAAAAGAAAAGAATCATCTCGTATCCAGAGAAAATATTACGCGTTTCTTATTGAGGTGAAAAGGAACAGTTTGTCCCGGACTTCAGCTACAATGAAAAAAGACACAAAGCTGGAGTTATTCTGTGTCTTTGCTGCACAGCTGTTTCTTCTTCTCTCATTCCCTCCCCCTCCCTCTCCTGTTTCTACTTCAACCATGAAACTGATCAATGATCAGCTGATCGGCTTTTCTCTCTTGTTTGTTTATCGCTCACTTTGCGCCAGAAAGAGGAAACCAGTGGATGTCGCGCTAAACAACAGCAGCACATTTAAGCTTGATCAGCTGTTGTTAGAATTTATTTAATATTACTTTCTAGTATCAGCTGATGTTTGCTGGAGCCACAGCTGTAAAGCTGCTGGTCATGATGTCGGTTTGGTTATCTGGTGAGAGGGAAACATGAAGATGAAACCAGGAGATGTCCTTACTGGATCATCAGAGCTGTGATGGAGAAACAGGTTTACCTTTTAGGTGACATGAATGAGTTGAAGGGAAGTTATGAACTGTTTCTGAGAGACAAATAACACCAGGATCCTTTTCTGTGTAGCTGACAGCTGGTAACTGTGCAGGGGCGGGTCTAGCAAAGTTTTGCCAGGGGTCCATGTAGGGCATTAACAGGGAAAGGGGGGCACAAAGAAATGCTTTTCTTTCTTATTCTCATTTAAAATGTCTAGCTTTTAAAAAATAATTATCTGAATCTTACAACAAACGATTGATAGATTGATGCATATATACCATCAAAACAGTGTACATCACTGTCACAACAGCGTTTGTTTTCATTCAAAGGCTTTATGATTTTTCCTATAATGGTAGGCCGGTCTCTAGTCAAAATGCCCGGGACGATTTTTGTCCCAGTCCAGCCCTGTATGCAGCTCATCTGCAGTCTGGTGTTGCCTACATCTTCCTATTCAGAAGGCAGAATTTCTGAGTTCTGAGTACAATCGAAAGCACCACGACTGCAGTTTTCATGTTGGATGTAAAAAGCGCACATGACGCTGTGACGTAGGCTAGAATCATGGCAGCAGTCAACGTCGGTCCAGGCGTGGGATTTCTCTCGTGGAAATATGCACATTATTTTTTCCTTTCTGTTGGTAGGTGGCACAGTGCACTGTGGCAAGTAAACAAGCTAGAAGACTGGCAATCTGGCTGGGTATCCAGTTACGGAAGCAACATTAACAAGAGAATTCTGAGTAAAACCAAAGTTACTTTCCCTAGTAACTAGTTACTTTGAAAGTAACAAGTAACTTGAAGTAACTGAGTTACTTTTGATAGAAGTAACTAGTAATGTAACTAAGTTACTAATTTAAAGTAACTTACCCAACACTGCTAGTTACAATGCAATGTTGGGCTGGGAAATCTTGCATCACAGCATTTATCTGAAAGTAACTTTGACAAGTACCACCCACGTAAATGGGTAGGAAGTGGGTTATTTGCAGACCAAACAGCCCTCCTGGCACTTCCAAATCCCACACCACCTCCCATACCTCAAACATAACTCAAAAACAGGACAATTAGCTGCTGACTGAACATGCAATATCCTCTGATTCAAATTTGGCCAAGCATCCTCTGAATGCACCAAATAATCCTGAACCACAGATGCTTGTTTGGAGGATCCACAAAGGATGCCCAAGTAGCATTCCAGTGCCAGACACCAAAACAGTCAAAATGCATTTAATTACAAAATTTAGGATTGATTAGGAAGCCATCAAACTACTGAACTGATAGGATTTAAAATGGTGATGTATTCAGGCCATATTTAATCAGCTAATAGACAAATATAAATGTTGCCATTCAGCTACTGAGGCCTCTAAAAACTGTTGCATGCTGTAAAATGCTGACAACTGTTGTAGATATCTGGTCTGTCCATCATGCAGCAAGTGGAGCGCTGTACTCTCTGTGCAGTTTCCACATTGCAGCAACAACAAGCACACGATTATCTTTCTTGCGTTTTGCATTTCAGACGTTTTCTAATTTCTCTAAGTGATAAAAATAAAAGAATCATAAATGTTAAAACAAATGTGCGTATTTGCTTATGCTGACATTATGTTCTGGAGATGTCACGCATGATTTCAACAGGCCTTCACCTTGTAGTTTGCATCCAAATATGATGTCACATTTGACCTCTGACCTCACCAATTCCATTTCATTAAAATACTGCCCAGACAGAGAGCTGCCTTGGCGGAGGTTTGGGCTCTCAGAGTGCTTCTTGTTGGTGATGCATTTCTCAGGAAGCAGGCTAGTTATTTAATATGTCCAAAAATACATACATACTGCTAAAATTAAAAAGAGTTTGAACAATAGTACAAAGTTGCTGAGTTCAAGACTGCTGTTCAAAATTCTTCTCATTTATGTGATTTTATCTACTGTTTCATTTAGTGTATGTTTGCAGATTTTAGCCGTTCACAGCCATTACCGTTTCAGCAACATCTTTTTTGACATACCATAATGCCTGGAGAATCAAAGTAAACAGCTGTCAGAGGAAAGGATGTGGCAAATGTAGCTAGACTTTCGGCAGCATGGAAGGACTCCATTCAGATGGTTTGTACACTAAGGCATCATCATCAGTCTTCTGTTTGTAATATCATTACTCCGTGCAGTCGGCCATGCTGAATAAAAAATGAAGAATAAAACTTTTATCTCAAATTTAATAGTTGGCAATGAATGCCTCCCTCCTCCCAGAGCTCCACTAAAGGAATGGTAGAGACCGATGTATATTTCATTTGTCACATATGTCATTATTGGTAATGAACATGAATGACCTGGTCTTGTTCTTCTCGTATTATGCTGAAGGAAATATGGAAAAACATGTATTTGATGTGGCCAACAGGAACTGAGGGAGCGCGTGCTGAGGGGAAAGTACCGCGTGCCCTTCTATATGTCCACAGACTGTGAAGGCATCCTTCGCCGATTCCTGGTGCTCAATCCCGCCAAACGCTGCACACTTGAGGTGAGCGTCGCACAATTAACAGAGCAGACGTGTTGTGAAATTCCCGCTAATGTGAAGCTCTTCTGTCTTTCCGCTTCTACAGCAAGTCATGAAGGACAAGTGGATAAATGCAGGGTACGAGGGGGATGAACTGAAGCCTCATATAGAACCTGTTGAGGACTACAGTGATCCAGCTCGCATCGGTGAGTCAGTGGGCTGTCAGCCTGTCCACTGAGCTCTATGTAATTAGGATACAAGGTCATCGGTGTTTTCTTACCTTCATCTTTGTTTATTTGTTTGGTTCAGAGGTTATGGTCGGGATGGGCTTCACTCCAGAGGAAATCAAGGACTCTCTGCTTAATCAAAAATATAACGAGGTCACCGCTACCTACCTACTGCTTGGCCGCAAAGGCGATGTGAGTTCTGTAGATGTATCTTACCTGTACTATTTATTTATGCATATTTGACTATAAGGTACATTAACCTTTTCCACACAGCGCTTCAGTGCTTTATCTACCTTCCATCTTCACACATAACCAGTTTAGAATCAACAGTTTACCTTTGAACTTGAGGATGAAGTTTCTGGTTTAAACGCACACAGAGAACATGCACGCTGGATGCAAGACACTGGACCAAGAACCTTTGGACTGTGAGGAAACAGTGCTAGCCACTGCACCGCCTTTCCAGCCAGTACGGTGGTGCAGATGTTAGTGCTGGATCAGCAGGAATTGGAATCGTTTGCATCAGTGTTTAAGTTTGCCTAGTTTAGAATAGTATGATGCCTTTACCAGGCTTGTAGATAAACAACATAAAGCCAGATAGCCACACATTCTCCTTAGCTCAGTCAATGTTGCAGTGCATATCGATGCAGACCGTATCTGGCAAGGATCAATGGGTCCAATGGGACAAAATTAATATTATTTAATTGTTTGTTGTGTGTTTTCAAAAATCTCTTTTTTCATATCTCTTCTCAGAGCCCTTATTCCAAATTCTGACTCCAATCTTTGTGTCTGAAATCACTACATACCATCTCCTTATCTCTTCAAACCCTCTGCACTGTCACACTTTCTAATACCATTCTGTCCAATATCACTGGGACATTATAGGACGGCAGTGACGCCCGCACTGCTAGTAGCCTGTCCCTGGCGAGGGTACGACCCAGCCCTATCACCAACGGGACCAACAAGCACTCCTCAGCCACTGGCTCCTCCTCCTCCTCCACCTCTTCGTCACATAGCAAGACTCAGCGTAGTGCCTCCACCTACCACAGGCAGCGACGACACAGTGACTTCTGTGAGTCTCTTTTCTAAACTCTTTCTGAGCTGTGATGAAATCTGGAACCACGAACTTCCTCCTTGTCCAGTGACCACAAACTGTCATTGGGTCTCAGCTGATATGACAAGGAAGGTTTTCTAATTGGCAGTTATTCAAATGAGGGTCTTATTTAGGTCTGTGAGCACTGTTGTGACAGCTCTGCTTTCACCCAGTCATCCACAGAATATTCCTTATATGAATTCCTATGTGTCTGTGCTCTGCTGTCCTCCACAACAAAGGCGGGCCCTCCATGCCCGTCATGCACCCCAAGCGGAGCCCAACCAGCACGGGCGACCGAGAACTGCGGGAGGGAAGGATGCCTCCGCGCAAGGCTAGCTGCAGTGTGATGGGGAGCCGCAGCCTGCCTCCCTCTAGTCCAATGGTTAGCAGTGCCAACAACCCCAACAAGTCTGAAATCCCAGACCGTCGCAAAGACATGACTGCCACCACGGTAAGTGACACATTTACTCTTCAAGAAGCAGAAAGCTGGGAATCGAACCAAGAGCATAGGTTTTACTGCAAGAATCGGAAAATTGGTCTTCACTACTCCTCAGCAAGTATAGTTTTACTACTGTTAGCACTCACATAAGTAGTCATTAAGGTTGTATAACTTCTTAGACAAGTTAAAAAAACACAAACCTTGTGCTGTGTATAGTCAGAAGGACATATATATGCCTATATGTATATATATGTATAGATGTGTATATATAATGGAAAATAAGGAAAGGCCTAAAATAATTATTTACATAATCGCGAAGCTATGGCTTTTTTATCCTTAAAACTATATATATATTTTTTTGTCTACCTTTTTTTAAGGTAGATTTTTAGATACAAATCTTGTTTTCATGTTGTTAAAAGGTTAAAATGGTTTGTTGGAGGTCTGTAAATTGTAATAAATATTGTAACATTGTAATAAATATTGTAACATTGTAATAAATATTGTAACATTTAAAAAATGCATTCTAGGTGTTTTATATTCACTCAGCCGTAGTCCTGTCTGCTTCCAATGTAGCTCCAACAGATATCTTTGTAAAATGTCAAAGTTCAGTACAGATCATGGATTTGCATTACAGTACAGCTTCACTGTATGAATCACAGTTTAATTTCCTCAACAACTCTCTAAGCTAATATGTGTTCTGAAATTACTCTTCTCCTCGGATAGAATAACATCCCCGGAAGCGCCATGACACGCCGGAATACATATGTGTGCACCGACCGTTCAGGAACTGATAGACACTCTCTTCTGCAGAACGGCAAAGACAACAGGTACCACTTTGTGTCGTCAGTAGTCGTACAGATTCACAGAGACTTTAAGCAGGTAGCGGATATTTGGTATCATTAACCTTCAAAGGAAGGTGGATTGGATTGGGGCTTTTAGTCCTTTGTTCTGATAATATTTACGAACTGAGTCACAGGGCACCACAAGTCAGTGTCCTGGTGAGGGTTATGTCAGGGAGGGTATCCAGCATAAAATCTTAGCTGAATCAAATATGCAGATCCTAAAGCAAGAGATTACCATACCAAATCAGTAGGCTATCAGTCAATGTGGTGCTGTTGACCAAAGACAAAGGAAGAGGAGAGGTGGAAGGCATGTTGGTAGGCAGCAATAGGAAAAAAGAAGGCAGGAATGTGGAGGTGAGAGGGCTGTAAATGTAAAGGGAGAGAGCTGGCTGATACTGTATCTGTGTCAGGATGGAGGTCTATAGGATCGCTTTGGCCAAGAAGAGGAAGTGCGTAAAGGCAGAGGCAAGGATTAAGTGGTGGGAGTTGATGAAGGAAGAGCGTTTCGCAGAGTTCAAGAAGGATTGAGATGGTTCAGGATGAAGTACAGGACAATATTTAAAAGAAGAGGTTAGCAAAGAAAAAGTAGGTAGTCAGGAAGAAGAAGAAAGTAAACAGGAGCACTGAGAGGCAAAGAGAGAGGTGGCAAAGCATGAGGCTTATAGTTAGCTGCATGCGAGGCTGGACACTAAGGAAGGAGAAAAAGACTTGTATCAATCGGCTATGCAGTGAGACAGAGCTGGAATTAAGGATAGAGATGGAAATGGGCTAACAAGTGACAAGAGTGTGTTGAGAAGATGGAAAGAGTATATTGAGGAGCTGATGTATGTAGAAAATGGGAGAGAGAGGAGCACAGATGGAGGAAAATTAGTGAAATAAGAGATGAAGGGGGTTAGCAAGGAGGGCAGCTTGAAGGGGATGAAAAATGAAAAGGGGATCAGTCTAACCAACATACCTGCGGAGATATGAAAACGTCTAGCAGAGAGGGCACTGGAGTTTTTGACCAGATTGTTTAACACAGTCTGAGTGAAAGGATCCTCGAGGAATGAAGTGTGTGCTGGTATGCTTTTTTTAGAACAAGGGTCATGTACAGAGCTGTAATAACTGTAGAGGGAAAAGGTCGACCATGAAACTATGGTTGTTGAAGCTAGGTTAAGAAGACAGGTGACGAACAGTGAGCACTACAGATGGGATGTTTGGTTTGGGATATAGTATAGAGAAGGTCAGAATGAGCTTCACTGTGTCTTTGTGGATCTAGAGAAAGCATGTGATAGGGTGCCAAGAGAGGAACTGTGGTACAGCATGAGGAACTCAGGAGTGGCAGAAAAGTATGTGGGTGGTGCAGGACATGTATGAGGACAGTGAGGTGTGTGGTGGGACAGCAGCAAGAGTAAAAAGGTTTAGAAGATGGTAATGACCTGCTGTGATGTATGGTTTGGAGATGGTGGAGACGGAGTTGAAGATGCCAACATATTGGTACGTTCTGAAAAGAATACGACATCCTTTTAACCATGACGTGGTTGTCTTGTTGATAATGTGGCCAATTTGCAAAATTAACTGTGATTTTTTTTTTTACCACTATTCATCAACAGCATGTTTTAAAGCTCAGTTTTTAAAACCTTACAATTAGTGCTGTCAGCGTTAATCTCTTTAAAATGACCTTAACGCCATAACTGCATTAACATGGCAAATATCCGTAAGCGATAGGTGCACTCTATTTAGTTATTAGCACTCATCAGGCAATGTCTATGGGCAACTGACTGCACTCAGACCAAAGGGGGCTGAATAATTACGCACACCCCACTTTGCAGTTATTTATTTGTAAAAAAAATGTTTGGAATCATGTATGATTTTCGTTTCACTTCTCAGGTGTACACCACTTTGTGTTGGTCTTTCACGTGGAATTCCAATAAAATTGATTCATGTTTGTGGCTGTAATTTGACAAAATGTGAAAAAGTTCAAGGAGGCCGAATACTTTTGCAAGCCACTGTATTAATGACTAACCTGGTGTTGTGGATGGATTATCTCAGTTGTTCCCCTGACTGAAGTTTGGTGCGTTTACAGCATCCTGCCATGCGATTGCGTTTGTCCCTAACCATCAGGAACCCTCACGTTAACTTTTATGAAGTGGAAAAAAGTTAGCGTTCATCCTCCAGCTTCACTGTGCTAATGTGTTTATGTTATGCTAACCATAGCCGTGTAGCTAGCCACTACGTAGCACATCATTATATACCAGCTAGTCCCCCCTCAGTAACCCTACAAACATCACTGCTGTACTTTCTAATTGTGTAATTTTTTCAGAAATCCCTGAGTCAGAACATGTTATGTCGTCTTTAGATGGAAACTAGCGAGCTAACTCCCAACGCCGTTAAACTCCATAAATCCTGCTTTCATGGATGCCTGGATAACTTAATTGTTACACCTTGTGAAGAAGCTACACTGATCATTTTATTAAAGATGAATTTAGACAGTTTGTCAGTGTTTGTTTGATTTTGGGACTAGAGGCGGAGTTTGGACCCGGAAACAGCTAATGACGTCAGACTCAAAGGCCAGATTATCAAAAATTATAAGTCAATAAGACTAAAGACTAAATCCTGTTTATTTTTCTTCCTCGCTCCAGTTCCCTGGGCCACCGCATGCCGGCAGCGTCTCCCTCCACGCTCAGCATTTCTGCAGCTGGAGCTACAGGCTCATCTTCCTCCTCAGACCGATGCCGCCTGACTCGAGGCTCCACAATCCGCAGCACCTTTCACGGGGGACAGCTGAGGGATCGTGGTCCCCCGGTCTACTCGGCCCCGCCCACTTCACCCACTCTGTCGCACCACGACGCCAGCCCATTGACCCATGCCCGCACCAGGGCCACCTCCAACCTCTTCACCAAGCTGACCTCGAAACTCACTCGCAGGTAGACTTGCCCTACGTGTGATCTGTATAGTAGTACTGCTGAATACAAGAAACATGACAGTTTCTGTAGCTTTGTAGGTCTTCATTAGGCGATGAAATCAAAACTTCTTTGATTTAACCAGGAAAGTATTTACAGCCTGGGAAAACTGCTCTTTGTACAAGCTGCCTCTTCTGCAAGTGATAGGATAATAAATAATCAATAGAATGATATTGTTTAAAGTAATGGCTCGAGATGAGAACATTTAATAGTATGGCATATGTATTCCTTCAATATAAATGAGCTATGAGACATTAGCTTACCTTAGCATAAAGACTAGAAGCACGTTATAAAAGCTGTGCTCCAGTTCACCTCCAAACGCCTTCAAGTTTTTTAAATATTACAAATTCAAGTAAAATCAACCAGCTGGTCGTTTCCTGAATGACTTGAAATTTTCATTGGTTAGGCTTTGAACACAGTAGCTTGTAGTATGTGAGTGTAGTTCTGTTACCTGTATCCTTAACCACTGACATAAGCTATACTCTACAAAAGCTGTAGTCTTTTTAAGAAAGCTGGTTTTTTTTACTTTTAACAGAAGCAGACTCACAGCTTCTCCCTGCATCATACATTTGTGGAAACCACTTGCTACAACATTAGCAGTTACTACTTATTAAGAAGATAATAGGGGTGTCCATATTCATAGGCTGCATCCTCCTGAGGCCGCATTTGTAGGCCGATTACGTCACAGCAACACGACGAAGGCTGTCCAAATTCATAGACTCCTCCAAATGCGTGCTCCTTTTCCCCAGAGTTGAAGGATGTTATTGTTTGGCTTTCAGTGTTTTATTTGTTCATGAGTAAATCGGTTTGGCTGAGATTACAGCTGAATAAATGTCAAAGGGAAAACTGATTAAACAGAAGTGTGAGATGATCGAGAATTTACACCAGGGTCCTGTTATATTTTAGATAGCAAGGAGCAGACGGCCAAGTTTATTAAACTCCACCGAGGCAGCGATGACGCAAAACTGAAGGCTAGACCGTCCAGTTTCACAGCTGCTCACTTCCGCCTACCTGGCCTTCGGAGGACCCGGCCCACTTAGACAGTGAAGGCCGGGCCCTCGGGAGGATGCAGCCTATGAATTTGGACACCCCCAATATACACGTGTTTGTATGCTAAGCTAACGCTATGTTGGTATTATGTTGTGCTAATATGACGTTGGGGGAGGGTACTTGTTGGGAAATTTCACTTCTCAAGACGGCTGCTGCCGTTTGTCTTGGACTGCTGCTTCTCACTCGTGACTGAAGTTGTGTTAATCCATAAACATGCAGAAGAACAAAAAAAGGATAAAACCTCTGTGCTGGCTCACTACAGAGCTTGACATGAGACATCCATTTTAATTGATCTTATTAATTTTGAGCACAGTAGGAAACAGTCTTAATAATGAATCTGTTACACTACCTCATAGTGTAGCCCTTGCTACATGTACATAGCTTTTATTCAATTTCCATATTCTTATATGGTTATTGAAAAAAGGACACAAGTGTCTCTCACATGTTTTTGTTTTTTGATTTTTGTTTATGGCTTTCTTTGCTGTTCCAGTTGGTGTAAGATTCTTATGAACTCAAACCAAGGACGTCAAATGCATGAAACAAAGTCATGTAGAGTTGATGTAAAGTTCTGTGTTTCATCTTGAGCACAGCCTGGGATGGATCCATGCTTATCAAAACATTTTATCCACCCAGGCCTTTCAGCAAGCCCTGCTGCGGCCCCGGATTATCCCCTCTCCCTCCCAGTCATCATAATCACACATGTCTAATCTTATCAAACCTCAGCTTCATCCTTGCCAATCAGCTGCAGCGCTGCACTCTTTTTCCACCACTTGCTTTCCTGTGATTCACTTATACTCTCTCTTACTCCTCCCCCAAATCCCCTGCTCTTACCCTTTACTCCCTCTTTTTTCTCCATCTTTATCTCGTTCTCTTTTCTCCCTGTCATGGCATCAGGGTCAATCTTGACCCGTCCAAGCGCCAGGGCTCAAACAAATCAGTCTCGGGTTGTACTCTTCCACAAGGATCAAAAACAGTTAGTAAGTTTCCATGTCTCGCTCTTCTTTCTTGTCTGCCTGTGCCGCCCATTTCCTGTCTGCCTGCTCACACTGGAATTTGCTCAAGTTCAGAAATGCCTGATGTTTTTTCATACTGCTTGTCTGCATGCCTCGTGAATGGTCTTCATTCTGTCCAGGTCCCACACACTTGTTTTCAAGCATGGTTGCAATCAAGGAAGAATCAGTGTCATCGTCTATAAAGACTATCCACTAGCATCCCGTGTATACCTGTAGGAATAGTGTTTCCAGTTTGTGGTTGGTGGGGTAAAAATCATTTAATGTTTTCTCCATGTGAAGTTGAGTAAATGAAAGTAAGTAAAATGAAAACGTCGTAACACAGAAGCTGAAGGAAACTGTTTATATCTGCATGCTTTAGAAGTCGTGAGTGAGTGAGGAGTGCCTTTGTCAGGACAAGTTGTTTTGCAACATCACATGCTTGTTGTTGCTGATGCTTGCTCAGTTCCACATTTAATATCCACTTGTTAATGCCGTCTCATCATGAGGCTCGTTGTGCTCTGGTGGATTACCTCTTACGTTGCCTGTTTGTCCAACAGGGTCACAAATGAATCTGAGGGAATCAGGAGATTTGCGGTCACAAGGTAAGTACATAAGTTCTGCCTGTGTCGATAGCGTTTAGAAACAGAGAGGATGTCAGATGTCTGACCTTTTTCTTCCTGTTCTTCCCTCCCTCTCCTCAGTTGCCATCTACCTGGGTATCAAAAAGCGTCCGAGCCCCGGGCCGTCGGACGTGGCTGGGATCTGAGAGGCGGCGGGCGGCGGGACCCTGCGGAGGTGGTATTGGCTCTGCGGGAGGCAGCTCTCGGATGTGGCTGCCAGGTCCACCACGCCGGCCCCTTTCTGCTCTCCTGCACCCACGGCGTGGCAGGGGGCCGCGTGGCTTTCGAGGCCGAGGTGTGCCATCTTTCCACAGGCACCTCTGAGACTTCTAACGGGGTGCGCTACACGCGACTCTGGGGGGCCCCGCTAGCTTTTCGGGACATTGCCACCCAAATCTCTAAGGACCTTGAACTTTGATCGAGAGGGTGCGTTTGCATACGAGTGCGTGGTTCCGTGTGAGTGTTGATGTGTGTGCGCAAAGGAAATCAAAAAAGGAAAACAAAAAAACAGAGAAGAGGTGAGGGGCTGGACCCGAAAGAAAAGATGTCTCCTTCTGTCTCTTTCAAGACTAACCTCCCCCCTGCACGCACACATGCACACATGCACACACACACACACACACACTGATAGACACACACCTGATCCGTAAAGTCATACAGACTAAAACATCCACCCTCCTACCCCCTGCCCCCTTCTCTCTCCACCCTACCCAACACAGCTCAGCTTTCCCTTCCCTGAGCTACTGCTCCCACTGGACCTGGATCAGATGGAATAAGTTGAATATTTTTTATTGCTACTCCTAGCCATAATGACTCTTTATTTTGTTATTTATTGTTCTGGTCATTGTTTTTACTCACTGTCACTTTCACCACTGCAGAAAATCACCTCCTGTCTCTCTGACATCCTCATCCATCCTTTTTTTAACACTTTTTTTTTTATATGTCACCTTTACATTGTGTTACTGTTTTGTTTTTAAAATTTTTAATATTCCCCCCTCACCGATAGTTATCCTGCTAAAATAGTAACATGCACAAACAAGGAAATGGTCCAACTCAGCAATCAGACGAGCAGCCGCAGTGTTACGTTGCTTTGAGTCGGGTAAATACAGCAGTGACAAACACGCCGGATTAAGGTCAGGGGATGGGGTTGACGGGCCGTTGAAACAGCCAGTCAGAAGCTTGAGTGCAGCACGGAGTTATGGCCTCTCAGTCACATTAGTTTCTCTGAGTGACGAGAGCAGACGCTTCAAATTTAGCTAATGTCGGTCAGTAGTAACTGTAAGGTCAAGCTCCATTTTTCAGCCTTCTTTAACGCTAAATCAGTCCAGCTGATTTCCTCCTTTTATTATCCCAGCAAACATTTCAGTGGTGAGTTAGATCAGTGCTCATTCTAAACATCCAACATGGGTTGAAAAATAGTTCCAAAGGGAAAAATGTGCTGATTACAAAGAGCGGACAAAACATTCTCACCACGAGGAAAACATTTCTTATCCTGATCAGCTGATCATTTATCACAGAGAGTCATCAACAAAATGCTTTTTCAGACATAAACAAGGCGATAACTAAAACAAAGCTAATGCAGGAGGACAAAAAGTGTGATGAAATGCACTTTCATCCACAGATAAAACTGATATGAAAACATCCTGGAGAGATGAGATCCAATCAGAACTAATGAAGTTGTGTAGAAGTGTAGAAAGGTTAGATGCGCATATATGATCTGCCACTGTGAAATGGTACAACTACGTCACAGCTAGCTGTCATGCTCCCTGTTTCTTATATGAGAATCAAAATATCCAGCACTTGGGAGGAAGAGAAGATCAGACATGTGGACACATTTTGCATTTGATGTCAAAGAAAAAAATCCTTTGGAAATGGTGTGGAGAAACTGTTACCAGTCAAAACTAAATCTAAACCAATTTATGACACCTAAATTATGACTCAAACTACGTTATGCTTAAGTCAAAAGACTATCAGTTACTGTCAAAATTAAGCTGTCAATCACGTGGGTTGAAAAAAGGGAAGACAGATGGTGCTCTTTTCCCATTACCGGTAGTAACCGAGTTATAACCTCCAGTAATGAAAAAAAGTTCAAGTGCCAAACACTGCAGTTCTTCTACTGGCCACTTGAGGCAGGCTCCAAATGTGAATCAATCTCCATAGACTCTCATCTTCTTCACAGCACTTAATAGCATGCTTGCACTGTGGTACAGAAACAGTGTTGGCCTTACAGTCACTTTACAGATGTGTTAACAGATGTGCAACTGTAGCTCATTGGTGTCTGCCAATCTTTGTTAATATGAGCTACTGAACTGGATCTTTGAACTATGTTTGTGGTATTGGTACCTTTTGGATAATTTATAAAGAAATAATCTGGCAAATAATATAGAATTGCCCGAATAATCCAAAAACCAATAGGTCAGCCACAGAGGCTGTATCCATGTGTTAGTCTGTATGACCTGTATGCAGTCCACTGCAATAATGTGTGGGCAAAAAGATTCTATTAAGGCAGCTGCCACAAAGCTACCATTGAGGCTTCAGAATGCAAAGCTAAAAACCATTTGCTGATTTCACTCTGGCTATGTCCATCATTTATATTTCACTATGTTTGCTGGGATAACGCTCTTAAATTATTACATATGATAATTCGCTGCAGTAAGTTGTCCTTAATGACCCTCTATAATAAATACAGGCGCTAAAATTGGCTAAAATCAACGTCCTTCAGTATTTGTGACCGACCCCCAACCGAGTCATTTAGATTTCACCAACCTTCACTTTTCTTTAGCAGCCTTGTAATAAGTCAGTTGTCATTAGCAGAGGTGGACCGTCACTCACCCCACCACAGACTTAGAGAGATTCAGTATTTCTGGTGTATTTTCAGTGCAGGGCAGCTCTTCTGCCGCTTCTATTCTGTGCCGTGCGATCTCACCTCAGTCGTGATCTCACTTTAGTCGTCGCCTCAGTTCTGTCGGTGGGAAACGCCAAAAAGTGGATCGGCCAAGCAGCAGCGCAAGCGCTTGGATTACACACTCGCCGTCACACACACAGAGGCGGCGTGCACTCCTCTAACGCCCGCCCTTTTTCTTTCTTCTTTTCTTTTTCTTGTGGTACGTGTATTAACTGCTCTGTCCATTACTGATGACCGTGGGGATCAGGGGAGGGGGGAGCGCTCTGTATTCGGAAAGGCACGACGAAGGCAGTGTGGACAGTGTTTTCTTCTTGTTAGTCCAGTTGCCTTTAAAGTGAACTACCCCCAGCGCCTTCATACAATACACATTTAATGTAAAAAAGTAAAAAACAAAAAAAAGAGAGAGAGAAAAGTGCGAGAGCTTTCTATTCTCCCTCCCTGTTTTTAGTGAATAATGTACTGTGATATTTGCGTAGGCTACAGAGATCATATTGTTTGGCTGCTGATTTACTGTTAATACTGTCTCTCAGTTGTGGCTTTGCTCATGGTGACCTACCCCCAACACCCAGCCCCACCCCATTCCATTCCCACCCCTACATTTTACAGGGATCGCTGACCTTCTGTTCGCCGCCTCCATACGTACCGCCAACTTTATCCGGTCGAGCATTCGTCTTTCTTTATTGCAGGGAAATGGTCAGCCATCATCCACTCTCTCACATTGTTCTACATTTTCAGTCCAGTATGGTGTTTGCTGTTTCACGTAGCCCAGCAGGGGAAGTCGATGTTGACCTGCCCTCCCCCTCAGGGTGAGAAGCAGACACCAGAGTGGACATCAGGAGTCTGTCCTTGTCCTCTCCCTGGACGTTTTTCATTGTGGTGTATATTAGCATTAGGTAATATAGACCTCAATGCACTTTGCTTTGACTTGAATCAGCTCCTTCCAGTGTACCTGTATAGGTAATACCCAGAACTAGCCACTGGAAGGCGCCAATGTCTTAAATGTGAAACACTTCGATTTGTGGATATTTGCACAGGTACTTTATTTATTTTTTAGAATAATATCATTAAAAAAACAGGATTTATATCAGTCAGTTGATGGCTGTATATAAAATATATGAATATAGTATATATCTTAGAGCTCAAGGTTTATTTATAGCTAGAGCAAGGGAAGTAATTCTAGATTAAAGCAGTTTCTGTCAGTGATAATGGGGAACAAAACCAAGCTGCAATCTTGCATGAGTTCAGAGTTTGGGTTATACTGGAAAAAATGAAATGTGATGCACACCTTGGACTGGAAGCTTTGTGAAATGCAGACACACACAGTCACTTTTCAGATATGAGTTGCTAAATGAAATGCCAGAATATCCCCCACCCCCCTTCACAAAAAGTAACAGAAGGGCTCATGTGAGACACAGTAACTTCACTCCACCTTGTTGCAACAGGATAGCTTCAGCACTCATTCAAGAGGGCATCTTGAGTTTATAGAAGCCTTTGGATATGCCGTAAAACATACCACAGCGTAGAGTATGAGGTGCAGTCAAAGAATTACAAGACTTGTTGCGGCGAAGAAGACAAGGTCGCAGAGACGCACCTCTGTGTAGCAGAGCAGGCGGTGAGCAACGATTGTGCTGGTATGGTCCAAACACTTGCACGTGCATTTGAGCTGATTGTTCTGTAGTAGGCTGCTACTATAGAACTCTACATTGGAAATACTCAGTTCAGTTTGATTTTATTTATATAGCACCAGATCACAACAAATTCGCCTCTTTATGTTGTGAGGTAAAAACCCAACAATAATATGACACCGAGGGACAAATTCATGCCAGATCCTGGGTCTGAATGTTGGGTCAAAGATGCCCACATGCTGCCTCAGCTCCATGGTACAAAGTGCAAAAGCCTATCTACAGAACTTTGTCTATCACAGGTTTTCATGTTGATAGAGTGACAAAATGTGGAATCACGTCTCTTAAAGTCCTACTTGACATCTTCTACGTACACATGACCGTACCATGCTGCACAACAGGAGTCTGTGAACTCTTTGAGTGCACCTCGTACATAAGAAAAATGATTTAGATCCTGCACGAGGACAGCTGCAGTTGGAATAAATTGTGCAGTTTTAACTTGAATTTCCAAGTCCCTGTCTGCATTCAAGCCATAGAAACGTTTCAGGTTGTTTGCTGAGCATTTCAGCTGGAACTTTTGAACTAAATGGGTTGAAAAAAAGAGAAAAGCAAATAACTTATGGTTAAACAACTCACTCATAGTATAAGATGGATGAATCAGGGGGATTCTACTGTGAAGAATTCTCAAAAAGAGGTTTTGGTGACGTGAGTGTTTGGGTAAATGCTTGTATACCTGATCGGAAAAGGTGTATCACTGGTCTAAATGGTTTAAATGGTGGATGATGACAGTATTAGAAACCCGAGGGGCTCAGTATTTAACATTCACTGTCATTTCAAAACTGATTTTGGATACAGTTAATGTTACATGCAAAAGAGACTTAAGAACACACACAGTTTGACCTGTATGAGTAATTTTACTCTCTTCTACTGTTTAATTCCTCCCATCAGAAGCAAACTGTAACCTGAAATGAGTGGGTGTGATGCGTAAGGAGAACATGGAGCTGAAGATGAATAAAATTCACTGATGTTGGCAATTTTTTCCATCATTTTGCCATCTTGTTTTCAAAGCTACTACTTTCCAAAACCTCTATCTGTCGATTATACTGCAACAAGACAAAAACGACTCGTTTAGTTGTTTTACAGGGCACTTTATTATTGAGCAGTATGAGCAGCTTCAATAATCTTTACTTTTTATAACAAAAAGTAGGTGATGCCACATTCGCCAGGCAAGCCCAGCTCAGTGGAGGCTGATCCCAGGATGTTACCAACCAACACGGGAGAACTTAAAAAAAAAAAAAAGAGGACAGAGAAAAGAAAAAGCAGGAAAGAAGAGAAAGAAGTTTTCAGAGTCAAGAGTCTCTAGTTGAGCGGCTGTTTCCTCTGCGTGTCCATCAGTTGGCTCGATTACACATGAACGGTCACGAGAAAAACGGAAGATTGTCCCTCTCTACTTCTGGGCTGGGATCATGCTGTCAATGCTCTCTCCCTTCTCCAGCTTCTTCTCCATCTCAACCATCAGCTTGACACCGTCAACCACCAGTTGGACCTGCTCCACTTCAGAGGAGCCCAGACGGTCGGCGTTGGAGATGTCAAACACACCACCCACAGAGGCAGTGTCCACACCACCTAAAGAGAAAGGGCAAAAGTCAGAGTCGCAGTGGAGATTTCACTGGGCTGTTCAAGCTGGTCCACAAGCATATGAGTGTTTACCTGTGCCACGCTTCTGCAGACGCAGCCTGGTGAGGATCTCCTCAAACTTGGGATGTGTGCTCAGCTTGGACAGTTTGACATGGACGCCACCACGCAGGCCAGTGCCCAGGTTGGAGGGGCAGGTCAGGATGTACCCGAGATGCTCATTCCACATGAAGCCACGGTCGTGCTTCTTGAAGATCTCCTCAATCTGGCAGGTTTGAAAGAAGAAGAGTCGTGAAAACATCCTGAACAATTGTTTTCATTTCATCCCGGCTTTCCGAGGCCTGTTATATCTGCATACCTTCTGCAGGCCAACGCAGAAACGCCTGAACACCTCCCTCATGTTGCCACCCTTCTGCATGGAGATGACACGAAGGTGATCCTCCTCATTCACCCAGACCAAGAAGGTCTTGTTTTCGTTGTGCCTGAGCAGATATAGTTTCACATTTAGGGGAACACACAGATAATGCAGACAAAAGATTTCTAAGGAAAATGTTTCACATTCAGCCTGTTAACACTTAATGACAGTGCTCACCAGATGCCTCTGCCATCAGGCCAGTCACGGGCCATACCAGCGCAGGTCAGCAGGGGAGACACGGGCTTGTCAAACAGGAAGTGATCAGCGATCAGCTGCTCCTGCTCAGCATCAGTCATGGTCTTCAGGGGGTAGTACTTTCCCTTGAACTCACCATCCAGGCTGTTCAGAGCTGCAGTTAGGAGCAAAGCAGGGATAATATTGTCTGATAATACTGACACTGGACGCTTAAATTCAAAGACGCAGTCCTTTTCCTTTGAATACTTACCCTCAATGGACAGCCTCTCAATAATTCTGCGCTCTCCACGGCTGTTGTGGGGGGGCAGGGTGAATCCCTTGATGCTGCGACCAGTACGAACACGGCTAGACAGAACGTAGTTGGGGTCCAAGTCGTCACCACCCTAAAGACAAATAAACTTTGAGTCCCAGGTGAAAAAAGATAAATAAATAACAGAGTTCCTGGAGCAATGCACAGATGTGCTAAACCATTAAATCAGTTCAACATCTGAAGACTTGTGCAGTAAGTCTTTTGTTAAAGTATGTCTCCTCCATGAAATCTGCGGTACCTTCAGGTTCTCATGGTTGAGGTCAGTCTTGTGCTTGTCAGTGGGCTTGTATCCACCATGACGGTCGGAGATGACAGGGTCAAGCAGATCCTTGAAGACCTCATAGGACTCCTCATCACCAGCAACACAGCCAACAGTCATGATGAAGGGGTGACCTGAAGAATGTAAGTAAGAAGTGTGTGTTCGGAGGGGGAACAGAAATGAAAGAATTAGTTTTTATGGCTAATGTTAATCAGGAATGAAACAGATTTCTTTATCTGATATGAAACATATCTCACCAGGGTTGTCTACACCAGTCTGGATGACATCATCCAGAGTGTAGCCACTGGGTGTCTGTTTGTCCCTCAGCTTGCCATATATCTCCTTGGTCAGAACCTTGGCCATATGGTTGTTGTGCTTGGACAGATCTGGGAACTCCTCCTCAACTTTGTAGTTGAGCTTGAAGTTGTTGTGGGTGTTTCCGAAAGGCATGATTGCTTTCTAACACTGCAAAATGAGGGAAAAGCCTTTGACTAAATCTTGGAACGATAATAAACTGTTTCATCTGGAGATTGTGGAGGTGATCGAAATAGTCACAAAATTTCTGCAGCATTTGGAGATACGGGATATTCTGTGTGACAGCTGCAAGTTTTAAGCGGTGTCGGCAGAGGAATCTTGGTAACAAGTGTCACTCAATTTCCAGCAGCTCAGATGTCACTTTGAAACAGAGTACAGGGAGGAGTGCCTGTTGGCTGGGTATTTTTAGCACAAGTACATCTGAATGTGTACCCTTTATGTCCTCAGTATCTACAAGCAAAGCTTTATACGTACAATCACAACTGTCCTGATTGCACATTGACACATAAATGCACATAAATGAAAACTTGACTGGTCAGTTCCAGCACAGGCGTGTCTTCACTGAAAGCACTACAAGGTCTTTGTGTCACTGTACAGGATTACTGCAACAGTATAATTGTCACAATGCTGAAAGAAGCCTGATTAGCAGCACACTTGTCCAGCTACTGCGATCCAACAATATATACTCTTCTTACACTCATTACCTGATAAGCTGTTCAACATGAGTACGTGCATGATGCATGCAATGACGCACTCGTTACATCACATGAAATATGATCTGCACCTCAGTCCCAAACTGATTTACAAAATTAGCCGTTCTTTAAATCAGTAATCCCTTTCAATGTGACAATTTTCTGATTAGTTTACAGCCAAAAAGCTCCAAAAGTGTAACTTTGAAACAGCAAAAGTCGCAGATGACACATGGGGGACTTCAGTCTGTCTCTCCTACATGTATCAAACTGCGAAGCACCTGTCCACATAAATCACTGTCCAAAAGAAAATCATATGCAGAGAGCGAGAATAAAGAGTGGATTGACACAAGTTATCACTGGAACCACAGCCTGTCTGTTAAAGCATGATCTTTAAGCTTAATCTTAACGGAGAACAATTCAATGAAATTAGCTCTTTTTTTAATGCATCATATTGATGCAAATGTACCAGATTTGTTGCACAATTATCCTTTGATTTCATCATGGACTTCATGTCCACAGCTTTTCATTAAAAGAAAAAGTAGCCAGAACTAATTGTTTGTGCTATTTTAAATGCTTTGCTTGTTCTCCCAATCCATATCTCCACGTCTGCTCTTCTTTAACCCCACAAAACTAATCATTTCTTTACCTGCACACCAGACAAGTACAGAGGTAACAGTCCTTGGGATCAGATCCTGTTCACCACAGCCAAAATAGGGGTCACCCAACTCTGGAGGTCTCTGGCCCCTCTTTATATACCACACAGACACTAGCCATTGGCTTGGCCATTTTAGTGCCTACTGCAGCCTCATTGGCCAGAGCCTCTGCACTGATACTGCACAGTTTATGAAAGAGACACATTTACAGCTCAGTCATTCAAGACGGGTGCTGCAGCTGTAACCTCACCCCCGTCAGCCTCCGCACACCCCCCCACCAACCCTTGGCCCATACATAGCTGTAGTTGGAGTGTGGGAGCATGTGAAAGGGGAGGAGGAGGTCACATGAGTGAGGCTGGGGTGGTAATGGGGAAAGGCCACTGAAATAAGCTGAGTTTCACTTTTGTCAAACACACTTTGGAGGTCAGGGTTCCTTACTGTAGGTGTGAAGGTTAGAAAGAGTTGGTATTTTCTTCACTTATCAAATGGCTGTTATCTAGAAATGCTCCTCGCATCTTAATGGTGAGCAATGTCCCACCACCCACCGAAGCTGGTTTATGCTATGGAAGGCATAAACACACTGAATCAAACAGAGTGATTGGTCAGGTTTCGATCATTGCACTTCTTCTGGGGTGGCTGTAGCTCAGGTGGCAGAGCAGGTCAGCTACTAATCAGAAGGTTGGTGGTTCGATCCCAGGCTGCCTCCTGGCTGCATGCCAAATATCCTTGGGCAAGATACTAACCCCGTGTTTGCCTACTGGTGGCGCCAGTGTCCGGCAGCCTCGCCTCTGTCAGTGCGCCCCAGGGTGGCTGTGGCTACAATGTAGCTTGCTGTGAATGACTGAATGTAGTGTAAAGCGCTATACAAATGCAGGCCATTTCTTTGATCTACACCAGGGGTGTCAAACATAATGCCTGGGGGCCAGAACAGGCCCCCCAAAGACTGTAACTGGCCCGCAGTGTGGCTTTGGAAAATGTGAAGGAGAAGACAATTGATAAACTTTTCACTGTATTTTAACAACTCCTGTATCTTTTCCTGCCGAAGAAGATCCTCCTCCATGGCCATTCATACTAACCAAAGTAATTAAGTAATAGATTTTAAAAAATTAAATTACAGAATGTTCCCATTTTTTCCCTTTTCAATAACTACTGTAGAAATGTATGATTTCTACAGTGGGTTCGCAGTATAGGACTGTGTGCACAATGAGCCAACAGAACATTTTCTGTAATTCTACACTTTTATTTCGTGCAGTTTATGTGCAACACAGTATTTCTTCATCATGTAGAAAAAAATACAAAACTTTTCCCTGATTTGTGGATGGCATGATGAACTGTGTTCCAATGTATGGAACTGTTCCTGAGCCCATGCATTGATGTCCATGACAGAGTAACACCTGCTTTTATTGCAGTGTCGTGTTGGGCTGCAAAGATCACAACCATCTAATATTGATTTCCAGCTTTTACCCTTATGTACAGATATTTCGGTAGACAAATAATTTCAAATATTCATGTCAATACATTTTCCAGGTCTTTGTATCCTATTATAGATGTTTTCCACAAGTCTAATTTTCTCTTCTTGTCTTGGAGCCAGTGGTTTGCAGAGTCTGACAGTGATGCGCCTATCTCTTCCTAATGACTATTTTCTTAAGTCATCAGATTGTTGATTTGGTCACTTCTAAACTTTTTTGCTATCTTTATGATCTTGTTTTTGTTTTGCTCTTCAGCAAAACAATACAAATGCAAACTTAACACTTGGAATTAACTCTATATTCTTTATCGGCTTATTATTTCATGAAATAACAAGGGTACAGGTCTCACCTGGCCATGAAATGATGATGAAAATTTGCACTTCAGTCATATTTCAGGTAAAATGGTGTACAGAGGAAAACCTACAGCAACTGTGTCACTGTCTAGAAACTTAAAGACCCAAGAGTCCAAAAAATGAGGGTAGTTCAAATATGCTGTGCATGTATTTAAGGGAGTGTGTTAATATTTTCTGTGACAGCCCAATCTTCATGATTTCTCTGAAGACCGAAGGGAGAAAGATTCTCACGTATGTTTTGAGATGTTGTTGGTACCAGTGCTGCCCCACACCACAGACATCTGAAACCCTTGACTCAAAACTGATATGATAATTATCAGATGCTGAATCTTTGATGGGAATACTGAGCGATGGAATGTTGAGGAAGAAAGTCGATGCCACCTGTGACTTAGAGAATCCATCATAGCTATAACACCGGCATCTTTCCAAGAGAGAGGAGCATCCCAGAATGCAGCTCTTTCTGTGGGATGGCCCACCCATCTTTGACTGGCAACTGACAGTTCACAGCTGCTCTTTCAACGTCACCATGTCTGTGAACCACAGCACAGAAAGGACATATCCAGCTATCCAATTCAACCATCCCAGGCTCCTTAGGCTTGCATGCGTGCTTTCCTAGGTCCCCTCTCATTTTTGCACTCTAACTCGCCTGCTGTTGTATTGTAGAGGAGGGTCACCGTGCCCTTGCCCTGAATTGAAACCACTTCTCATGTTTCTCAGCTGTCCCCTGCCTGTCCTTCAACAAGTCAGATGTTACCAAATTAGTGCAGGTTTCTTCTATCTCTCCACATACCAATCTGTCCCTGTTAACTAGAGCAGCTACTTTTGTCTGTGCAGAATATTTAGGTACTTTGTAAGTGGCTGGGGTTGTTTTGCTGTTTGTTTTTTCCCTCAAGTAAACAAAATATATTTTTGGCATATATATAATATATATATGTTGCAACAAAGCTCCGGATAAAAGGAAATTTTGGGAATAAAACTTCCAGACAGTTATATTGAAAGATGATCGAGATTTAGCAGAAAAAAATCTGCTCATTGGCATTGTTGGTTGACAACCTGCGGTTATGCAACTAAATGACTTTCCTGACATGACAAAAATAATTCCTGTGCCTACGTGGCATAAATAACATACAGCTGACAGTTTAATGAAAGGTAAAAAATCTATTTAAGTGTGAGGTTAATTCAACTGACTTTTAATATTTAATTTTCTGTCTGTTCGCTGCCTTCTACCACTCCACCTCCCATCCTTCATTACGGTCAACTCAGCAAGCCATGTCCACTCTCCACTCAGTCCCTCTACTTCTCTCTTTCTCTCTGCATGGCTGATCTTGTTCTTTTTGCTTCCCTCTCTTCAGACACCTGGTCAGGCTCAGGCAATCAATACCAGCCGTGGCCCTGAAGGAGAACACTGACAGCCGCTACTCCGGATCCATGCCATTCCGGCTACTGCCCCACCATCAGTCAACCTCATACCACACATACAAGATGGATAGACTTACCTACACATAAATAGCATATTTACACACGTAGAGTTAAGAAAAGAAAATGAGAACTGAACCACTGGAAGAGAACAGTGACGATAACAACAAATGATGCTGTCAGATACTGTTACAGGGTTATGTCAAGTAAAAACTGTCTATAATAATTAATAATATGAAATGTGTATTTTATCAGTGGCTCAGTAGCACAACGTTTAGCACTGTTGCCTCACAGTAAGAAGTTTCTGAGACTGACTCCACTATCTGGCCGGGACCTTTCTGTGTGGAGTTTGCATCTTCTCCCCTTGTTTGTGTGAGTACTCTCAAGGTACTCCAGCTTCCTCCCACGGTGGAAAAAAATGAAGTTAGGTTAGGTTAATTGGTAATTCTAAATTGCCCATTAATAAGTATCTGTCTGTCTGTGTTAGTCCTGACAGACTGGCGACCTGTCGAGGGTATACCCTGCCTCTTCCCCTATGATAGCTGGGTTAGGTTCCTCTACCACAGACAGAATAGATGAATGGATTTTATCTTTGTCTCTAGTAGTTGAAGTGCTGTGTATACCCAAAATTAGCCACTCGCCTAGCTTGGGAGTCACTGCACCTAGTGCTCCGATTACCA